>NW_022436948.1:1595599-1696558 GCF_009761245.1 Sapajus apella | reverse complement strand
GGGGGGAGCCTGTGCCTGCCTGTGAGTGTGGATGCTGTATGGGACAAAGGTTGGGTGCCCCTGGTGCTGTGTGGCTCCTCCATAGCCCCTCACACACAGCCTCCCCGACACAGCACCGCCACCACAGCCCTCACACACAGGCTCCCCGACCACAGCCCCTCACACACAGCCTCCCCCACAGCCCCTCACACACAGGCTTCCCCCACAGCCCCTTACACACAGGCTCCCCCCACAGCCCCTCACACACAGGCTCCCCCCCCCCACCCCCTCACACACAGGCTCCCCCACCACAGCCCCTCACACACAGGCTCCCCCTACAACTTCACTTCCAGGTGTCACTGTCAAGGCTCCTTTCCTTCCCCAGCTCTGACCTGGGACTCCGCTGAGGTGCTAAGAACCTGGCTTGAGCCTTCCCCTGGCCGCGGCTCCTCAGTTGCCCCAGGTGGGGCCTTGTCAGGTCCTGGTAGCCCCAGAGCTCACTTGTGATGTTCAGGCTGTGACTGAGGCATTTCACCCTGACTTTACGGGGAGAACCCCAGCTGCCGTTTCGTGGCCAGGGTGTCAGTGAAAGGAAGAGGTGGTGGTCAGTGACCATCAGGGCCCTGGCTGCCTCCTGCTGTGGAGACGGCCCCTGCCCCACTGTCCTCAGCAGCTCTGGTGTGTGGGCCCTACCCGGGCGGTCGTCCAGTGGGATGTGAAGGAGCCTTGTTATCTGCCCAGGAAACCAGGGCCAGTGTGATCCAGCCTCAACACGGCTTTGTGCACATGCGGCTCACAGGCCTGAGGAGGGCAGCCTCACCCCCACCAGGCTCAGGGCCTCCTGGCCACCGCAGCAGAGCCCGTCTGGGAGCTGCCCCTGAGGCTTCTGTGCCTGAGTTGGGCCGCAGATCACCTTCGCGTTCCACAGGGGCACTGCTCTGAGTTTTAGAGCGGGAGCTGAGTGGGCACCGGGCTGGGGTGAGCTGCTACTCTGCTGGGTCGTCGCCGTGGCACCCATCTGGGGCAGCCGCCTCCCCTCTGCTGCAGGCCTCTCCCGGCTCAGGCTCCCGGCCCTCCTCCGTGTGCGTCTATTTTGGTTGCGTGGAGGGAGCCGTCTCTTATGTAAGGTGTGAGTCTGCAGGCTCGTGAGCCGCCGGCCCGTTTCTCAGCCTTCGCAGCAGCCCCATCAGCCCCAGACCTGCTGGCCGGGCAATGCCCCAACGGCAAACCCCACGGTGGGCGCTGCCAGGGCTCTGGGATGTTGTGGCCACGAGGAGCCCAGGGCAGCCTCTCCCCTCCCGCCGGAAGTTTCTGGGGCCCCAGCACTCAGCCCTATGGTGGCCACCGGCCTCTGCGTTCATTCCAGCGTCCCAGCTGCACCAGCGTGCCTGGGCATAGGTGGGGCTGAGGAGTCTGGGGGTTCCTGCCTGCTGATCTGCGGTCTCCATTCTTTCAGCGAGGAAGAAAGGACCCGGTTTCAGGAGCTACTGGCCAGTCCGGCCTACAGAGCCAGCCCCCTGGTGGCCATTGGGCAGACGCTGGTTCGACAGATGCAGCTGCAAGATGGCGGCCAGCTCTGACCAGAGTGTCGGGCGTGCCACGACTTCTCAGGACACACGTGTGGGCCCAGGAGCCAGAGAGCACCATGGCCAGAGCCTGTGGACCCTTCCCCCCGGTCGGCTGTGGGGCTCAGTAAAGGGCTCTGTGAACTCCTTCCCCTGTACCCCAGGGCTGTTCCCGTGACTTGCTCCCTGGTTCCCAGAGCTGGGCCTAGCCTGGGACAGCTGCCTCCATTCCACACAGGACAAGCCATGTCCCTCTGCTGGGGGCCCCAAGCCCTAGCCAGAGTTGGGGTGGGCTGTGCACAGGGTTTGTGGGGACTGCAGGTATGGAGGCCTCAGGTCCGACCCTGAGCAGGCACCAGTGTCCCCGACAGCCTCCTGGCTGTGCTGGGAAGGAATTGTGCCTGGGTGTGACGCAGCTGTGCCACCAGCCACCCTAATTTGTTTCAGCCTCAGTTCCCGCTGCGGCCCTGGTAGGACCCAGGAGCACTGAGGCCTGGAGGGGCTGCCACAGGGGCTGGCTTGGGCCCTCCCCATCTGGGGGTCTATTTCACTCCCAGTCTCCCGCTCCTTCCTCAGTCACCAGGGACGTACATGACCCTGGCAAGGCCCCCAGCCTGCTCCCCGCCTGTTGTTTGCACTCCCAGGGATGTGCCCCCACTACCCTGACCATTGCCCTCGCCCCACCCAGCTGTTCCCAGCCCAGGCGCCCACTGCCTTGCTCTGGGGGTGGAGAGCAGAGGGTCCTTCCGCAGGGAGGAGATGTGGAATGGGCCCGGCCCTGGAGCCTCTTACTGACCCAGAAGCAAAGGGAGGTCCTTTGTTGCTGGAAGCCCTGGGATTTGGAGGTTGGTTGTTAGACTAGGAATCAGTGACTGATCAGTCCTTGTTTTCAGGGTGTAGAAAGCAAGGGGCAGTGCGTCCCCAGGCCTCTGAGGCCCAGCTAGGCTCTCATGGCCCCCCTCCCAAGTGCCTCGCAGGGCCTTGCTGGCCCATGTCCTGCAGGGGGCTGGGCAGGCTGGGCGTGGCAGTGACCACCACTCGGGCGTCTGGGAAGTTCGGAGCAGGACATTCCCCACTCCCAGTTCACGGAGCCTTTTATTGAGCCCAGCACCCTGAGCTGCCTCAGCTGCCTGGGGTGGGGGTGGCACCAGGGGCTCCGGGGCCTCCTGACTCCAGGGCGTGTGGGCGGCCCCTGTGCACGGCTCCTCTTGTTTCCAGTTCCCATGCTCTGACCTCCCATGTTCCTGCCACCTGCGCAGGGTTCAAAGCCCCAACAGCCCTGCCAAGGCTGCCTGGCGGGTGGGTGGCCGAGGCGACTTGGAGCCTGTGTCCTTCTGTTCAGCGTCCTGGCCCTTCCTGACAGAGGCAGACACGGCACCCGCAGAGACACCACGGACACCTCCAAGGCCCTGGCTAATGGGACAGACGGGCATGCGGGAGCCACAGGCAGCAGGTCCCACGCTCCCTCGGCCGGGGCCAGCTTGGCTGCCGTGCACCAGCTCCTTCGAGAATGGGCTTCTCACTTCCGAGGAGCCGGTCACAAACCAGTGCTTGTGACAAAACCATTCTGTGGTAGAGCAAGTGTTGGGAACAGGTCTGGGATGTACGTAGCACAGTGTGGTGGGGGGGCAGGTGGGGCGGCTTCCGCTTGAGGCCAGGAGTTCAAGACCAGCCTGGCCACACAGTGAGACTGCATCTCAACAAAAAATACACAAATTAGCCAGGCATGGTGGTGGGGAGGCTGGGGTGGGAGGATTGCTTGAGCCCAGGAGGCCACAGCTATAGTGAGCCAAGATCGCACCACTGCACTCCAGCCTGGGTGACAGAGTGGCCCTGTCTCAAAAAAAATAAAAAATAAATAAAAATGTAAAAATCCTCTTACTTCCTGGTTTTGAAATGACTCCTGTCTGGGTGTGGCTCTCAGTCCCCCTTCTAAGGATCCTTGCGGGCTCTGGGGCCTCTGACTCCTCCCTGGGTGAGCAGCCCCAGGGGTGCCTGAGAGTCGTGGAGGACGGGTCCCTGGCCGGGCAGGAGTGGCAGCAGGTGTCCCATCAGCTGAGATGGACACAGACCGTCCAGGAAAGTAGCCCTTGACACAGTATTTGTGGGGGCACCACCCCAGCATTCTTTGCGGGTACAGAGAGCCCGACCCTCAGCGATGGCTGCAGCTGGGACGGGGTTATCCGGCAGCAGAAGAGCGTTCACGTGTGGGGTTCGCCGTGGCTGTCAGCTGAGCTCCACTGGCCACCGTTGAGAGGGAGGCGCGAAGCAGAGGATGGGCTGTGTGCATTCTTTGGACAGGCACATGGGGTAGACCCCTAAGAGAACTAGTTCAGAGAGGATGACTGTCGGAGCTTCAGGGGGTGAGCCTGAGTCACTTGGTAATCGATTTAAATAAGTGACAGTTGACTGGGCTTTCAAGACTTTGAAAACTGGGGCCCTCAGTGCATTCTTTGGAGTTAAAGGGTTAACACAGCGGCTCAAAGCCCCCTGAGGCCTGGAGGTTCGTGGCAAGGCCTGCAGGGCCCCGTGAGATGCTCTGGCCCGGGACGGTGGATGCCAGGCTCAAGCTCACACTTGGCCTGGTCATGTCCTGGGTGCCTCAGCCCCAGGCCCAGTGTTGGCAAACGTAAGGGGGGCTGCGGGGCCTGGGGGCAAGCTCCTGAGAGCTGGGTCCTTGCTCTGTGTGCGCTGTGTGGGCAGCACCTGGGACTGTGCACAGAGGGGTGTCGCTGAGTGAATGGGGCACAGGAGACCGACACAGCAGGGCTGGACGGGCCCTGCACACACAGCCTGGGTGCGGGGTCAACAGGAGGGAAGGGTTGGTCACTCTGGGGGCCCTGAATCCAGCATCCCGATGGATACCCCCCCGCCCAAGCTCTCCATCTCAGCCTGCCCATTTCACCTTCCCCTGTGGGCAAGCGTGGTGGGATCACCCCAGACGTGTGGGTGGGTGAGCTCCTGGCAAGGGGTGGTTCTGTGCAGCATTGCTGTGGGAGGCAGTGGGACCCCACGCTGACCCTGAGGGCTGGCTTGCATTCAGGTCGCGCGCTCCACTGCCCGATTGCTGGGCCCTGAGCGTGGCCCACGCGGGGGCTGTGTCTAGATGGGACCTGCATCTGGCTTGCCCAGGCTCCATGGCACCTTTGCACCGGCCTGAGTTTGTCCTTGAGGGTTAAATCAGGTCTGTGACCTTTGTCTTATGTGAGGAGGGAGGGCGGTGGGCAGGGGCAAGGCACAGCTCGGCCCCCAGGCTAGTGAGTCAGGGTTCTGTGCTGCTTGGAAGCCAAGTGTTGTACAAACACCAGGCATGTTGCTTCTGGAACGTTCTCTGTCCGGCGATAACGTCGGTGACGGCAGCGTCTGTCATTGCTCCGAGACGCTGGTGGGTGCTGGCTGCCATCCAGGCCTTGTCTGCCAGCAGCCCCCCGGCAGCCCCTCCGCCCTGGTGGGTTCTCAGCTGCCGCCGTGACCAGGGTTTTCCAGAGGCGCTATCAGCGAATGCTTCCAGGATGCCGGGGGTGTGGGATGCTGGTCTTGCCCCCTTCCCCTTTGAAGTCGCCTTCCTGGGGCCTCCATGTGGGGGGGCCCTGGCTCCTGGCACTGAGACCCTCAGGTCTGCATGGAAAGCTCCCTTCTTTTAAAGTCAAAGACCCAATTAAAATGTTTTTTCCAAAGATGTTAGAATAATGTAGGTCAGGATGACAATTACAGGCCCTCCTGGCTTGTGTTTGTCTTCCTTAAGATGAAGAAATTTTCACTTTAAAATTTTTGGTAGGGTATTACTCAGAAAGCCAGACATGTATTTCCAATTCCAAATCCTTCCTGGTGCCGCAGAGGCAGGGTGAGAGTCCCTGCAAGGCCATGGAGCAAGAGGCCTCATCTCCCTGTGGGCTGAGCCACGCGGGAGAGAAGGCCCTGGAGCCCTGAGTGGGGAAACAGGCCTGAGAGGGGAGAGCCTCCCTCCATAGCCGGCCAGGTGATGGGCGCTGAGCTTCCGGCTCTCCCTCGACACTCAAGTTCGGCATCCACCCCGCTGAGCTGAGTGTGACCTGTGTGCTCAGGCCCAGAGCTGGTGTGGCTGGGGCACCCCTCTCGGGTGGCGGAGCCCTGGCCTCCCCAGTGGGCAGTGAGGCTCCCTCTGTCCCCGCCGTGGCTCTGGGTTTCCTGGCACAGCTGTGATTACTCCACCTCGGCCCCCTCCCCTGGGCCAGGAAGACTCTAATTAACGCTGAGGTTTAATTGGAGATCGCAGCAGGCGGTGTCTGTGCGGCTCCTGAGGGATGGGTGTGGCCTCCTGCCTCTGGCCTCAGGACTCTGCATGGCTCCTGGGTGGCCTCGGGTTTGACTGGACCTGGCCTTTCCCCCACACCCCCCAACCCCTGGCGACGCTGCCCCTGCCCACACGGGGCCTGGCTACTGCTGCCTGAAGCCTGTCCCTGGCAGGGCCCACGAGGTCTGTCTCGTTTGTGCGACAGCCATGAGCCCAGCCCTAGCCACCCCCTCAGAACTCAGCCGCTGGGGGCATAGAACAGCCGCAGGAAGTCCTGTCCCCTGACCCCTTAGGTGGGCCCTGAGGTCTCCCGGGGAGGAAAAGGGGGCCTGTGGAAGGCAGGAGAGTTTTGAGTAGTGGACAGTCAGCCCTGGGCCACCCGGGGACTGGGGAAGGTGGAGGTGAGGCCGGGCGGGCAGCAGGCGGCTTCCAGCCCGGAGGTGCTTAGGGACCAGGCTCTCCCCTCCCGGTTCTGCTGCTTTAGGATGCACTCTGCCAGGTGGGGCCCAGGGGCAGACAGAACTCAGGCCCAGGCACAGCAGGTGGGGACTGGCCACCAGGGCCCGGGAATGAGCAGGGCCTACTGGCCGCCTTGTCTCATGGCAGGCTGCTTACAAGAGAAGACCCATATCCTGGCAGCTGGTGTTTGAAGCGTGGTGGGCCGTTCTGTCTCAAACTGGGGAGTCTGGACACAGGCAGTCTCAGCCTCTGTGATGCCATCAAGAGTCCAGGTGCCACCACCCTTCCCTCCTTCTCATGCCAAAGCAGCTGCCAGAGCCCCAGCCATCATGCCTGCATCCCAGTCCCCCAGATGAAGCTGTGGGTCCCACAAGGCTGGTGCCTTCGCTTACAGCTACTGAGTGTGGAGGCAACCGGGAAGCTGGCAGGAAGCGCCTGACCCTCCTGGGGAAGGTGTCTGTCCCCTGTTGCCCAGGCCAAGGGCAGGGTCAGGAAAGCAGCTTGTAAATCCTCCGGGGCTGGCTAGGCCTGGGCAGGGGCCCCATGTCACAGACACGCCCAACCCTGGAGGCACGCCCTCCTGCTTCCCGATCTGGTGCCACATGGAGGCCAGGACCCCAAGCTTCTCCGCTCGCTGAGGCTACAGACACTGCTGGGGGCTCAGAGGTGGGGGCCTGTGGGAGCCCCATCTGACTGCAGGGCTTTTGCTTGGCTTCTCAGGACCAACCAGGTGACCTGTCTGTCCTTGTCCCCACCCTGAACTTCCCCCTAGGTGGGGGTCCTGGGATTCTTCCAGGCCGCTGCTGCCCACTGCTCCCTGCTGCTTCCGGGGGTCCCAGCTCTGGCCTGGCCCTCGGATGTCCTGATGCTTGGCTCACTGTCCTGCTCCTGACACTCCAGAGCGAGCCCAGTCCCTGAGCTCTCTGGGCTGGTGGGCCTTTGACAGGGTTGCTCCCCCTGAATTCCCCACTGGACAGGCCCCTCCCATCCTAGCTGGGGCCCGCTGGGGCCTCCTTGCCTCTGTTTCACAAAACCCTGTTGGTGGATTTCACTCCCTGGCGGGTGGGCGGGCTCAAAGCTGAGGTCGGCCCCGGGAAGTAGCTGTGAGGTGCACCTGTCAGGCACCACCAGGCACGCGGGAGGGCTGGAGACTCCCGGGTGCCCTCCGGAGCTGCTGTGGGTCAGAGAGGAGCTGACGCCCTCGTGGTAGACAGCGTGGGCGGCTTCCAGAAGGTGACCAGAAACACACTTACTGGGAGGAAAACTTATCGTCTAAATTGTTTTTATTATAAGCAAGAGAGAATAAAACTAGATGAACTAAGCACTCAATTCCAGACAGCAGAAAAGGAAACCAGGATAAGCCCAGTGCCGAGGACGGGGAGGGGCGTGTGGGGAAGACGAAGGCCGGGCTGGCGGGGCAGACGGAAGACAGCCTCCGGGATAAGCCCAGGCCCGAAACCGTCCTTGGGGAGCGGCCTGTGCGGCACCTGGGTGACCTGGCAGCTTTCTGACCTGGAGCCGCCATCCCAAAGGTGATTCATCCTCTGCCGGGAGAAGCCGTCCCAGGAGGGCCAGGAGCAGCCCTGGGGCTGGATGACCACGGCGTCCCGGACCGTTCTCTGGAGCCGCAGCCGGGGCAAGCCACGCCGCCTCTGCAGCACCGGGCCCTGTGCGACAAGGATGGTGGCAGGCTCTGTGCAGGGGAGGGTGGACAGGCCTGGGAGCCCACGCCGCCGCGTCTGTCTGTGGGATGGTGGGGCCCAGCCTGTGCCCCACAAGCAGGAGCTGAGCCCGGGGCCTGCCATTCCGTGATGTGTCGGCGCAGCGCTCAGCATCAGCTGTGATGGTCACGCCGGCACTCGCTGTCTGTGGCGTGCATTCGCGTGCTCTGTGGCGCGTCACAGCGGCGTTCATTCTCTGAGGATGGGGCACTGGCCAGCAAGCACTGGCCGTTGGGCTGCTCCTGGGGCTCACCGTTGGCGCCTGGTCTCCGGGCACTTGCTGCTCGCGTCTCCCTCCTCCCGCACTGGACTTTGCTGCTTTCTCCACGAGGGCCTCATGGGTGCCATCCGTCTGGGCTGTGGACAGCTGCCCTCCTGCAGCTCGGCTGTGCCCTGGAGGAGCCAGGGCCATCAGCCGAGGAGCGCGTGGGGGCTTGAGGCCTCCGTCGAGCTTCCCCTGAGGCTGAGGTCCCTGGGGGCCGCTGAGCCGCCCCGTGACCCTCACAGCGCTGCTGGTGCCGAAGGGCAGAGCACGGAGCCGACTCTTGCCTCACCCGCCCTCTGTTCCAAGGACAACCCTTCTGGACTGAGCCATAGGGAGTCCACGCAAGGTCAGAGGGTGATCCGGTGATCAGGGCCCTGGCTGTCCCAACGGGGTGCTTCTCAGAACTTTGGGAAGACACCAGAGCCCAACAGTCCGGATGGCCGTGGCTGAGCGTGGCCTGAGCAGCCAAGGTCTGGAGGGCGTCACATGCACCCATGTCAGGGCCGGCTGGGGTGGGAGACTGAGGCTGGGGCAGGTGTCCGGGGCCTCCAACAGCTGTGCTGGGGTAACTCTGGGGACACCATCTCCTCAGCCCTGTCCAGGAATGTGGACCCCAGGTGCAACTGTCCAGGGGCCTGGGGCATCCGCGGACCACATGGCAGCCCTGAAAACAGGCCCCTGTGCCCTGGGCAGACGTCAGCACTGTCGGGTACGTCGCTGCTGCCCTCCTCAAGATCGCCCGAGAGAGCCAGAGCTTGCTCAGCCCATCCCCGGGGGGAAGCAGAGCCACAGCCTCCAGAACGTTGGGGTGACCCTCCCCCGACTGAGGGCACCCCTGGTCGCCTGGCCCAAGGCCAGCATGTGTCTCCCGAAGGAGGAATGACTTCTGGAGCCACCATCCCCAGCAGGTGCTCCAGGGGCGGAGAGCCAAAACCCAGCAGCCACTGGGTGCCTGGGGCAAGTTGTTTAGATAAAATCCAAACAAGCACCTCATATGTTACAGGTGGCTGTAAAACAAACTTAGCCTTGTGCTAATATTTGGGTTTGCTTTCCACTATCCACACGTAGAAGAATGTGAGCACCCTCCAGCCCTGTACTCAGTGACATTCCAGGAGCTTTGGGAGCATCTCCACTGCCAGTCAGGAGCCAGGCTCCATGCTCCTCGGTCCAGAAGGACCGCTCAGCCTTGGGGTAAAAAAGGGAGAAACTGCAACCAGATGGTGTCCCAGCTGTGTCCCCAGGCCATGCAGGCACCGGCCAGGCAGCTGTGAATGGGAGGGCAGAGGCGGCGAGAAGCTCACGCCCTCACGGATGCCGGCCCTGGGCTGTGCCTTCCACGGATCGTCCCACTCAGCTCCCCTAGTTCCACCAATCAGGTGCCCTTAGCCTGCTGTGCAGGGGGAGAGACTGGGGCATAGAAAACCGGGCCTCCCAGGCACCACGCACGGCCCACGACCCAGAACTACAGAGTCACCCAGGCTGCCCTGGTGAGAGCCAGCCCCAGACACGGCAGGGCCTCTGGATTCAAGGCCAGGGCTCCTGCTGCCCCACCCCCGACCCCTGGCCCTGCCATGGAGGGCAAGGGTCATGCTCCCTGGGTCCATTTTCCCCCAGAGCCCCTCCGTGTGTGTGTGTGTGTGTGTGTGTGTGTGTGTATGTTTCTCACACTGCCTGAGCACACCTCCACGCAGGCGGTGCTGCCACCACCTCATGGCCTCCCGGCGGCCACTGTGAGGAGGGCAGAGACCACCGTCTCTGGCCCAGCAGGATGAGGGCCTCATGACCCCTGGCAGGTTTGTCTCAGTGCTGATTTTTCTTTGCGACACCGAGCATCTATTTCCAACAGTTAGCATTGAGCTTTGGGCAGCCAGGGCCCAGCAGCCCCCACCCCTGCCCAGTGTGGCCGTGCACCTGTAGGGCCAGTCCCCACTGCTGCGTGGGCCTTGCCTCTGGACACAGACCCCCGGCCCCCGCCACTGCGGCTCCATGCCCTCCCACGCACTCCCATTCAGCACTGCCGGGCACTGTGTCCTCTGCCGCCCACCAGGACCCGGCTCCTGCTTGACCTGAGCCCCCTCCTCATCTCCCTTCCTCCTCCCCAAGCCCACCCGGGGCCGTGGGCCCAGCCTGCTGAGGGCGACTCTTCACACCCAGGCTCTGGTCCCAGCTCCTCAACCGTGTCCTGGGACTTCCTCCTGGCCACACGTCCTTTGAGCAGTGCTCCCCAACACACACAGCCATCCCAGGAGTCTTCCTGGGGCCCTGCCCACCATCTCCACCCACCTCCTTCGCACCTGCTCACCACAAGGTCCTGTTCCCAGCATATGGCCCTGCTGCTGACCTGGGAGGAGACCTGACCCTCCTGGCCACTGTCAGCATCCCTGGGACACAGGCCACCAGCCACCCTTTGGAGTCCACCGTGTCCTGCCACTATCTTCCCCGTCCCCCTACCTGCCCCATCCTCCCCCATCCCGGCCCCTCACCTCCCCATCCCCCCACCTGCCCCATCCTCCCATGTGCCCCATCCCCCCATCTGCCCCGTCCCCTGACCTGTCCTGGCCCCTCACCTGCCTCGTCCCCCCACCTGCCCTATCCTCCCCCGGCCCGGCCCCTCACCTGCCCCACCCCCCCCCTCTCCCCCCCCCCCCCATGTGCCCAGTCCCCTGACCTGTCCCAGCCCCTCACCTGCCCCGTCCCCCCACCTGCCCCATCCCCCCACATGCCCTGGCCCCCCACCTGTCCCGGCCCCCTACCTGTCCTGTTCCCTCACCCGCCCCATTCCCCCACCTGTCCCGTCCCCCCATCTGCCCTGTCCCCCCACCTGCCCTGTCCTCCCCTGTCCCGGCCCCTCACCTGCCCCGTCCCTCCACCTGTCCTGTTCCCCCACCTGCCCCATCCTCCCAACCTGTCCCGGCCCCCCACCTGCCCCGTTCCCCTACCTGCCCCGTCCCCCCCCGTCCCGGCCCCTCCTCACCTGTCCCAGCCCCCTACCTGTCCCGACCCCTCACCTGCCCCGTCCCCCCACCTGCCCCATCCCTCCACCTGTCCCGGCCCCCTACCTGTCCTGTTCCCTCACCTGCCCTGTCCCCCTACCTGCCCCATTCCCCCACCTTCCTACCCCCACCTGCTCCATCCACTGACCTTCCTCATGCCCCCACCTGTCCTGAGTCTGGTAACCCTATTGGGTGACACACCCCAACTGTCTCCTCCATGAGGCACCCAGTGAAGCTAAGGGAAGACCCTGGAGCTGGGACTTAGTTTCCCCTCTTTGGCTCCTGGAAACACCATCTGATGAAACATGCTCTGTTGGGCTGGCCTGTTGGGCCGGCCTCCAGGCTGCTGAGGGAGGACAGGTCGGGGGTGCCATTGAGGGTGAGTGCTGGTCGGTTGGCAGAGGGCTGGCCCTGGGAGACCTGTCCCACCCTGAGGGCCCCGCCTGCCCAGGACCGTGGCCCGGGTCTGGCCTGTCCACGAGATCCAGCCCTTCAGCACCCGTGTTCCCAGGGCCCTGGGCTGTGACGGGACGTGGAGGGCTCAGGCACTGCAGGAGGAAGGAAGGACACTTGGGGGCGGCTGTCACTCATGGGAGCATCGATGACGGAGGAGGTTTCGCATAGATGCAGTTGCGTTCATGGATATTCTAAACGGAACTCCCAGCTGGCTTTTTGTTTGTGAGACTAATTTATTAAAGATAACATTTCTGTTCAATTATTTATTAGGTGTTCAGTCAACATTTCTAAATAGCATGGTGCCGAGACTGGGGCTACGTGGCCGTGGATGTGTGAGTGCATATGTGCATGTGTGCGTGCATGTGCGTGTGCGAGCATGTGTGAGTGCATGTGAGCACGTGTGTGCATGCATATGCGTGTGAGCACATGTGAGTGCATGTGAACATGCGTGCACGTGTGTGAGCACATGTGTGCATGTATGCATGTGAGCTTGTGTGCATGTGTGAGCGTGTGTGAGTGCATGAGTGTGTATGCATGGGCGTGTGTATGCATGTGTGAACGTGTGTGCGTGTGTGAGCACGTGAGTGCATGTGAGCATGTGCGTGTGAGCATGCATGTGTGACCGTGTGTGTGTGCATGTGTGTGCATGTGCGTTGAGTGTGCATGTGAGCACGTGTATGAGTGAGCACGTGTGAGTGCATGTGAGCATGTGTGAACATGTGAGCGTGTATGCATGAGTGTGAACGTGTGCGTGTGAGCCTGAATGCGTGTGTGGTGAGCACATGTGTGAGCATGTGTGTGCTTTCGAGTATGTGTATGCGTGTGAGCACGTGAATGTGTGCGCATGTGAGCGCCTGTGAGCGTATGCACGTGTGAGTTCATGGGTGTGCATGTGTGAATGTGTGCACATGAAACAGAGCTTTCTTGTTCTTGAACTTGACTTCTGGGGCCCGAGGCATCAGAAAGCTTGTGGAATGATGATGGGCAAAGCCGGATTCTGCGGCAAGTCTGTGCCGGTGGAAGCCACTCATCAATTTGCTCTCGGAATTTTCCATGTTCTTCCATCTCCCCATGTAGGTGCCAGGTCCTGGCCTGCAGGGTGGAGCCATCGGGCCTCTGCCTTCTGCTTTGAGGTGGGACTCCCAGGCACCCACAGCATCCACCTGGCAGGCTGGCCCAACAGAGCCTGTTTCATCAGATGGTGTTTCCAGGAGCCAAATAACAAACACTCTTTCCCGAAACAACTGGGAGGAGCAGCCGTCTCCCGAGAGGGGAAGGAAAACAAGAGGCTCTGCAGCCCCCCACACCCCACCGCCTGGCCCTGTGGCCAGCTCACGCAAAGACCCTGGAGCAGGGGCCACCACTGTCTGCACACCAGGGCCCCACCTGTGGCCAGGCCCGGGCCAGTGGGTATGTGCTGGAGCCTGGCTTGGCTTGGGGCTCTGCCAGGCTCTCCTCTGATGCCAGGCTGATCTGCCGGGGCCCAGAGGAGGTAAAAACAGGGTCTCTTGATGACATGGGGAGCCATCAGCCTTACCACTGCCTCCGAGGCCTGGGCACCCCAGCCAGCAGCATGAGGGCCTGGCCCAGGCAGAGGCTGGGGCACTGTGGGATGCTGTGAGGGCCTCAGGCTCGGGTGGAGGCAAAGCTGCCGCCTGCCCAGAGGCCACAACCCCTGCCTCGGGCACCTGCTCCCAGAACCGCTGGCTGTAGGGGATCCTGCCTCCATCGCCCCTCAAGCCCCGGCCCTGATGCAAGACGATGGGGAAGCCTCCCAGAGAAAGATGCAGGCTTGCAGGCTGCTGGAGGTCATGGCCTGAGCCCTCTTGGGACTCAAGTAGGACATTGTGCAGAAAATCTCTTTTCTAAACTAAGCCCTGCCAGAGAGATAGGAGGCGGCGCTGTGCCTGCAGGGCTTTGCTGCTGTTGGAGGTGGGCGTTGGCTTTGCACAGGACCAGTTATTCTGGGCTTGGTCCATCTCTGAGTCTGCAGCCCTTGCGGGCTGGGGCAAGCTATGGAACAGGAGCCAAAGTCAGAGTCCCAGCCCACCCTCCACTGGGGACCCACGCGGGGAGAGATAAGCGAAGGCTCGGGGGTGGCCACATGGGGTTCCTGGTGTGTGTGACCTGGGGACTGCAGCGGCAGGGCGGCTGGCGCCATGGGCGGGTGGGTACAGAGCCAGTGAGGCGCCGGCAGCAGTCCGGCCTGAGCCTCCAGGCCCACCTGCCTCCTCTCCTGGCCTCGGGGGGAAGGAGGAGACTTTCAGGCCCCTGGAGTCTGACCAAGGCCCCAGCTCCAGGCGCAGGACCACTTGGCCAAGATGCAGGGGACAGAAAGGCCCAAGGGAGGCTGGGGAGGGGCTGCAGGGGCCGCTTAGTGGGGAGGTCTGTTCTGCCTACCCCCTCACTGAACAAGGGCATCCAAGACCTCAAAGTGGCTCTGAGCCAAAGCAAGAAACAGGCCCCACAAGGGCACTTCCCTGCCTCTACCTGGTCTTCTCCAGAAGCTGCTGGCCATGGGTCTGAGTGCCCATGGTTGGGCTGGCCGCTGCCAGCCCCTCAACTTCCAGCCATCAGGTGGGGTTGGCACAGCCTCTTCCAGGTTCCTGGGCCCCTTTCAGCTCTGTAACCTGGGAAAGAGCTCACAGGGCACAAGCTCAGCCCTGTCGCCTCCAGGAGTCTCTGTATGTTTCGTCTGCATCGTCAGTTTTGCAGGTGCCCGAGGACAAGGTGCTGCCGCTGGGTGTTTTTTTAAGAGTCTTGGAGAAGGCTGAGTGGCCAGCGCCAGGCATCTCCAGCCCCGTGGGGGAGGGTCCCTTCCAGGGATGGCCCAGGAGCCCAGGGCTGGTCTGGGGCTCTGGTGCCATCTGCACCCTGAGCACTGCCATGAAGGCTGCCCTGGTCCCATGTTGCCTGTGGCAGGACGAAGGGGCTGTGGGGTGAGCCTCAAGCCCTCCCTGGGTAAGCAGATGACCCCATGGGGGAGAGGCAGGCCCTGGTGTTTGCACAACCCGGTCAAGGCTACCCTGGCTGGGCAGGTGCAGGTGCGTTTGGAGGCCATCGGGAGACTGCCCAGGACCGGATACACTAGACATGCTGCCCCTGCAAACACAGCCCCAGGAACCTCAGGCCCGGGAGGAAGATGTGGCAGGTGTGATGGGTGGAAGATGGGACGTGCCAGGAGGACAGCAGGCACCCCAGGGGGACAGCGGGTGCCCCAGGAGGACAGCAGGTGCCCCAGGAGGTCAGCGGGTGCCCCAGGAGGACAGCAGGTGCCTGAGGAGGTCAGCGGGTGCCCCAGGAGGTCAGCGGGCGCCCCAGGAGGACAGCGGGCACTCCAGGAGGACAGCGGGTGCTCCAGGAGGTCAGCGGGCACTCCAGGAGGAAAGTAGATGCTCTAGAAGAAGGTGGGTGCCCCTGGAGGAGGGTTGGTGCCCTGGGAGGAAGGTGGGTGTCCTGAGAGAAGGGTGGGTCCCTGGGGAGGAGGGTGGGTGCCAAGGGTCAGAGTTGCTCAGAGCTGTGGTTTGCTCAGCCCTGAGAAGCTGGGAACTGGGGTGCTCAGCCCAGTGCCAGCTCCGTTCCTGTCCTCTGAGTTGGGGCCCTGAGTCCTGTTTCTGCTGCTGGGCTGAGCCGGGTGGCAGGGCGGGGGCCAGGGCGAGGCCTCAGGGCTGCCTCCACCACAGCAGGCAGGAGGGAGCCACTGTCCCGGCTCCCCGAACACACGCCCTGCAGCTCTGGGAGCTGGGCCACTCGCCGCTTGCTCCTCTCCTGGTGATGGGTGGGGGTGCTCACATCAGCCCTGCGGGGAAGCAGCAGATGGGGCAAATGGCAGCACGTGTTCCGTGTTCTGGCTGCGTGTGGGTCTCCTGCAGCCAGAGGCAGCACACCCAGCTGTGTGGGGCAGATGCTGGGCCCATCTCACGGGCCAGGAGGAGGAGCCCAGGAGGAAGTCTCCTCCCTGGGAGTCAGCATGGGACTGCGGCCTCCACAGTGGCCAGGGGTGTCAGGGGACGCCTGGGTCTGCGGCAGGCGATACCACGCAGCTGCTCAGGTCCCACAGCCCTCCTAGTGCAGATATCAGCACCGCGTGGACTCTGAGGCCTCGCTGGCCCGATGCCTGGCTCTCACTCCATCCCACCCAGGGGCACCAGTCCTGTGCCGTAGAGGAGTCCCCCAGACAGTAGTGGTGGCAGTGGGGACAGCCTGGCCTCCCTCCTGCACACCCTCGCTGTCCCTGCCACGTGGAGCTGTCCCCACACTGGATATTAGGCTGGCGGCAAGGACAGTAGCCAGAGTCCAGCCTGCCACCTCCGGATCTCCTGTGCCCCAGTCCCCATCTTCTTGGAGCGGGGGTGCCCTGGCTGTGCCCCCACCAGGCACCTTCCAGCCACTCTGACATGGAGAGACAGCTGCACGAGCAGCAGGGGCTCAGCTGGGCTGAGCTCAACCTCTGACCCTGCAAGGAGTGGTTTGGGGACCCCCAGGCCTCAGTTTCCCTCATCTGAAACATGAACCTGGACCGCATGTCCTTGGAGCCCCTGCCCATGCCATAGCCCTTGATCCACATTCTGGAGGTCTTGGCAGGGAGCCTGGGGGATGGTGCCCTGTCCCCTCACCTGGGGCTGGGAGCTTCGCAGGGGGAGCGGCGTCGGAGCTTCTCCAGGAAGGCGCTGTGTGCACCACTCCGCCTCTCCTGGGAGAACAGGCTGAGAACTTGGGCCTGGCTCCCTGAGGACTGCAGGGCAGGCGTGGCCCGGCTGCTTCCCAGGCCAGGTCTGCCACCTCTTGCCCGAAAAAAGCCCCACGCAGAGCAATGGCTCATGAGGCAGCAGCCCACGGGGCCCTTCCAGTCTCAGAAGAGAAAAGGGGAATGGAACCCTTCACTCACGTCTGCCTCTGCCAGCCAGGGTTCCGGGGCTCCGAACCGGGTCAGGGGTCGCATCCACGTGGATCCCAGGAACCTGACGAAAGGCCGGGCTGTGTGGCCCTGTCTGGGTGTTCACAGCTCCTCAGGCTCCTGCTGGGCAGCACCTCGGCTCTGTGTGCACAGACATCCCCACTGCAGGTTCAGATAGACCCGTGGGCACTGCAAGGCTGCCTGGCAGCTCCGCACCTCCGCCCTGACCACCCACAGGAGTCTGTCAGGAGCCCCACCCCGGGGCTGGGCACGGCACAGGGCAGAGGCTTATGGATCTGTTGAGTGAATGGACAGACGCAGCCCACGGGTGAGCAATGGCCTCACCAGTGTGGACCCGTGTTCCTGCAAGGCTGCTTTAAATTGCTTTTTGATAAATTAATTTCCCACTGACGTGTTATATTTCCAGAAACGAATTCTTTTTCTTCACTCCTGATTGAGCTTTCCATCGGCCGTGGCCCCCATGCATGGCAGGCACCTGCGGCTGTCCGTCTTCAGCATGTGCGCCCCACCTATGCACGCAGAGGCCACTGTGGGGTGGCCTCTACTCCAGAAGAAAGACGGGGCTGGAGGCTGGAGCCCTGAGTTAGAGCTCCGAGTTGGCCATGGCCGTGCCGTCTCCTACTGGGCAGGGCGCTGGCCGCTGCTCAGGGCACCCAGCTGGAGCCTCATTCACTGTGAAGTGACCACAGGTGTCTGAAGAAGAGGCACCTGCTCCCTCAGACCCCTCTGCTCACCAGGTACTGGACCCTCACTGGAGGTGGCGCTGTCAGTCAGGAGACGCTTGGCAGCCAGGGACGGTCAGGCCTCAGCGCAGGGCTGGAAGGGACACTGTGTCAGACAAACACCATGTGTCTCTGCAGGACCTCGGGGGGGTGCCTCCAGGAGGGAGACGCCAGGCTATGTTGGCAGCAGGTGGCCGGGAGGATGCCTTGGGGACCTCACAGCTGACTCATTCTGCACGGAGTCATTCAGGAGTCCCCACTGCACAGGTGCTGGGCTGCCAAGCAGTGCTCTGAGAGTCACTGTGTGTAGGTTGGCCCAGGCTCTGCTTTAAGATCAGTCCAGCAGGAATATTTACACCATAGCAATTGGCAAACACTGTACATGGGCAGCCTGGCATCACATGGGCACCCTGGTGCTGGAGATTTCACTGGCCAGACTGCCACCCCCAATTCCACAGTGGAAACCCAAGAGGCGCGGCGCTCATGGTCTTGCCCTGGTGGGCTCTCAGCCCATTCCTGGGTCACAGCTGTGCCCTGCACAGGCTGCCCCCACAGGGACCCCACCATGGGCACCACGCTGGTGTCTCTCCCCCAAGTCCCTGTGTCATGGGCATGAACTCAGTGAGGAGAACACCTGCCAGGCGCCCATGCTGGGCGTGGAGCGTGGATGGGAAGCCACAGCGGCTGCTCATTATGCGCACGGCCTTGCCCATCCCGACCTCCAGGGCCAGGGAGTTGCTGGCTGCTGCCTCAGAGGATGTGTGGTTGGAGACACCTGTCTTCAAAAGCAAAATGCAGCCGGATCTCCCCCTTGGACCTGAGGATCTTTGGATGAGAAAGGCCCAGGCTTTCCTCTGCTGTCTTTTTCCCAAAGTTCTTGGCTGGTGGATCGGTTGTGTGAAATTTTTTCCAGGCCAGGATGATTTCCAGTTATTCTGTGATATTTGCAAACTGTGCAACAGCAAACAAGTCTTTGCTGTGATGTTTTCCAAGGAATTTCTTCTCTCCAGGCAGCCCTCACTGCTTTCTTGCAATACTGTGAAGAGAACAGGGGGCCTCAGGGCTCCCTGCCCACAGCATGAGGAGGACCGGGACCTGTCCGGCTTGCCCAGGCCCCAATCCTGCAGGAAGCCTGTGCTACAGGCCAGCAGCAGGCTCGTGGCTTACGGCTCTGTGACCTGAAAATGTGGCCCCAGCAGATGTTGCAGAAACGTGTGCCCCATGAAAAGCGCCTTTGGGAACCGGAGCTCAGATGCAGCCGCGCCACCGAGCGCCTGTAAGGCAAAGTCAGGATGGTGTGGCGCTGACAGCGCAGCTGGGTGCTCATTCCAACCCCGTCTGCCTCTCTCGGGAGGTTAGCAGGGGCTCGTTAGCTAGCAGCACCGTGGCCGCGTCCTCCCATGCTGGCTGGCCGATACCTGTGCCCCTGCCGCACACGGTCCGTGGACAGAGACCCTCAGGAGACTGACGGTTCTCCAAATACCAAGCAGTGTGCAGACCTTGCTGGCTTCAAACACCTGTAGACAATCCAACAGTCATTGTACAGTTTTCTCCATGAAAAACTCAGTGGGTGTTAAGTTCATGTTTGTGCCCATAACAGGCTGATTCTAGAGATCTTCCCCAAACCAAGGGGCTTCCTGCCCAGTCAGTGAATTCTGCTTAAGAAAAATCTTAGGAAGCTGATTCTCAGGCGATGCCCTTCCAGCTTTCATGAACATCTATCCATGCGGTCAGCTCAGAGCATGCCTGGCAGTGAGGCACTTGTGTGCCCTCGAGGTCAGCAACAAGGCCCGGAGGCCTGCGGGCGCTGCTGTGACACCTCATCAGGGGCCTGGCCAGTGCCACAGGGCGAGGAACAAATGAGTCATGTCCGCAGGTGACACCGTCACCAACCGGAAATGTCCGAGAGCATTCATGAGAAAACACGAGATGGATGCAGACCAGTATGATGCCTTCTTACCAAACTTGCAAAACTGGCCTCTCCCTGACACTGTGGAGGGCGTCCAGCGGAAATACGCGAGAGCTCTAGCCTGTGTACTAGGCAGGCAAATGCACCCCGAGATACATTCCCTTTCTAATCCCAGGAACTGGTGAACATGATGGCAAGAGTCGCTATTCCCTGGATGGCAAATGCAATTAAATGAAGGATTTTAAAATAAGGAGATTTTCCTGGATTACCTGGGAGGGCCCTAACTGCCATCCCCAGCATCCTACCAGAGGAAGGTAGAGGGATCCACCTGACTCAGAGGAGACGCAACAGGGAGAGGGGAAGACTCCACTCTGAAGGGCCAAGTGATGCGGCCACAAGCCAAGGAGCTCAGGCGGCCACCAGGAGCTGGGAGGGGCAGGAAGGACACGCCCTGCAGCCTCCAGGGGAGCATGGCTGGCACCTTGACTTTGACCCAGTGATGCTGATTTGGACTTCTGGCCTCAGGGCTGTGAGAGAGTACGTTCCTGTCACAGCAGCTGACAGAAGCCCGTAGGCCCTGCACCCTGCATGCTCTCCCGGACTCTTCCTCCCTGTGGGGAACGGCTTGGAACAACCTGTGACCCTACGGTTGGATTGATCTTCTGACACCATTTGTGTTTCCTTCTGTCCTCAGGGAACAACAGAACTGACCAGGCAGGGCCGCCCTCTGTGCTGTGTCCCTTCCCCAGCGCCTCCTGGCCGTGCCCACACCAGCCTTGCCGGCCTGGAATGTCTGTCCCACGTCTGCAAGGCAGGGTCTTCGAGCCTCACCTGGAAGCCATGCGCGTTAAGGGCCTGGGCCAGTGAGAGGTGCCACCGTCCTCACCTGGAGCTCCTTGCTCAGGCGATCCTCGTGGGATGACCAGGCAGTGAGGCTGGGGAGGAGTCAGGAGGACCCCGCTTCTGTGCTGTGGCCTGGGCTTCTCCTGATGCCACCTGGTTCCCTGGAACCAAGGACGGCAGCGGGGCGATGGCTGTAGCCACGAAAATGTGCAGGTGTTCTGCTGTCCAAGGAAAGCCAGGGCAGCCACCATGGCCTCTCCTCTGCTGGGCTCTGTGGCCCCGCCCCCACCAGTCAGATCACCAGGTGGGTGCTGTGGAGCCTCGGTTTTCCCAGCAGGCTGCCTCTGCATGCCAAGGAGGAGCGTTCTGGAAACTGTGCTGCTGAGGCTGCCTGCACTTCCTCGCCCATGCTCAGAGGACCTCCAGCCTGGCCACCCCTCTGTCCGGGCAGACCCTCCAGCCAGAGGAGCCAGGGCTTAACAGAAACCTGCCCTGGGAGAGCCCGAGAGTGAACAGAACACCCGCCCTGGGCGAGCACACAGGTGAACAGAACACCCTCCCCGGGCATGCACCCGAGTGAACAGAACACCCTCCCTGGGCAAGCCCCCCTGCCCCACCAGGCTGTCTCCTCATCCCCCAAGTGGGCAGAAGATCCCTGCCCTCCCACCTCCCTGGCTAAGACAATGAGTATGGGACTCTGTGAGAACAGCCCAAAATGAGGCTCCAAGGAGTGAGAACACCTGGGGGGAGGCAGGTTTGTCAGGCAGGGATCGCACCAGGCAGAGGGTCAAGACTTTGGAGAGGTCCTGGCCGGAGCCCTCATCTGCACACAAGGAAAACCAACGCTCAAAGAGAGCAGAGCTCAGAGCCTCGGTTCCCAGTGTGGTGCCCCACCCCTCCTAGCACTGTGTCTGCGCCGCGGTGCCCGTCAGGGTGGGCAGGAGGTGTCCACGGGCACAACTACAGCAAAGCTAGAGGCCGAGAGGGAAGGGTCAGGGAAGACCGGCCAGCGTGAGGGGTCAGAGAAGCTGCCTTGGTGACGTTCCTAGTGGACAAAATAGGACTGACAGCCGCAGACAAAGCCAGGCATAGCCCAGCACAGAGATGTACAGCTGAGGAACTGTGCTGCCCGGTAGCTAAGGGTCAGAAAGATCATTTCTGAAAGAGTCAGGGGCAGCTGCCAGAATCCTCTTGTACAGTGTCCCATGACTGGGAGTTGGGGACCCGAGTTCTAGGCTGGCTCTTCCCCGCCTCGAAAGCCTGGCTGAGCCTCAGCTGCCTCCTTGGAAAATGAAGGGCTAGACCAAGGCCCTGGGAATCCTGGCTGTGCCCAGAGCCTACCGTGCCAGGCCCACGAGGAGAGGTCAGGGCTGGGGGTGCCGAGACAGCTTCTCCAGGCTCAGAGTCAGGTTACCCAGGTGGGAGGGAGAACTGACACCTCCTCCAGTCTGAGGTCTGGCTTCTAGAATCTCCTGCAGAAACACAAACCCATCTCACTACACTGTACACACAACGTCCTTGGAATTAGAAATCAATGGCAGAAGCAGGCAGACTCAGCCTCTGGAGTCAGAGGGGCCAGGAGCTGACCGGAGCCAGGAGGTGCCGTGGGAGGCGGGTGCCTGGGAGCCCCAGCACAAGGGTGGCCCCTCTCAGGCCGAGCCAAGGCATCTGTGGGTCCCTCCATGCCCCTGCTGGCCCCGTTGGCCTGGGCTCACAGCGAGACCGCTCCCTGGGTGGGTCACCAGGACCCACCCAGGGCCTGCAGAGCATAGTGGTATGGCCTGGCATTGACACATCCTTTAAGCATAGATGGCATTTTTAAAAAAAGATATCTCACAGAATTTTTAAAAATTAAGATGTAATTCACATACTTGGAATTTACCCCTTGAAAGTACAGACAGTTCAGTGGCTTTCGGTCCACTCCCACGATCGTGCCGCGCCAGGGTTGCCCAGCCCACCACCCGTGGGAGAAATATCATCCCCACAGCAGGCTCTCCTGTGTCCCCCTCCCAGTCCCCGGTGGTCCTCGCCTCTGCGTTTCCCACGAATGAGGTCGTTGAGCGCACGGCCTTCTGCGTCAGCTTCTTTCGGGCAGCAGCACAGTGGGTGTTTCAGAGGCACCTCTGTGTCACTGCACCTGCTGGTACCTCACGCCTCTCAAGCCTGGGCAACATTCCAGGGCAAGGATGGACCACATTTTTAACCCGCCCACCAGCTGACGGACATTTGGGCTGATTTTATCTTTTGGCTGTGATGAATAACACCGTGATCAACATTTATTTACACGTAGTTTTGTGTGGACCTGGTTTCAGTTGTTTTGGGTATCAACCTAGGAGTAGACTTTCCGGGTTCTGTGGTGACATGGTTTAAATGCACGCCCTTGCCACATCTCACGTTGAATTGCGATCCCCCGTGTCAGAGGTGGGGCTGGTGGGCGGTGTCTAGATCATGAGGGTGGCTTCCTCATGAACGACTTGAGCCGTCCCCTTAGTGCAGAGTGAGCACTCACTCTGAGTTCCTGTGAGATCTGGTATGTGTGTGGCACCTCTCCCACCCCGCAGCTCCCCCCCCATTTCCCCCCACTCACCACTCCCCTCTCCTGCTTTCACCATGTGACATGCCTGCTCCGTACTCACTCTCCACCCTCAGTAAGAGCGTCCTGAGGCTTCCCCAGAGGCAGAAGCCTGTATGCTTCCTGCACAGCCTGAAGAACAGTGAGCCAGTGAAACCTCTTTTCTTATAAATTACCCAGGCTCAGGTACTTACAGCACCATAAAAACAGCTTAACACATATGGTAACTCTATGTCTAAGCACACAAGATTAAGATTAAAAAACACATTCATACCGTTTTATGTACTGACCTTTATAGCTTCCTTTACTAGTGTTTTTTATTTCTTCACGTTGATGTGAGTTGCTGTCTAGTGTCTTTACATTTCAGCCTGTAGGCTTCCCAGAAGTATCTGCTCTGCTCGTGATTAATTATCTCACATTTTGTTTAAAAACTGTTTAAAAAATTGATATATAGTATACACATACACACATATATAATCGTATTGATATTTAGAATTTTTAATATAGACCAACATATATAATACCTTGCATTTATATAATTTTATGTATATTTTATCATTTTATTTTGTCATTTATCTTATCTATTTGGATTAATTTCTCCTTCATTTCTGAGGGGTAGCTATACCCAACTGTTATCCACCACCTCAGGCACCTGCACTGTTAAATAAATGATTGCCTGGTCTTTTTCTTCTTCTTCTTTTTAACAAATGCCCTTGGGGAAATGGCTGTTCCTACTGGTTAAGCTCTGAGTCAATCAGACGAAGATAGCCTTGCAGGAAGAGTCTTCCACGGAACAGCGAGGCAGCTCAGATAATGACAGTTCTCTGGGAAGAGGCTCTGGGGGAGCTCAACTTCTGTTCTGCACCCCAGTGGCTGCCAGGCTATTGCTTTCCACTGGAATTTCATTCCTCACTGCAAGTCTTTGACTGATTTCCAGATGTCTGAAAAAGCTGATTCTGATCATTTTTGCCAATGTTCTCATTGCTTTTATCAGTGAGTCTTTTTGGATGTCCTTATTCTGCCATTTTGCAGTTGTCATTATCTATGATTTTAAAAACAGGTAAAATTGACGTGCAATAAACATACATTTAAAGTGTGCAATTTGATAAGTTTTGACACATGTACACTCAGGAAAGCATCACCACAATCGAGATAACGAACCTATACAGCACCCCCAACATTCCCTCCCTCCCCTCCGCACAATCCCATCCCCAGGCAACCACTGATCTGCTTCTGCCACTATAGATTATTTGGCATTTTCTAGAAACTTATATAAGGGGAATCATCCAGTATGTGTTTTTTTTGGGGGGGGGGTCTGGCTTCTGTCACTCAGCGTGATTATTCTGAGATTTGTCTGTGCTGCTGTGTGGATCAACGTCACATTCCTATTAGAATTCCATTGCATGGAGGGACCACAGTTTGTTTACCGGTTCCCCTGTTGCTGGGTATTTGGGTTGTTTCTGTTTGATGGCTACTACAAATAAAGCTGCTGTAAACATTTGTGAATATTTGTAGACAAGGGCGTATGGACGTACATGCTTTCATTTCCCATGGGGAAAAACCTAGGGTCAAAGGGCTGGATCCTATCATGAACTTTTTAAGGCATATCATTAACTTCTTAAGAAACTGTCAAAGTGCTCTTAAAAGTGGCTGTTCCATTTTCCACCCCACCAGCAATGTCAGCTTCTCCACATCCTTGGTTGTTTGATATCTTAGTCTGCTCAGGCCGCTCTAACAAAATACCACAGAGTGGGGGGTTCAACCACAAAAATTAGTTTGCCTACCCTTCTAGAGGCTGCAAGTCCCTGACCAAGGTCCTGCTAGATTTGATTCCCGGTGAGGGCTCTGTCCTGGCTTGTTGACAGCCACCTTCTTGCTGTGTCCTCACAGGGCCTTCCTGAGTGCACGCATGCAGAGAAGAAAGAGCAAACTCACTGGTGTCTCTTCTCATAAGGACACTAATCCTACTGGATCAGGGCCCCACCCCTAGGACCTCATTTTACCTTAATTGGTTTTTTAGACGCTAGTCTCCAATACAGCCCCACTGGGGGCTAAGGCTTCAGTATACGAATTTCAGAGGGACACAGACATTCAGCCCGTAACACACCACATCCTCACCAACACTTGATACCATCAGTCTTTTTCATTTTAGCCATTTTAATGGGTGGACAGTGTCATTTCATGGTGGTTTTAATTTCCCTGGTAACTAATGATGTTGATCATCTTTTTGTGTTTGTATTTGAATTCCTATGTCTTCTTTTAGGGATTTTCTGTTCAAATATTTTGCCCATTTTTATGGTTATTAGTTTTCTTATTATTGAATTTTGGGAGTTCTTTAATACACGCTTATCAGATTCATTGTTTACAAATATTTTCTCCCAGTTTGCTGCCAATCTCTTCATTCTTTTAAACATGTCTTTTGCAGAGCAGAAGTTTTAAATTTTGATGAATTTTAGTTTTTTCACTTCTTTTGGTGTTGAATTTGAGAAATTTCTGCCTAACCTACAAAGATGTTCTCATATGTTTTCTTGTGGAAGTTGTATAGTTTTAGGTCTTACATGTAGCCCTATAGTCCATTTTGAGCTCATCTTTTACGTGGCCCCAGGGTATAGATCAATGTTCATTCTTCCGTGTGGCTATTCAGTTGTTCCAGCACCTCTTTTCTTCACTGAGACTCTTTTGTCAAAAACCAATTGTCCATGTGTTTATGGCTGTATTTCTGGGCATTATATAAACACACTATCTTGGTTACTATAGCTTTATAAAATCTTAAGATCAGGTAATGTAAATCCTCCAACTTTGTTCTTATCTTCCAAAGGTGTTCTGGTTATTATAGGGCCTTTGCCTTTCTATGTGAATTTTAGAAGTGGTTTGTCAAATCATCTTCCAAAAAAGAAAAGCTTTTTGAGACTTCAGTTGGGATTTTGCTGAATGGATAGAGCAATTTGGGGATAATCTCCATCTTATGTACCCAGAGTCTCAGCCCATGAAGACGGTGTAAGTTTTCATTTCTTTAGTTTTTCTCAGCGATATTTTCTTGTTTTATGTATCCAAGTCTTTCACACCTTCTATCAGATTTATCCCTATTTCGTATTTTTTTATGTAATGATAAGTGGTGTTGTTCTTTCTGTTTTAATTTTTGGCTGTCTGTGGCTGGGTTGTGGAAACGCCGGGGCTCTTTGCATTGATCTTGACCTTGCAACCTTGTGACGCTCACTCCTCAGCTCTAGCAGCTTTTTGTTTTGTGAATTCCATTAGATTTTTTGCATAGATGAACTTGTCTTCTGCAAATAAAGACAGCATTATTCCTTTCTTTCCAATAACGACGCCTTTCATTTTCTGTTTTCCTTCCTAATTACCCTGGCTAGGACCTCCTGTGCAATGCTGAATGGGACCATTGACCGTGGCGTCCCTGACTGGATCCTGGCCTCAGGGGAAGCACCCAGTCTTTCACCCGTAGGTATGATGTCAGCTGTGCGGTGTTCAGAGATGCCTTTTATCAGGTTGAAGAAGTTCCTCAACTCCCGTTTGCCAAGAGTGTTTTCAGAATGGATGTTGGAGTTTGTCAGACGCTTTCTCTGTGTCTATTGAGAGAATCACATTGTTTTCCATTCAGTTTGTTAATATGGTGACTTAAATTATTTTTAAGTGTTCAATCCTTAAGACAATCCTGACATATTGGGGGAAATTGCACTTGGTTATATGTATTATCTTTTTCATATGTTGTTGGGTTGAATTATAGTCAGCTTTTGTTGGGACTTTGCATCTGTGTCCGCGAGGGATGCTTGTTCCTATTTTCTTCTCCTGTAACGTCTTTGGTTTTCATATCAGGATAATGCTGGCCTCCTGGAAGGACTCGAGAAAAATCCCTGCCTTTCAACTTTTGGGAAGAGCTTTTGTAGAATTGCTATTAGCTGCTTCTTAAATGTTGGCTAGAACTCCCCTATGAGGCCGCCTAAGCCGGGGAGGTATTTTGTATGTGAGAGGGGAAGGTTTTTAACCACAGATTCAATTTGCAGTCAGCCCTCTGCTGCCTCTCAGGGGCCCTCTGCGCCTCTCCCGGTTTCTCGCTGAGGGCAGCTCTCCTCGCCCATCTTCTGCCCTGCAAACTGTGGCTGCCTTGGCCTCCCCGATTCTCAGCGTCCTCAACTCGGGAGATCCCCTGGCCCACCTGTGTCACCTCCCAGTGCTGTGACCTGGACTCTGTCTCCGGGTGGTTGGTTGGGCCCTCGGAGGGCTCATCACGTTTGTGTCCCATTTCCTGGGTCATGGTCTTTTTTTGTTTGATGCCCACTGCCTTGAGGATTCTGGTTTCAATTATCTTGTCTCTTATTTACTTGTTTTGGGGAGCCAAGTACATTCAGTCCCTGTCACTCCATCTTGTCTAGAAGTGGAAGTAGTGGAAGTCTACTATTTTGTTTCTTTCACTAGAATAGTCATTTAATACATGTTTATTGTAGGAAATCTAGAAATACAAAGATACATGAAAAGAAAGGAAGGAATCACTTACGGTCTCATTTAACATGTTCAGTGTTCTTAACAGCACAATATCCTCCAGCCCTGCTGAGACCCACCCAGCAGAGGGCTGCCCAGCACTGCGAGGCCAGCAGGCACAGACCTGCATGGGGCCACTGAGGCTGGAGCCACGGGAGACCTGGAGTTGCAGGGCCAGGGCACTGAGGAGCAGCCCTGCCCACCCCTCCTTCCAGCCTCTCCAGCAACAGTCGGGGAGCGGGGACCCTGCCTGGGACCCTGGGGCCAGGTCGTCTGTCTGGACAGTGGCCCTCAGGAAACACACCAGAAGGTGTGGTTGGGGCGGCGCCTCCCACTGAATCCACGAAAATTCGAGGAGCAGCGGCATCAAGCCCCTTCCACTGCACGTGTCTCAATCTCCACGCACGGCTCTTCCTTAGAGGCGATTTCTAAACAAGGAATTTCCAGTCAAACAGTGTGAGCCTGTCAGGCTCTGCCCAGTCTGCCAGGTGTCCCTGCAGGACCGCACCACTTCTGGCCAGATAAAGATTTGGGAATAGCACATGCACAGAGCGTCTCCGCAGGAGCTTCCAGCCCACACCTGGGTTCTGGCCTGTTGTGATCAAGGACCCCCCACTCCCCACCCAACCCCAGCTGCTGCAGGAGGAGGTGGAGACAGTGGTCCTCACAGCAGAGCAGCCTAGACGGGACAGCACGCACACTGGTGGGCCCTCAACCCCAGCCGTGTCAGGGCTCTTGATCCCAAAAGCCTACACACCTGGAGGGGCCTCCAGCACTTCCGCTCAGTGCCCCGGCTCCAGCAGAAATGGGGGCCACACACATCACGCCACCAGCATGCTGCACGAGCTTCAGCTTCAACAAATTGCCACAGAGCAAGCAGTTGCAGCATCAGAAATGGACGCTCAGCTCTGGAGGCCAGATCCAAAGTGGTTTCACTGAGCACAACCAAGGTGTCCTCGGGTCTGCGATCCCTGCAGCTCCTGTCGCCCAGCCCCCGTGCTGTCCCCTCGGCCTCCCTCTCACTGCCAGCAGTGAAGAACAGAGTCTTCTGTGGCAGACCTCCCTCCTAAGGACACCAGGCCACCAGGATGATCCGGGATAATCCCCATCTCAGGCCTCTCACTGAATCCCCCTTGCAAAGATTCTTGCCAGGTGAGGTCACTTTCACATGTTCCGGGGATTGGGGCCGGGACATTCCAGGCTGTTACTCAGCCCACTACACGGTGAAAGTGCAGGATGCGGCATCAGAATCCGAGCAGAGAACTGTCAGAATCAGAGCAGAGAAAGAACTGTTCTTCAGCTCCTCTTGGGGCAGAATAGAGCAAAGGCTAAGGAGTGTCTCCATCTCACCTACCAGGATCACCTCCAGACCCTTCAACACCCAAGGGTGACATTTCAGAGGCAAGGAACAGATGGACGGAAATCGGGGGTCTGTGCCTGCAGGGAGTGGCGGGCGGGGCTCATGGCTGAGCGAAGGAAGCTCCAGCACACAGGTCCTGGCAGGAGGCGGTGGAGAGGAAGTGATACCTGAGCCTGAAGGGAGCAGGCAGGTGGGTTTGGGAAGCTGAGGTGTCTGTGTGGGTGTGTCCTCAGCTGACCCAAGTCCATTCCTGTGAGTTACCCGTTTCCCATGTGGACTTCCTCAGGACGCCCGTCTCTGCCCCCGACCCACACCTAGAACTGACGGGGATGCATCTCTAGTGCAAGGAGAAGAAAGAAAAAAGCCGCAGCAGCTCTCAGAGGGCTGAGCCTGGGAGCCCAGGAAGGCAAAAGCAGGTGGAGGCAGGGTCCGAGGGGCCTTGATGGTGGGGGCGTTGCAGAAACAGCAGCTAGGCTGGAGACTCCGGGGACCCTCCCCTGAAGGGAGAGGGAGGCCCCCGCTGAGGACTAAGGCTGCCCCACATCCTGGGAGCTGTGCAAACAGCCAGGGAGGGCCAGCCGACCCTGTGGGGACAGAGCCGAGCTCACCCCGGGCTCTGCAGCACCACCAGGGCAGCCTGCTGCAGGGTGGGCTCACTCCTGGGGGAGCCATGGGCAAGCAGGCCCTACCTCGGGGGCTGGCACCGCTGTGGGGTCCCCGGGTTTCACAAACCAGGTCCCAGGTCCACTTGGTCCCCTGCAACCAAGCAGACCCGGGACCCGCATGGCCTGGCTCATCTGAGGGTGTCACCGGTGGGCTCTGCGAGGGCTCCGAGCACTGAGGGGGCCTCCACCCCAGCCAGTGCCAGGGCTCTTGACACCATCGCAAGGAGGAATTCAAGGACGAGTCCGAAAATAGTGAAAGCCCGGAGATATCTTGCAAAGCACAAAGTCTACACTCGAGGGGAGTCTGCGTGGACTCACAAGGCAGAGTTGCGCAGCGAGGTCTGGGACTGCTACCTTTATGGGATGTTTGACCAACGGGCAGAATTCAAGAAGATTCCTGGAGAAAGGCGAAGAGCTCTCAGAACTGTGGTACACCAGTGTTTACTCCAAACATGGGTATTCCAGAACTGTCCTGGTGCCGGTGGGTGTGGGATTTGATTTTATTTTTTTTTTGAGACGGAGTCTCGCTCTGTCGATCTCAGCTCATTGCAACCTGTATCTCCCGGGGTTCAAGCAATTCTCCTGCCTCCCCCTCCTGAGTAGCTGGGATTACCAGCATGTGCCACCATACCCGGCTAATTTTTGCAGAGACGAGATTTCACCACACTGGCCAGGCTGGTCTTGAACTTCTGACCTCAGGTGATCCACCCACCTCAGCCTCCCAAGGTGCTGGGATTGCAGGTGTGAGCCCCTGTGCCCAGCCCAGGATTTAGGATGTTAAAGAGCGAATCGTGAGGTCCTAGGTGAAACCCAGGTCAAATCCAGCACCAGGGTGGCTCCAGTTGGTCTTAACCAGCTTGGCCCGCACCCTGGTTTTCAGGGTCTTACAGCCTGAAATCTGTTTGAACAGTTCCCTTTTGCTGGTCATGGGAAACTGCTGCCTGGAATTTTCTAGCCTCCTGCGGCCACCCTGGATGATTCCTGTCTCAGGGGATCTGAACTCCTGTTCCCACGGGGCAGAGAGCAGGAAACCAAGACACACACACTGTGGGCAGCAGAGACAAATGAAGTGGCAGAGGGGAGAGAGACGGGAGGGGTGCCCCTCCAGCAGGACCTGGGAGATTGTTCCGGACAGAAGGGGCAGCAGGTGCGAAGCTGGCAGTTTCGGCCCGGGCCGGGGCAGCTGAGGGAGCTGCAGTGAGAGGCAGGGAGGCAGGAAACAGCATGCCAGGCCCCCAGGCCTTGAGAGGGGCGGGAGTTGAACTCTGAGTGCAACAAGAGGCCCAGGAAGGTTCCAGCAGGGAGGCAGATAGGACCTAGCGTAGCACCAAGGCTCCTACAGCGCCGCCTTATAAGGACTTTGCATTTATTAACTATTCTTATTTAAACTTCCGGAGAAAGCTGAGGCCAGAGGCAGGCAGCTGCCCCAGGTTGGGACTCCCACTGGTAGCCCCCATGGGGCTCTGGAAGCCCGTCCTGCGCTGAACGGAGAGCCCCAGAGCTCCTTTTCCTCGTCTCACTCTTTGTCAATTCTTCCAACGCCCCTCAAAAAAGTGGCGGTCTAAGCCGGTCACGGTGGGAGCCCCCTGGTTTTGGGGGTTGGCTCAGGGTGGTCCGATCAGCACAAAGCCCTACTGTGGCCACGGCCACCCCAAGATGGGAGGGGCAGTGTGGGCAGAGGGGTGGAAATGGCCCCCACCTCAACCATCCCACAGCCCCGGATCAGCCATGGCTGAAGTCCCCGAGCCCTGAGCTTTCCCGTTCTGGGAGCCAGTGAAGGTCCTGGGAGGTGGGCAGTGTGAGAAGAGGCTCCTGTTGGTTGCACCTGGAGCACCCAGAGGCAGTAGGACGGCTTTAGAACCAGGATGGGGTATGAGGCAGGAGGAAAGGAAAAGCAGGGAGGAGAAGGAAGGGAAGGGTGGGGGGAGGGGAGGGGAGGCAAGAAGAGCCCGTGGAGGGGCTGGGAGAGCATCAGAAGCAGAATCCAGCACTTCGTCACCCCCACAGCCCCCACCTCTGCAGATCCCCAAGGCTCCGGGAGCCCCTCACAGTCACCGAATGAGCCCCGATGACCCCTGCCAGGTCCTCCAGACTTAGGGTCCTGTTTGTGAAGCCACTTGCCCTTGTCAAGTAACTCTGAACTCGATTGAGACACTGGGGAAGGATTCTGAATCCGTCTAGTGTGAATGGCCGTGAGGCCAGGGCGAGGCGGCCCTTGCTGTGGTCACCACTTGGAAGTTTCTGATGAAGCAGCACACACGTGGTGTGACCATCTATATGGGACTCACACAGGCAGGGACATCCGTGGAGACCAAGGTCAGTGTTGCACCCACAGGGCCGGGGGGCGAGGATCTTCTCTGGATCTGCTGCTTCAAAAGGTGTGTTTGGTTTGTGGGCACTGACTGGGGATCCACTTAACTCTTTGTGAAGCTGGGCTGGGAGCCCCACCTTGCAGAAACTGCTGGAAGCAGAACACTGCATCCTCTGAGGAGCTCTACAGCTCTGGGGGGCTGTGCCCCACAGCACAGCGGATGACTCATTGGTTTGAAAGCTCTAAGGCAAAACACATTTTTGCTCTTTGTCCTTTTATTGGTAGTCTGCATAAACTCAGCTGTCTTCCAGAAGTCAGCATATGGCCAGACGTTTCCCTCCACAGTGACAAGAGGCCAGCTGTTCAGGGAACTGCCCGGTGGACATGGCTGCAGCCCCCCGAGGGCCAGCCCAACCCAGCTCAGGCCCCGGTGGCTCCCACTGGAAAAGCCCCTGCCTCAAGTGTCCCCTTGGTTCAGAAAAAAGGCAGTGGCAGGCTGGACAGAGGCAGCTGCAGCCAGGCTGCTCATGCCAGCACAGCCTCCATCAAATTAAACATTCTATCCATTTATCTGATGGATGTTTGACCAGAGGAATCCAAAATTTAAACGTAAGCAGTGAGCCTGCTTTAAAGTGAATGGCTCATTAGGAAACAAAGCATCCCGTGAGATCAATACTTGGCTTCTGAGCTCTGCTTTTCTGAAGGGATCACTAAATGCCAGCAGGGAAGAGCAGCCAGGAGCTCTGAGACCTTGGAGGGGACATGGAGCAGGCACCTGCATCAGCTAGGTTTTGGGGTGACTGCACCCCTTGAGTTGTGGGGCCTGGGTGTAGGCGTTGTGTGTAGCTGGGTGTCTCCTGGTGACAGTGGCGATCAAGCATGGCTCACCGTGAGAGCTGTCACCGTCATACATGCCAGGCCCTGCTGAGATGTCAGGGCAGTAACGGGGAAGCTTCGTCAGGCTCAGGAGGAACAGATGGGCCCTGTCGGAGAGTCAGGGAGCCAAGGGCAGCCATGGGAGTCTTCAGCAAGGGAGGGTCTGGGTCTGGGGGAATCGTGACCCCAGTGTGAGGCCCTGGGCTGGACGAGCAGAGACAGGATGACCCAGGGGTGGTCCGCAGGTCCTGGCCCTCGTCCCTTGCCGGGAGGATGCCCAGCTAGGCCTGGAGCAGTGCCAAGCTGTCCATCGCAGCCAAGGGGGCCTCCTGACGAGGTCGCCTCCCATGTGTTTATCCACGGTGTCACTTCCTTCTTGTTACAAAAGGAATGTGTTCCTTTTGGAAACTTGAGAAAACACAGATTGGCAAAAGGAGGACAATGCAAGTCCACAGTATTCCAGCCTCTCAGACAAAATGACTGTTGGCGTTTATTCCACCGTGTGACAGTTCGTCCGGACACGGGTCACCCTGTTCATGCCCGTCACTGTGCACCATCCCTGTGGCCGGACACTCCACGCTCCCTGCACGTACACACAGCTCTGCGTAGCCCAGCCCACTCTGCAGACATTCGGTTACTTCCAGATTTTCACTATTGTGAATAACACAGCAATGAACACCGTGCTGGCCTTAGGTCTTTCACCTGCCTCATATCTACCTGGGGACCTGTCCACCAACTCTTAGACCCTGTGGCTTGTTTGGGGCTGGTCCCACTCCAACTCCAGGAGTGGGTGAGTCAGGCTGGGCTAGTCCGAGCCTCCCACCCTCCTGGTCACAGAGATGGGGTTGGGATGGCTGCCTGGCCTGACTGAGCCCATCAGAGCCCTCCCAGGGCTTCTAATAACACCAGGGAAGGAGGCATCCTCTGTTACGGGAGCTTGCTGGCCCCCGAGGGGGTCACCTCTGGCCCACCGTGGGGGAGAGCCACGCTGAAAAGCAGCAGGGCCCTAAGAGACTTGCGTGGACAGGACCTGAGTGGACGTGTGGAGACGGCAGCCGGCCCTGGAAAGACAGTGAGCGCGGCTCATCCCCAGGGGAGCACAGGAGGGCGCAGGGAGGAGCTACGCCCGTTAAGATGGCTACTATTAAAAAACAAAAAACAAACAAAAAACCACAATCACGGCGTGGGTGAGGACGTCGAGAGGATGAAACCCTCTCGCGCTGCCGGCGAATGTAAAATGGTGCAGCTGCGATGGAAGCCAGCATGGCGGTTCCTCAAAAAATTAAAAATGGAATTACCCTAGGATGCATCACCCTTGCCTGGGTCCACTCCCGAAGAAATGCGGGCCTAGAAAAGATCTCTGTACCCGTCTTCACAGCCGCGCCCTTCACACTCCCCACCTCCTGGGATGAATAGTGAGCGAAACGTGTCCCCAGGACCCCTCCGAAGGACAAGGACGGGAATTCGGACCCAGCTGCTGGGGCCTGGGCCTTCCTTGGGAGGCTCATCGAAGAGGCCACCCCCGCCCTCAGCTGGGGGCGCACCTGGCCCGGGCCGGACCCCCAGGAGCCCGAGGATGCGCAGGGGCGGCGGCAATGAGACCCCAGGGCGCCGCGGAGGAAGCCCCCACCCAAGGGCCGGGGCCGGGGCCGCAGGTGCAGGTCGGGGCGGCCTGGAGCCAGAGCGGCCGCGGGAAACGCGGGACACGCCCTTCTTCCTCCTGGGTGGGGTGTGGCTGGGAAGGAAGCCCACCCGCTCGCAGGGTCCTCTCCGAGGGGCTTTGCGTGGCAGCCGCACCTGAGCCCGCGCGGCCCTGAGAGGCGGCGGCCATGGAGCTGAGACCCACGGTCCACGCGCGGACCCGGCGAAGTGGTGATGTTGCAGAGATGGATGGAGGCGGGGCGGGGCCCTGGGACCTGGACGGGGGCGGGGGCAGGGGCGGGGTGGGGCTGGGATGCGGAGATCCGGACTGGTGGGGGGCAGGGATGGGGCGGGGGTATAATCCGGGGACCTGGCCGGGGCTGGGGAGACCGGGACCCGGACAGGTAGGGGCGGGGGGCGGGGGGCGCGGGGGCCGGTAGGGGAGAGGTCGGGGCCCGGCGGCGCGGGAAGCCCTGGGTTTGCCTTGGTGCCCGGTGATTCTCACCCTGGGCGCAAACACTACTTTGGCACAAATCACGCCCGTGAAGGGAAAAGCCAAACCGTGCCGGCCCCACCCGCAGGGCCCCGCCGAGGGTCCCCCGGCAGCCCTGGCCCGGACCCCGCCTTTGCGCTCCCGCGTGGGGCAACGAGCCCGGCCCGCGCAGGGTGGGGGAGGGGCCGGGGGTCCTGGCGGCGGCACGCGCTCCCTGCAGGCGCCCCCGGGGGCGCGTCTGTCCCAGGCCCGAGCAGGACCCCCGCCCGCTCGTCTTCTGCGCGGCTGCCCCGGGCCCACCGCCCCCAGCCGCTGTCGCGCGTTCCCAGACATTCTTTGGGCTCCGGGCTCCCTGCGTCCTGGGAAGCCGTCCCTGGCGGCGCTGGGAAGAGGCCGGGTGTTGGCTCCCACACGCCGAGCCGGCCCCACTGGGCACGGGCGATGCCATTCGTCACGCTGTGTTTTTGTAGGCAGCGCACCCAGGGGCTCAGTTCCCACACTGAGCCAGGGGCCTGGGGCCTGAACGTGGGCTGCACCCACAGACCAGGGGGACCCTGGAGGGGGCGGCTCGGAGGGGCCCAGGTGCCCCGGCAGGTGGAACCAGGAAAGATGCTACCATTCCTGCCACTTCACTGCCGGCTGCTGGGTCCTGAGGCGGTGGCATGGGCAGTGGCTTGTGTCAGCTGTGGTATGTGGGCTGTAGGGAGTGGACAGGCTGAGGGACACACCCTGACTTCAGGATTAAAGTGTTGGGCCAAGAGTGTCTCTAGCTAAAGACTTGACAACCCTCCCATTCACAGCCATGGCCCAGCCAAGACCAGCACTGTGTGTCCCCGGGGCATGCACCCCAGTGTCAGGACTCACCACGTGTGGGCTAACGTGGCCAGCGCTATTTCCAGCTGGGCACGGGGGCGGGATCCAGACTCAGTTCCTCACCTGGGAGACTGCTGGATAGCACCTTCTCCAGAGGCGTCTGCATGGCGCTCGGAGGATGGCCTGGCCCTGTGTCTGTGGAAGTGCGTGTTAGATTCTCCCATCAACACACAAATGCCACTGTCTCTGCTGCCACGGTCGTGCGACACAAACCACAGAACAGGACCCGGACTCAGGAGGAGCGCACAGACCCACGGGGCCGACCCTCTGCCCTCACGAGCCCACAAGGACTTAGCAGTGACCAAGAGTGTGTGGTCCCAGGGAGAGGCACTGGGCCAAAGGGAGCCACATGGCCCCCTCTCGGGCTGCAAGACAGGAAAGTAGAACTGTTTTCCCCAAAAGTGAGCAGCGCAGGCCACCTGCCCGGCCACACAGGTTCCCCACACCGGGAAAACTGAGGTCAATGAGACTACAGAAGCCACCGGCCTTGCCATGATGCCCACCTCTGCAGAACCATGGGCACAACCTGACCACTCCGGCCTGCACCTTGCTCCCCAGTGGAGGTGTCTCCTCCCACCTGCACACACAGGGTCAGTTGTCATGGGGGCCCTCCGATCACTGCTGCTACTTAGCAGCCAGGACAAGCTGGGGGTCTGCTCTCCGAGGACAGCCATATCTTCAGCCCAGGGGGATAATTCCTCCCCTCTCCACAGTCTTGGCCTGGTGGCTTTGCCCAGCGCCCCCCCCAGAAACCTGCTCCCACTAGCTGGGCAGTCCTAGTGAAGAGAGAGCTGCTTGTCTCCACCTGAAGTCCCAGGGAAGATGCTCATTGGCAGGGATGGAGTCACTCACAGTGGTGGAGCTGGGTGTGGACGTGCTGATTGGCCAGGCTGGGGTACCATCCATCCCTTGAGTGGAGGAGATGGGGTCTGCCTCAGTGAGAAATCAGGGTGTTGGGACTCACAGGAGGGGTGTAGAGCCAGGGTGGGCCACTGTTACTCCCACTTCCCAGACAAGGACCCTGAGGGACAGGAGGTTAGGGGGGCAGAGCCCGGTGCTGGCTAGGCTCACATGTGACTCACCCCTGAGCTGCCTCCTGTGCCCTCAGGAGGCCGAGGCTAGAGGCAGGAGGAGGAGGCTCTGGGACCAGAGGAGGCGTCCTGGTGTCTGGGACCCCTCAGTCAAGGCCAGGCTGTGTAGGTGGGAGGAGGGACCTCAGCGAGGGGAGGATGTTTCTGCCCAGGTCCCTGGGGGCCCAGCTGGTGCCCTGGAGCACTGAGGGCCGGCACAGTGCTGGGCCAGGGATGGATCTGTCAGCAGCGGGGAAGAGGGTCAGGCTGAGGGAACATCGGGAGGCTAGAGCCAGCGGGAACACGCATCCCTGTACCTCACAGCTCCTCCCCAGGCCAGGTAGCCCAGGAGTCGCCCAGGCCCCCGTGAGCCTGGCCACACGCCCCTGGGAGTAGCAGGAAGGTGTGAAAAACACAAAGCCACAGCCAACGCCCTGCACCAGCCGAGGTCTGGTGACCTCGGACACACAGGGCACTGAGAACATGGACTGGACGGGCGAGTGGTCAGCTGGGCCCAGGACAACCCAGACACGCTGCTTTTTGGGTCTGATCCTTCTCCCTGGGACTTCAGGGTGAGCCAGAGCCCAGAGGCCCTCTCTCCACTAGGACTGCCAGGCGGTGGGGCCACAGCCCTGGGGCTGGCTGGACCACAAGTAAGGCCGGCAGGAGACCTGTAAAGTGAGTAGAGCAAGGAAGAGAGTCTTCTCCCATGGAACGGGATGGCGGTAAGAATGCTAATGTGTGCAAAAGCTCTCCATAAACAGTTTGCACTGAGTGCGCAGAAATAATTTTATTTTTATCATCGTGTGTCCTGCTGTGCTGATCATCTGACTGCACACTGAGACTGCCTTTCCCATCTCTCAGGTAGGGCGGCCCTGCCCGGATCACTAACCTGTGGGCGGGGGGGGTCTGCAAGAGACCCCCTGCTCACTGCAGTCCCCGCCAGCAAACCGTGCCCCCAGCAGCGTGCACGTGATCAGCCCTTTGGTCTAGTTGTCTTGGCCGATGACACAAGGTGGTGATTCCTCAGCACTGGGTTTCCGCGGGAACAGGAAGGCCAAGGCCAGGCGAGCATCCATCCCTGCCCAGTAGGATCCCTGCAGCCACAGTGGAACCCATCGGAGACCTGGGGCCAGGCCACCCAAATGCTGTGCGGCAGGAACAATGACAGAAGTGCCAGCACAGCACTTAATAAGAGACAACTGCGGTCCATACACATTATAAACAAAGTTGGCCTCATACTGTGCACCCACCACGTGACAAAACACAACGGGGCGCCTTTTGGTTTTCATCACGTAGCCATCATGCAGGGTGTTTCTCCCAGGGCCTCGGGAGGGGGTGTAGTTCATTTCACCTGTGCCCCCGCCCTGCTCTGCACCCCATGAAAGGGGGCAGAAGGCCATGTGTAAGCAGCCGGAGGCCTTTCCCCGCCTCCCCCACCCCCCCAGGCCCCAGTGGGGAGCCCTCCCAGCACCAGGGATCTTGTACACACACAGAGGACTTCTATTTCTCACAGGTCATAGAACTTGGTTCCCTTCCCATCACTCCCACTGGAAGCAGAAAGTGCTGAGTAAAACATGCACAGCGTTTTCTCAGACACACGAGTGAGCTGGCAGGTGAGAAATGAAGCTCCGAAGCTGCAGCTGGGGTGTGGGTGGGAACCTGGAGGGCGGAGGGGAGCTCTGGGCTGGCTGGGCTTGAGAGGGCATTTATTGGATTACAAACATGAACCTGAGCTTGGCCTGGAGGCCCGGGTGGAAGAGGGTGCAGCTCAGGGTCGACTGAAGAAGGGCAGTCTGGTGGGAGACCCTGCCCATGTAAAGGACCACATGAGGCTGGGCTGGAACAGCATTCTCTGGTCTGCGCCACTGGGGCACTCTCTCTGATTTGAGCACTGAGTGGAGGAGAAACCCTCTCCCTAAAGATTTGTGACCACAAGCTTGCATTCATAAGGTCAGCCTCCAAAAGTCACACTACCTGGGGGTCCAAGGCCCAGGATTTAGCGTGAGTTGGTTTCAGACTGGTCAGAACTGCAGCAAATACAAGTCCTTCGTGGGAGAAACCAGGTCAACCCGCCCTCAAGGCATTGCTGCAGACACACGGAGCCATAGCAGAAACTCACAAAGCATACCAGGACGCAAGGCACACCCAAAAGCTGGAGGCACACAGGTGGCGGAGCGCGGCTCACAGGTCCTGCAGCTGTGGGATTTCCAGGGCAGAGGAGACAGCTTAGATGTTCTTAAGTAAGTCAAAAGGGGATTTAAAGTAGTGAATATAGAGCATGTGAATATAAAAAGGTAACAAAGCCAACCTGAAAAAGGCTAAATAGAATTTCTAGAAATGAAAACAAACAGGCCAGGCACAGTGGCTCACAACTGTAATCACAGCACTTTGGAAGACTGAGGCAGGAGGATCACTTGAGGCCAGGAGTTTGAGACCAGCCTGACCAACATGGTGAAAGCCCGTCTGTACAAAATGTACAAAAATGAGCTGGTCATGGTGGTATGTACTTGTAGTCCCAGCTATTCAGGAGGCTGGGGTGGGAGGATTGCTTGAGCCCAAGAGGTTGAGGTTGCAGTGAGCTGAGATGGCACCAGTGCACTCCAGCCTAGGTGACAGAGTGAGACCCTGTCTCAAAATAAGTAAATAAAAATAAATGAAGACAAAATGGATTAAAAATAGACAAATGAAATTGAAAAAAAAATTCAGTAATAGTAACACTTTGAAAAACACTTAATGGATAGATTTAGCTGTCGTTAGATATAATTAAAGAAAGAAGTAGTGAAATGGAAGATTAATCTGAAGAAAATTTTTTTTTTTTTTTGAGACGGAGTTTCGCTCTTGTTACCCAGGCTGGAGTGCAATGGTGCGATCTCGGCTCACCGCATCCTCCGCCTCCTGGGTTCAGGCAATTCTCCTGCCTCAGCCTCCTGAGTAGCTGGGATTACAGGCATGCACCACCATGCCCAGCTAATTTTTTTTTTTTTTTGTATTTTTAGTAGAGACGGGGTTTCACCATGTTGACCAGGATGGTCTCGATCTCTTGACCTCGTGATCCACCCGCCTCGGCCTCCCAAAGTGCTGGGATTACAGGCTTGAGCCACCGCGCCCGGCCTGAAGAAATTATCTCTAATACAACACACAGAAACAAAAACATGGACACTGTGAAGAGCACATGTTTCATAGAAAATAGAATGGCAAATATGTATAGTTGAGCTGTATAAAGCAGACAATATAAAACTGCACAAGAACTGTCTCACGGGGCTAACAGCAAAGATAAAACACGCATCCAAGAGCACGCGGAGCTGAGGCGGCTGGCTGTACACTGGAAGGGTGAGTAGGCAGCAAAATGACCAGTCAGGAAGACAGGAGGGGCAGGGCGGGTAACCTTCACACTCACTTAGGGGAAGGAATGAGGGTGGTGTGATTTATTCAAAGAAAGCAAGAAAGGGGATTAAAAAAGGAAAAGGGAAAGAGAGATGAATACACAGTATAAAACAGACATGTCATAGAGGAATCAACAGTGCCAAATGTTGATTATTTGAAAATGTTTGGTAAAATTGACAAATTTCTGGTAACCCCATTGAAGACAAAGAGAACTGTACAAACAAATAATACAAAGAATGAGAACAGAAGCCAACCACAGATGCTCCAGCAATTACGAAAAATATATTAACAATTTATGCTAATGTGTTTACAAGCTTGGATGAAGTGGACAAAATTCTAGAAAAATAAAACTTAAAAGTAAAATGAAAAGAAATAAATAGTTTTATAACCATTAATTAAATTGGATTTGGGGATAAAAATATTTCAAAGAAAACCAGGCCTAGATTGTTTTGCTGGTAAATCTTATCAACATGCAAGAAGCAATAATTTTAATCTAAAAAAGTTATTTTAGAGTATGTAAAAAGGATATGTGCATTTAAAACCTATATCAGGCCGGGTGCAGTGGCTCATGCCTGTAATCCCAACACTTTGGGAAGCTGAGGTAGATGGATCATTTGAGGTCAGGGACCAGCCTGACTAACATGGCGAAATCCTGTCTCTACTAAAAAATTAGCCAGGCATGGTGGCACATGCCTGTAGTCCCAGCTACCTGGGAGGTTGAGGGAGGAGAATTGTTTGAACCCAGGAGGTGGAGGTTGCAGTGAGCAGAGACCGCACCACTGCACTCTAGCCTGAGCAACAGAGTGAGACGCCATCTCAAAAAAATAAATAAATAAAAATAAAACCTATGTCACGTGTTATATCTTAGTGGTGAATTCTCGGAAGCATTCCCCCTTTTTTATTCTCATTTTATTTCTTTTCTTTTTTTTCCCTTCAACTTTTATTTGAAGTTCTGGGGTACATGTGCAGAATGTGCAGGTTTATTACATAGGTAAATGTGTGCCATGGTGGTTTGCTGCACCCATCAACCCATCACCTAGGTATTAAGCCCGGCATGCATTAGCCGTTCTTCCTGGTGCTATCTCTCCCTTCATCCCACCATCAACAGGCCCCTGTGTGTGTTGTTCCCCTGATGTGTCCATGTGTTCTCATCATTCAGCTCCCACACAGAAGTGAGAACATGTGGTGTTTCTTTTCTGTTCCTGCACTAGTTTGCTGAGAATAATGGCTTCCAGGTCCACCTATGTCCCTGCAAAGGACATGATCTTATTCCTTCTTATGGCTGCATAGTATTCCATGGTGTCTATGGATGACATTTTCCTTATCCAGTCTATTACTGGTGGGCATTTAAGTTTATTCTTTGCTATTGTGAATAGTGCTGGGTCAATTGGTATTTCTGCCTCTGGGTCTTCAAGGAATCGCCACACTGTCTTCCATAATGGTTGAACGAATTTACACCCCATCAACAGTGTAAAAGCGTTCCTTTTTCTCCACAACCTCACCAGCATCTGTTGTTTTTTGACCTTTAGTAATAGCCATTCTGACTGATGTGAGATGGTATCTCATTGTGGTTTTGATTTGCATTTCTCTAATGATCAGTGATGTTGAGCTTTTTTTTTTATATGCTTTTTGGCCACATATATGTCTTTTTTTGAGAAGTGTCTGTTCATGTCCTTTGCCCACTGTTTAATGTTTTTTTTTTGCAAATTTGTATAAGTTCCTTTTAGACTCTGGATATTAGACACTTGTCAGATGGATAGATTGCAAAACATTTCTCCCATTCTCCCATTCTGTGGGTTTTCACTCTAATGATAGTTTCTTTTGCTGTGCAGCAGCTCTTTAGTTAGTTCCCATTTGTCATTTTTTTCTTTTGTTGTAATTGCTTTTGACATTTTCATCATGAAATCTTTGCCCATGCCTGTCCTGAATGGCATTGCCTAGATTTTCTTCTAGGGTTTTTATGGTTTTGGATATTACATGTAAATCTTCAATCCATTTTGAGTTAATTTTTGTATATGGTGTAAGGAAGGGATCCAGTTTCAATTTTCAGTGTATGGCTAGCCGGTTCTCCCAGCACCATTTGTTAAATAGGGACTCTTTTCCCCATTGTAAGCATTCCCCTTACAGTCAGGAGCAAGGCTGGGTGCCCACCGTCATTCTAGTCCACATTCTACAAGGCCTAGGAAAGGGTCACAGGAAAGACAAGAAAAAGAAAAAGGGGCTTAAAAAGACAGAATGTCCATTTCCTCCTGCAAATGTCGACACATCAGGGCTGGGATCGGGGGCTCCACCCTCTTTATCCTGCTGTGCAGCCATCCTCAATATGTGATTGCTAACTCCTAGTCCAGGATGGCTGCCAATGTGCCAGCCATCATGCCTGTCTTCCAGCCAACTACAGAGAGGTAAATGAAAAAGAAATATGCCTTCTCCCTGTTAGGACATTACTGGACAGGCCTGCTGACCACTTCCACTTCCATCCCGCTAGCCAGAGTATAATCGCATTTTCAGAATTAAAATTCATTGATTCTGGATGGCCACAAGTCCTTAACAAATGAAGGATGGGACTGGGGACCATTAGCCTGGGGACAAACACTCGGAACTGAGGGGAATGCCCAGGCAGGGGGCAGACTGGTGGCCAAGCCCAGACCTGAGGTCCTCCCTCCCTGAGGGCGCTGTGCTGGGCCGCCATCATCCGCCTCCATCCACAGCCTGCGCAGGCTCCAGCCCTCAGAGGCAAGGTAAGGAGGCTGGGGAAGCCTCGGTCCCTGATGGTGCCTGGAGCAGCGTGAGCGGTGCACGAGTGCTGGCTGGGATGAGGCCACCATGTGACCTTGTGCCCCACGTTCACTGGGAGAGACAATGGAGCAGTGCTTTTGCCTCTTGGAGCTGTGTACTGGCAGGGAAGGCTTTTAGAAAATGTGCAGAGCACAGTTGGATTTTGTTATTATTACATTTCAGCAGGCATATTTTTAGCTCAAGGACTCAGGAGAAACCTGACTGTACAGCCCCAAAGCCCCGAAGGTGCCATCACAGCCTGGACACCAGCTGCACAGGCCCCACTCGGTCCAGGCAGGCAGCCACCTTTGGGAGGGTCAAGCTCAAGGTCTTGCAAGGAGTTGAGGCCCCACACTTCCCGTTAGGGGCTTTGTGTGACTGCAAGGTTTTCCCTGCTGGGCACAGGGACTGCTGGGCCGCACCCAGGCACTGGCTCTGCATTTAAGCCATGAGGATGTGGGGGCTACACTTGCTGCAGAGAGAAACAGATGCCACATAGGGGACGTGGCACTGGAGACCAGCCTGCGCTGTGGCTGGGTGACAGCCAGCAGGTTGTCAGGGCCTCAGGAGTGGACATGGTTGCTCCCACAGGCGAGACGACTGTGTGAGCCGTGCCCATGAGAGGCACCCTTATTTCCTGAACACCTGTCAGACAGTCTCAGAGAGGTGGAAAGGGCAGACAGCATCTTCCAGAGGGAGCGGGAGGGGGTGGCCATCTGGCGGCCACACTGGGCCTTGGCTTTCTTTGAGTTTCTGTACAAGAATCCTCTGACCCCATACAGGTCCAGCCCAGGTAGGGCCTCTGTAATGGTGGAGCCGGGAGGATTCTCCTCAAGGTCATTTGTAGGGAGGGAGTGGTTGGAGGGTTCTTTGCTGAGGATGGGGCCTGCACGATAAACAGGCAGCTCTCGGAGGAAACGTGAGGTTCCATCCACAAGACCCCTCACGCCACTGCGTCTAATGTCCGTCCTGCAGCTGGGGGAGGGGTAGCAAATACTCTTCCCATCACAACTTGGGGACCAGGTGGCAAGGGGGTGCTCCCAGCTGGCTGCCGAGAGAACAGGTCCTTCTGGAAGGGGCCAAGGACACAGCAGGGTGGCTGGGCATTCAGGTCAAGTCAAACCGATCAGATGTGCAGAGACTCTCGGGACAGACTGAGGGTCAGATGGACACGGGGACAGGAGGACTGAGCTGGGCCCATCCAGGCAGGGTCCCCGGCTCAGGGATCAGCTCCCGAGATGGAGCAGGTGGGGAGAGTGCCCCGTCCCTGACACGTGGGTCCTGAGTCCTCAGGGGCCACGAGATCCCTGGGCAGTGTGGCCCTGGCTTTCGGGACTTGGGGCCTCTCCAGGCATGTACACCAGAATCCCCTGGGCACTGCCAACAATGGGTCCCCCACCCCCAGCAGGGTGTGCGGATGAGGAGAGGGGCTCAGGCAGGGCCTTTGCTGAAATCCCAGGGGTTAAGATTCACTTGTAGATAAAAAAAATCCCCATTCTAGGAACCTACCTGGGGTCCTTGTCCATTAAGATATGTGCCCCCAGTACTGTGTCAACACATCACCTCATCTTTGTGGAGGGTCCTTGCCCCCTGAGGAGAGGAAAAGAGTTGGGCCGGGTGGGTCAGAGTCCCTGGTACTCCTGGGTGCCCCCCAGCCTACACTCAGCGCTGGGTCCTGACCCTGTCTCTCTGGGCAGCTGGCTGTATCCCCTCTGTGAAGGATGTGACCCCCAAGCAAGGCTCTGCTCCCCAAAGGCTCTGGAAGCCCCTGTGCTGGGGCTGTGCAGGCTCCAGGTTTGGGCTGACGTGAGTGCGTGTTTCCTGTGGCTGCTGCAACAGCATGCCACGTGCTGGGTGGCCGGAAGATAGACGTGCCCTCCCACAGGCCTGGGAGCCACGGGGCCCTGCAGAGGGGCCATCTGCCTCATCTGGCTTCTGGAGGTGCTTGGGGCTCCTCGGCTATGGCCACGCCATCACATTCCTTCCTCTTGGTCTCTCATGAGGCTCTTGTCATTGGATCTAGGGCACCCTCATCCCAAGATCCATAACAGGCCAGTGTGGTGGCTCACGCTTGTAATCCCAGGACTTTGGGAGGCTGAGGCAGGTGGATCACCTGGGGTCAGGTGTTCGAGACCAGCCTGACCAACATGGTGAAACCCTGTCTCTACTAAAAATGCAAAAGGTAGTTGGGCGTGGTGGCGCATGCCTGTAATCCCAGCTACTTGGGAGGCTGAGGCAGGAGAATCACTTGACCCTGGGAGCCGGAGGTTGCAGTGAGCTGAGATTGCACCACTGCACTCCAGCCTAGACGACAGAGTGAGACTCCTTCTAAAAAAAAAAAAAAAAAATCCTTAACATAATTACATCTGCAAAGATCCTATTTCCAGATAAGCCAAATTCACAGGTTCCAGGTTACAATGTGGGCATCTTGAGGGGTCACCATTCAACCCACTCCAGAGGGGTCCACTGAGGGGGATCCTCTGTGTGGCTATGGCCTGGGCAGGGTGGAGACAGTCCTGGGGTGCCGGAGGCCACAGGGGCTTCACTCAGGGCTGGACCTGGCCCCCTCCCCAAGCCCAGCTGAAGTTTAACAAACCTGGAGCTCCCTCAGGGGGCTCAGCGGCTTCCTAGCTGTCTCATCTCGCACCTCCCACCAGAGCTGGCCATGCCTGGCGACTCTGATCATGGACCCCAGATAGCCTTGCTCCCCTTCGGCTGGTGACAGCGTGGCCAGGCCCAGGATGTGGAGGGAGAAAGATCCTGGCCTCTCTGAGGTGCAGCAAGGAGCTTCCCTGCTCTTCAGCGGCTCTGCTCAGCTATGCTCCAGGGCTGCTCTGATTCCCAGTGTCCGTGACCTAAGCCAGTGTCCACAGCCAATCAGCAAGGTCCTGGCGCCTCTGCCTGCTGCCCTCCAGGTTCGGCCGCTCTGGGTCTGGTCCCTGGCAGAAGATGCAGTTACCATCCTTCAAGAACAAGCCTGCGAAGAGCCCCTTATCACCAAGCACGACCCTGCCTCAAGGCCTCCCCCTCCCTCTCCTGAGAAAGCGGAGCAGAGGGGGCCATGGCCTCCCAGCCTCCCGGCCTCCGCTGAGCCCACGACCACCGGGTTTTGTTCAGGGCTAATGAGATGCTGGGGAAGGCGGAAGGTGCCAGGCGGGACAGCTCAGAAGATGGAACTAATGAGACCTTGTTTCTGGACAAACGTGGCATTGAGGGCGTCCTCTCGGCCTTGGCCCCCCACTTCTCCACAGGCCCCTCTGACCACAGATGGTTCCCCATTCTGTCCCAGCTAAGGGTCCTGAAGCCCCAGCTTCACTGAGCAGAGGCCCCTCCCAACCTGGGTTTAGCAGGTGCCTCCTCGCCTGCCCCACCCCCTGCATCGGGTCACCTTATGCCCACCAGGTGCTGTTTTGACTGAGAAAACCAGACGCCTCAGGAACTCAGGCTGGCGTCTGAAGTCCCAGTTCCCAGGGGCCACAGAGGCCCAGCCTGGCTTTGCACCGGCACCTCTTTCACGGCACGTCAGCTTCTTGGGTCTTTGTCTTCCTTCCTCATAAATTGGCAATAGCTAATCAGTGGTGGATTTCTGCAGGGTTGGCAGCTGCTGCTCCATTTTAAACAGCTTAAATGAGCTAAGAGCCAACTCAGTGGGTAAAATTATAATCAGTGTACAAACAAATCACACTTTCATTTAGTACATAAAGCATGGTAATGTTATGAGTGGCTCAGAGCTCACTGGATTCAAGTTGACATTTGGAAGCCAGCAAAGCCACTTTAGAATTACAAGGGGCAGTTCCCAAGGGGTATTGCGGAAGCCTCAGCCTCTCCCAGAATGTTCATTTCCCACTTCCAGCAACAGCTATGTCTCTAGAGTTTTGATGTGTGAATTGCTGAAACTTTTCAGAGCGTTGCTTCTCCTATACCAGTGCGTGTGTCAGTCACTGAGTCCTGAGAAGGTGCAGAATCAGATTCTGGCCGGTGGGGGATTGGGGAGGGAACCTGTGTTTCTGAGCATCTAGCAGGGGTGCTTGTGCAGACACAGTATGCCCAGGGATGAGCTCTCTGACCCTGAAACCCTCCTGTCCTGGAAGTCTCTCCTATTCCTTACAGTTTAGAGAGAGGAGGAGGGAGTCCTGAGGGGGGTGGGGTATCTGCAGACGAGGGGCAGCTTTGAGGGTCTTGGGGTGCAGAGCCATTCCCTGGGGACCTGTAGACATCACCGGGTCAGCCTGGCCTGCAGGGAGGTCCCGGGGGAGGCGACTCAGCAGAGCCAGGAAACCACTGGCTCCGTTAGTAGAATCCACGATCACTGCGGAGAACACGGGAAATCCATCAAGACAGAAAACGAAGCCACCAACACTCTCATTCATTTAAAATTGGACAACTTATTTGACATTATCTGTAAGGCAGACATAGCTGAGATCCTAGATGGGGGTTGGGCATACCCAAGTGAAGAGGGGGCTGACCCCAGACTTCTCACAGACAGGAAAATTGCCATTCCCCTAAACCCCTGGGGCTGGGCCCCCGACACACAGGCTCCCCATGGACAGGAGAATAGCGTTTCTCCTAAACCCCTGGGCCCCAGGCTCCCAACATGTAGGCTCCTCGGTACTCTCTAAAGTTTGCAAGGAGCTCACTTGAGCACCAGGAGCAAGAACTCAAGAGTCTGGGGCTCCTGGTGCCCGAGACCCTGAAGGTTGTGGCGCCTGAAAGCAGGTTTCCCCCACCTCAGACCGAACAGCCTCAGACGATGGGGTTGGAGGCCGGGGGCCGGGGGTCGGGGTCTCTGTGGTCGGGGTCTCTGAAGGAATGGAGAGAGGGAGGGAGAGAGGCACCTGCACCCTTCCCAGCAGGCAGGGCTCCTGCCCTGTCACCCACCTGTGCCCTCAGCTCCAGCCAGTGCCGGGGCTCATCAGCCCCTCCCCAGAGCTCCCCCACAGCTTACAGGGCACACAATTACCGTCCCACCCAGCAGGAGCCAGAGCAGAGAAGCAGAAATCCTTCCTTTGTTAATCATTTTCCATCAAAACTTTGTTTTGGCTTGGAAAGTAGGCCACGGCCAAGCTGTGGGGAACGGGGAGGGGCCTGGACCCCAACACAGCCGCTCTGAGCTCAGGAAGGGCCAGCCGCCCGGCTGGAAGCATTTTATTTTCTGACTCAAATACGTATTTATAGCAGAAGAGAGATGGTCCAAGGACAGGCTCCCTCTGGCCAGGAGCTGAGCAACCTGGCCGCTGTGCACACAGCTCTGGGGAATGACGCCTCACTGCCTGTCCTTGCCCCAGGCCCCTGCAATGATGGACGGGGCTGGCTTTCTCCCCAGTGAGAGTTGTCAGAAGAAAAATGGAGACACTGGTGCTAAAACCCTGGCAACAGGTCGGAGGTGGGTGTGAAGGGTCTTCTTGCACACAAATGCCTGATAACAAGAATGGAAAAGCTGTGAAATCCACAACCTTGCACCAAAGCCGGGAAATTGCTCTGGAGAACCTCAAGGTGCATCACACCTGGAGCCTCCCTTGCTGCTGGTCCTGGGGAAGAGGGCACCGGCCTGAAAGGAAACTGCAGGGAAACTGGCTGGGCAGGCAGGGCGGGCTGGGCGGGGAGGACACGGCTCCTGTGCCGGGCATGATGGCTGGTATGGACCCTACCTTTGGAACATGTGGGGCCAGGCCGAGGGGGTCCCGCCACGTGTTCTGGGTAGAGCACCAGCCTCAGTCACCGTGTGTCCCTCCACACACCGCGTGCTAGCAAACCAAGGCAGTGCGGGAGGACACCTGCACCCAGGGTGACAGGCACGGGTGGCACATGGGCCCCATGTGTCCTGGAGCCTGGGGCCCAGCACACGAGGTCTCAGCTCCTCCCCACCCTGGGTTCTGAGCCAGCTGCAGACAGAGAACAGAGAGGGTGCCTGGCTCCAGCTGGCCAGTGTCTCCCCCGTGTCCAGACATGGCCCCTGGTGAGACTGGGGGTGGCTCTGGGCACCAGTCTTGTGTGTGGGGCCCACCTTGCCTGGTCTTCAGTCATTGTCTGGGGTGCTTTGTTCTCCCTAAGGCCCCCACACCCACTCCTCTTTGAGTGCCCCTGAGTGTGCGGGGCAGCCCCAGGGGCCGGTGGCGATGCAGCCATACCTCTCAGCCCTGCTCAGAGCCAGGGGTGCCCTTCAGAATGGGATGCCCCAGCCTCCTGGAGGGCTGCACCCAACACGCTTCAGCCCCTCACACCACGCTCCAAGAGCTCTCAGAACCATGTACCACCAAGGCCAGTGGTTCCAAAGGAAGTGGGGCCTGAATTTATAGGAGCTTAGAATTTCTCCAGGGCAGAAGGTTGAATAAATGCAGGTGAACATCAGCGTGGGACGGGGGACTGTCGGCGTGGGACGGGGGACTGTCGGCGTGGGACGGGGGACTGTCGGCGTGGGACGGGGGACTGTCAATGTCAGACCGGGGGCTGTCAGCGTGAGACGGGGACTCTCAGTGTCGGACGGGGACTCTCAGCGTCGGACGGGGACTGTCACCGTCGGATGGGGGACTGTCAGTGGCAAAGCTGACAAAAGTTTCCTCTCTCTGTCCTGGCCTTGGACCCTCGGGGCTTGCATGGAGAGGCCAGCCCTCCCATCCCCCTCTCGGGTGACTTATTCTGGTTTGCACAGAGGCCAATGGTGAGTTCCGGGCGGGAGCCCTGGGTCGCCCCTCAGATCCCTGCAGGCGTCTCTGGAGTCTGCCGGCCCTGTCTGCCGGCACAGCTGGGCTTTGTTCTTCACAGATAAAGGTCCTGGCACCCATTCCATGCTCTTAGGGTTTATTCGTTATTTTAAATCCTTTAAAGTAAAAATCTCTGTCTCTCTTTCTGTCTCTCATTATCAACTTTTCTGCTCTCAGAAGCCCTTTTGATCTGGTGCCTTGAGACACTCTCTCACTTAGAGACAAGCTCCCCTGCTTCTCTTTTGGACCCTTCTTCTTCCCTGTCCCCCCTAGATGGGCGTCTGACGTCCCTCTCCCACGTGGCCTTCTGTGGCCCCGCTGACCTGGCCCTGGCTTCCAGGCCTCTTGGCATCTTGTATTCACCACTTTACATTTTTCCATTTTGAGTCCCGGGAAGATTTATCACCTTCTCCTCAAATTCCCGAGTTCACCACCAGAAACCAGTTTCCATCTAGTTTGTGGTCTGTGACCTGGAGGCTCCAGCACCCAAAAGGCCCACGGCCACCGTGAGGGACATCTGTGTCCCCAGGGTGCGAGGGCACCTGGACTGGCGTGGTGGGGACACGGGGTCATGCCCACCGTGCTTGTTCTGCTCACACCACGAGCCTCCAAGGACTCACTGCCCTGCATGTGCAGGACTCGGTGAGGGCAGAGGAGAGTTTACCTGCAGTGATGGGCGTCTGACGACCTGGCGCGCACAGCCCCGTCAGGGAGCAGGCTCTGCTTTCCTGTGTGAGCAGTGCTTCACAGTGGGATTTGCAGCAGCAAAAGTTCTTGGCTAAGAGGCTTGTGTCTTAGGAAATGTTGGGTTGCACTTATTTTTAGCTTCAGGAATGTGACGCTTGATAGTATTTGGGCTGTTAAGAGGGGCCAACTTTAGATGAAGACTGTAGCCCTTGACCCCAGGCCAGTCCTGGAGCACTCTTGTCTGAAAGCAAAGGTAACAGCTCCACGCTGGAGAAGGCAAGCTATGCTGCTCTGACCTGCCATGGTGGGAGCCACGGTCTCGCTGGGGGCCTGAGCTCTGCAGGGGTGCTGGTGGGTTCCCGGCCGGCCCAGGGTGGCTGGGGGGCAGGCAGTGAGGAGGATGTGCATTCCGGGGTGCACGGACGGTGGAGGTAGGAGGGCTTGCTGGGAATTAGAGGAGGTACAAGATAAAGACAGGGGTCGGGAAAGGCTCCAGACTCTGGCCTGAGCTGCAGGAGGGCAGGGTGGCATCAGCTGGGTCCCGAGCCCATGGGAGACGGCCTTGACATATAGGTTGGGGGGCTCAGGGTGCCTCTAACAGTCCAACAGCAACGCAGTGGCTCCGAGGAGGTGGGTGTCTGAGTGACTTCTCCAGGATGCCAGCAGCCCTGCTCCTCTCGCCTCAGGGCCTGGCCTCCTCTGCCTTGATGTCCCTGCCACCGGAAACCCCAGTACCACATCCAGAGAGCAGAGCTTTGGGAGAGGGGAAGAGAGCGTAGAAGGGTCAACTCAACCACTGGGTCCTCAGGGGCCCTCTGGTCATGCCCATCATTGTGGGAGCAGCCCTGCCCTGCCCTCCACAGCCAGGTGACCTGGATGGGCTTGCTGTCCGTGGAAGAGCCCTGGGTGCTGAGCATGCGTCTGAAGTTCAAGGGCGAGCCTGGGCTGCAGGGGCATACATGGGCATCTATGCTGGGAGGGAAGTGTGGAGACAGGGGTCTTGGGACATCTTTCTGGATTTCGGGGTGAAAAGCCTCCCCAAGCAACTGCCCTTGCTGTGGGAAGGAGAATTCACCTGTGTCCTGTGTCCTGTGGCCTGTAGGGACTTCTTGTGAGGTCTGTGGAATTCACCTGTGTCCTGTGTCCTGTGGCCTGCAGGGACTTCTTGTGAGGTCTGTGGGCCACACCCTGGTCATTGCACTGGGCATCCACGACAGCTCTTCTCTGGGAGGCCTCCTGAGCCCGTTGGCCTGGGCACATTTTGCATGTTCTCAAAACATCTTATCTGTGACATGAGAGTCCTACACTCCCCTGACCTGTCATGTGTCAGTCACGCATCTACCCCTTTGGTTGAAATCCTCAGTCCCGGGCCCTTCCCTCCTTGAGTTCAGTGTCTTCATGGCCCAGCAGCCACCCCTCACCCCGGAGGCAGGTGTATGAGAGGCTTTTGGTGCATGCTCGTGCAGTCGAATTTTTAAAAATGAGTGTAGCCCCTCGGAAGTTTATGGAATGAAACTGAGATCAGGGGAGGGGGCGACTTGTTTGAGGCTATTTAGCAGCAGAGTCAGAATTTAAACCATGATTTTTCTACTAAATGATTCTAAATTGCCTCTCAGGCACTGTTGGGAATGGGGATTAGGTTTTCCTAGATAGTTAATGCTTTAGAGCTGGAAGAATTTTCAAAAATTATAGTTACTGAATTTTGAAGAGATCCATGGAGATATCAGATTTGTGTCACAAGAACGGGGTTTTCCAAAGAAAAGGAGCAACTGGAGAGTAAGAAAGAGCCTGAGATTTGAAATGAGATTTTCAAATTCAATGGAAGCGTGGAATTCGATGGGACCCTTGGAAGATAAAGAGGAAGAAATTTCCTAAAATGCAGAGAAAAAATGACAATTACATGGGCACATGAAAGAAAACATAAGAAGTATAGAGGCGTAATCCAGGCACTCCAGACACCACCTAATAGAAGTTCCAAGATGATAAAATAGAAAACTTGAGTGAGGAAGTACTAAAAGAATTAGTAGAAGGCCAGGCACAGTGGCTCATGCCTGTAGTACCACTACTTTGGGAGTCCAAGGTGGGAAGATTGCTTGAGCCCAGGAGTTTGAGGTTGCAGTGAGCTATGATTGCACCACTGCACTCCACCCTGGGTAGAGGCAGCAAAAAAAAAAAAAAAAAAGAATAGAAGAAAATTTCCCAGGGTTGAAGAATTGCAGTCAGTCTGAAAGACCCTCAGTGCCCTAAACAGGATGAAGGACAGGGTGCCACACCTGACATACCTGCTAAAATTTCAGAGGATCAGGCACAAAGAGAAAATCCTAAAAGCCCAGCAAGAGAAGGAACAAGCTACTGCAGAGGCATGAGAATCACACTGGCATTTGGCTTCTCATTGGTTTTGCTGATGTTAGGTGTTTACGGAAGGGGCCTGTAAGCTTCTGAAAAATAATGATTTAGAACTGAGAATTCTATACCCAGCTAGACAGTCCATTAAAACTGACAGTGAAGTTGAAACAGATTCAGATGTGCAAGAACTCAGAACATGCGCTTCCTGGTTTTGTTTTTGTTTTTTTCTTTAAGACAGGGTCTTGCTCTGTTTCCCAGACTGGAATTTGGAAATTGGCTTGGATGTAGTTGCAGATGGACCAGGACTGGTCGTGCCAGCACCGCCCTTTTGTCTTTCTGGAAAGCACCCGGCAGCATGAAGGAGAAACAAATGCACACACACCCTTATCCAGAAACCGAGAAACTGGGAATTGCCCAGGCCTGCAGGTGATGGGGAGGAAGGCAGGAGGGGGAGATTGAAAAAGAGAGACAGAGAGAGAGAGAGGGTCTCACAGGGTGGGGCCATTGAGGGGGAAAGGTAGGGAGGCTGCAAACAAGAACCCACATGCAGTGGCCATGGCTCTGAGTCAGGGAAGAAAGGTCAGAGGAGAAACAGACACACAGGGTGGCCTGGATCATTTTTTATGGAAGTGCATTTGAAACATGTTATGAAGCCTCCATATCAAAGCAGCTCAGGAGACTGGATGAAGAGACAGTAGTTGGGGCAACAGAGCGGATGGTGCAGACGCTGCCCCAGATCCCCATGGGAGCTCGCCCATGCTCTAGGGGAAATGAGTGGCGGGCTGGGTGCTGAAGAATATCATCCGTTGAGTTTATCCATCACTGTGCAGCAGAGTGGACTCCAATGCTTCATGTAGGTAATAGTTAAAAGATAACATCTTAAAGGCGTTTTCTAAGAATGGGAGTGTCCTTTAAAACTTTAGAATGGGAAAAAGTCTTTTTATTTTTAAATTTTTTTTAATTTAAAATTAGAGATGAGGTAGGTCTGTCCATCTAGCCCAGGCTGGTCTTGAGCTCCTGGGCTCAATTGATCCTCCCACCTCTGTCTCCCAAAGTACTGAGCTTATAGATGTGAGCTACTGTGCCTCGCCAGAAAGCCTTTTCAAACAATGATGTGAAACTCAGAAGCTCTGAGCAGCTAATACATTTGACTACAGAAAAATAAAACAGTTTCTGCAAAAAAAAAAAAAAAAACACTTGGGGAGGCTGAGGCAGGAGGATTAGCTCTGTTGGAGCTCTATTCAGGAGACAAACTGAGGTATCCACCTCATCTCACAGGCAAGGGCCTGGCTCCCCTAATGTAGAAAGAGCTCCTGGAACTCAGGAAGGAAAAGCTACCCATAGGAAGAGGGAGAAAGGCGATGACAGGAACACATCTGCCCTATGGGAGACGTCCCCCACACAGACCCCTGGACCACCTCAGGTGTGCCCTTCTCAGGGTCTTTGCTGCAGAGCCCACCAGATGTGCCTGTGAGGCTGGCTGGAAACCACCCAACGCCCAGGGCCAGTGTCCAGGAAAAGAGGGAACAGACACGGGCACCCCGGTCCCCCGGGAAGACAGACAAAACCCTGAAACGGTGACAGCCTGCAGCATGCAGGTGCTGGTGGGGGTGGGGAGACCCCTAAGCTTTTCATTTGCGAACCTGTGTAAAGGTATTATCTACTTTAAAATTCATTTCTTAAAAAGAAATAGAGGTCCAAAGCTCTCATTTAAAGGCAGTCCTGAGCAAAGTGGAACTGAGGTGGATGGGACCCAGGATAAGGACTGCTTTCATTTTAGGTGCTTTTATTTTTATAGTTTGAGTGTTTATGATTACTTTTATAGTTCTTTACAATCTCATTTTGGCCCTTAGGTTTATGATTTTAACAAGTAAATGGGGTAGAACTAAATGAAGTGGAAATAAAGTTGCATTTGAGAAGAGAGACTTAAGAATAGTGTCGGGGGCTGGGTGCAGTGGTTCAAGCCTGTAATCACAACTCTTCGGGAGGATGAGATGGGAGGCTCTCCTGAATCGGGAGGCTGAGGTTGCCGTGAGCTGTGATTACACTACTACACCCCAGCCTGGACAACAGAGCAAGATCTTGTCAAAAAAAAAAAAAAAAAAAGAAAGAAAAGAAAGGAAGGAGGGAGGGAGAGAGGGAGAGAAGGTAGGAAGGAAGGAAGGAGGGAGGGACGGAAGGAGGGAAGGAAGGAAGAAAGGATGGAAGGAAAGGAGGGAAGGAGGGAAGAAGGGAGGGAGGGAGGGAGGGAAAGAAGGAAGGAAGGAAGGAAGGAAGGAAAGAGAATAGTATCTGAAATATATTTTTGATTAATAGAGGAAGTGAAAATAAGGGCTAACATTAAAAAATTCCTGAGACGGAGGAGGGGAAGGAGGAGGGAGTGGTGTAAAAACGCCAACATTTTATCATTCATGGTGGAGAGGCCAAAGTGAGGGGGAAAAGCCTTTACAATTTATCAAAAGGAAAAAGGAAAGAAAACAAATATCTGCTTATTTTTAAATTATTGTTACGGTTTAAAATCACAGAGATTTCTTTTTTTTAATTTAAAAATTGATAAAATTTAAAAGGGAACCCACGCCCATCTGTGGGCCTCACAGGGAGCCTCTTACCAGCAACGCGACTTGCACCCTGCACCCCAGCCAGCTGGGGGCACCTGGCAAGCTTCGGGGCATCCCTAGGGCTGGCGGGCAGACAGAGGGTCTGTTTTTGTCAGAGGCTGGGGGAAGCTCTCAAGGGATGCCTGTACCCCTGGAGGGGTCATGGGGCCTTGGTGACTGGGAAGGGACCTTCCATGCCCCAGGATGGCCCACCTCCCGCAGGAGCCCTGCAGCCCCAGGGGTGGTGGGGACAGTGTCTTGTGGGGCTGGTGGCACCCTGGGTGATACTGCACTCTGCACAGGGAAGGCCACTAGTGGGGGATGATCTTGGGGACGATGGGAGGACACTCTGGGGGGTTCTATTGAGGAGGGTCTCCCAGGGAGGCTCCTGGGGGCATCTGGAGGTTGCTCCCACTGGAAGTTCCTGGGGTACCCCTTAGGGCCCCCCAGGCTGGGCTCAGGCACAGGCATGGGGCAATGGCCACAGGCAGAAGCAAGGATGGCGGGAGTGGGGGAGAGACTGTCCTCTGCGGACCCTCGAGTGCCAACTATGCTGCTGCTGTGAGGTTAGGCCAACCAGGGTTAGCAGCTGGGCAGTCAGTCCCCTCCAGGCAATGCACGTCCTGCCCTTCAGCCCACTGGTCTATTTGCTGGGCAGGTCACCTGTTGACCTCTCCGGCCGCAGCCCTCTGTCCTTGTGCACTGTCCCTCTCTGTGTGCAGTTCCCCTGCCCTCTCAGTCTGTCCTAGGCCCATGCCCCATACCCGGTGCCTCTGTAGGGTGCCTGATAGGCTGGGGCCCAGGGACTCCTCCCTTCCACTCCCACAGCATCAGGACCCTTCAGGGTCAACGCCTCCTGGGAGCCCTCCATCCTTCCCAGAAGGCACCCATGGCCCATGTGCTGCTGGGGATAGGCCCTTCGGGGGCCCTTCAAGGTGGTGGGGGAGGCTGGCTTGGGGGATCCGCCCCAGCAGTTCCACTTTTACCAGATTTATGTGTTGGGGCAAGATTTTGTTTGAGGAAAAAGTTTCTGTGGCTAAATGTAAAAAGCATGAACATGCTGAAGCCGGGGACGGAGAGCTGGCCTGGAATCAGGAGGCTGGCACTTCCAGGAGCTGCCTGATCTATGGGGTGTGCAGGCAGGCTGAGGGCCAGCTGAGCCACCCTGGGTACCAGTGGCCAGGCCTGGGCACTGGCGAGCACCCTGCTTTGGCTTCCTGGGGCGCCTACAAAGTGCACTTGAGGCTGATCCCTCCCCAGCATGGGGCCTGGATCCTCCTGGGTGTCTGGTGGTCAGAAGGTGGAAACAGCCCCCTAGGCAGGTATGGCTATTTTCAGGCTCTACGCAGGCTCCTTTGCAGCCTGAGGTTTGCTGTAAGTTCCCATTTTGCATTTTGCATTTTCACTGAATTGCTTTCATTCATTTTTAAATTCACGTAAGACAGTGAACTCTCTGCTGGCCACAGGAAAATCTCTAAGGGCTTTGTTATTTTGCTCACAGAGAAATCAAAAACAGACACAAATGTTGAAAATGTTCATTTTCTGGTCTTCTCTGAGTCCCCCGCCCCCAGCGATCCCCCAGGGTTTCTGGGAAGAAAAAGAAAAAACGACAGAATTACACATGATTGAGAAATCAGTTGGCTGTGGTGGGCGAGGAAGCTCACCAGCGTCTGGAGCTCCCTACGCGGGAAGTTCTGTGGTGTGTGTGCCGTGCCCTTTCTGGAGGGTTACACAACCCAGGATGGATGGGGTAAGGGCACAGAGGGAATGACACTCCCTTCCCAAACAGTCAGAAGACAGAAGACAGGAGCTGCTGCAACCCAGGTTCCTGGCCCTGCCGAGACCGGAAGGTGCATGGTGCCTTGTCAGCCCCTGCCCCTGCCCCAGCCCCAAGGGACTCTCGAGCACGCTGGATCTTCTGGGGTGGAGGAGGCCCTGCAGTGCCTGTGCGGAGGGGCCTGAGGCTGGAGGAGGCCTGGAGGGTTGATCCTGCCTTTGCCCCACCATTCCGACGTTTTGCATTCACTTTGATTCTGCAAAATGTTGCATTAAAATACTATTTATTTATCTTGATTCCTGAATTTTTTTCATGCCTTTTCTACCTGAGGGAACTGTCATACTCACCTAAGCCCAATTCAGGCCCTGGTGGGTCAGTAGGCAGGAGTACAGTGTCTGTGCGTGTGTGCATATGTGTAGTGTGTGGTGTGCTTGTGTGTGCTTATGTGGTATGTTGTGTGTATGTGTAGTGTGCATGTGTGTCTGTGGGTATGTGTTTTCGTGTGTGTGTCATATGACTGTGTACATGGTGGATGTGTATGTATGCTATGGGGCTGTACAGTATGTGTGTGTGATGCACGTGCTTTATATATGTGTGTATGTGTGGGGTGTGTGTTAACTGGAATGTTTGTATGTGTTTGTGCATGTGGCATGTTTGTGGCACATGTGTTTCTGTGTATGTAATATGTGTGTTTGTGTGTATGGCATGTGCACATATACGAGTGCATATGTGTGGTGTGTGTGTGGTGCGTGTGTTGTCTGTGGCATTTGTTTGTGTATGTAATGTGTGGTGTGTGTGTGCATGTGCAAGTGTGCGCGTGCATGTGTGCATGGTGTGTGTGGTGTGTGTGGTGTGTGTGTGGTGTGTGTGGTGGGTGTGTGTGTGTGTGTGTGGTGTGTGTGGTGTATGTGGCGTGTGGTGGGTGTGTGTGGTGTGTGGTGTGTGTAGTGTATGTGTTGTGTGTGTGTGGTGTATGTGGTGTGTGTGTGTGATGTGTATGGTGTATGTGGTGTGTGGTGTGTGTGTAGGGTGTGTGGTGGCTACAGCCTGGCTGAATGCTAGAGTGAGAGAGGGCAGCTTAGGGGCAGGTGTGTGAGTCCTGCCTGCTTCCACACTGCCCTCAGCACTGGTCCCCTGGCCTTGGGAGTCTCAGCACAGACATGCTGGGGATGGAGACAAACAGGTGAGCTTGCTTGGCCCCAAGCACCTGCCGGCCCTCCCCATCCCATCCCCCAGGGCTACAGAGTGGGGACAACCTGTGGACGCCCCCCAGGCTGCCTCCATCCGGGCCACGTGGAAGGGCAGCATGGAGGAGGGGAAGGCCCCGCTTCAGGTGGCCGCAGATGCGGGCCTCTTGCCCCGTGCCAGCCAACCCAAATCCCACAGCACACGCAAGTCACACATACCTGGCTGCAATGGTGGGCACAGGTAGGCGGGGGGATGCCAGTGGGGCCGCACTTCGTGGGTGTGAAGCCTGGTCAGGCCTGGGTGGGTGGCCGTGGCTGCACTGCGGGAGGTCTGGACTTGGGGGACGCATGCTGAGAATGTGAGAGGGAGTGTCCAGATGACTGCACCCTACTCTACATGGTTTAGCAAAAAATCCAAAAGCGCCCGTGTGCTTGTGTGTGTTTGTAGACAGAGGGCAAAATATGCAAAGGTGTTTAAAATGGGTGAATCTGGGTGTAAGGCACACGGCTCTTCATTGTACTATTCGCTCAACTCTCCTGTGAGTTTGAAATTTTTCAAAGTAGAAAATTTACTTTTAAAAATCCATAAATGAAGCTGTATTTTTATTTATGTGATTCTAATACCTTAAGTTTTAAAAAGTTTCCATTCCCAACAGAAAAATACCTGTGGATTAAGAGGCACGAAGATGTCCCCTTCCTCCAGCGCCTGACGAGTGCAGGGCGGGCAGGATGTCCTCTCTCCCTCTGAGACCCAGGGACCCAGCTCCATGGCTTCTCAGCTGCGCTTTTTTTTTTTTTTTTTTTTTTGATACGGAGTCTCGCTCTGTTGCCCAGGCTGGAGTGCAGTGGCACAATCTCGGCTCACTGCAACCTCTGCCTCTTGGGTTCAAGCAATTCTCTGCCTCAGCCTCCCGAGTAGCTGGGATTACAGGCACCCGCCACCATGCCCAGCTCATTTTGTATTTTTAGTAGAGATGGGGTTTCACCACGTTGGCCAGGCTGATCTTGAACTCCTGACCTCGTGATCCACCCACCTCGGCCTCCCAAAGTGCTGGGATTACGGGCGTGAGCCACCGCACCCAGCCAGCTAGCTGCGCTTTCTGACTGGGGCCTGGGCACCTCTATTTCCTCTCCGACAAGCACTTTAGAGTGGTGAAGAGTCTGGGAGGCAAGTCTCCAACAGTGGGGACACCATGGACTTCAGCAAAGTCCAGTAGCCCCTGGCAGCATCAATACCCAAACCCCACACCCAAGCACATCCATCAACACTCAGAAATCGAAGACGAGCAGAAGCCAGGACGACCGCCGGAGGAAAGGAGCGCCCTGGGCCATCCCCAAATAACTAGCTACAAGGAACGGAGCCCCAGAGATGGTGGGAAACATCTTGAAGAGGCTGCAAGAGGAAAAACAACCTGCCATCCCATAATGCTACGCCTATCCTTTCAGGAATAAGGCTATTTTCAGATCAAAGAAAGTTGAAAGAATGTGTTCACAGCAGAGCTTCACAACGCAAAATGCTAGGGAAATGCAGGCTGAAGGGGAAAGATGCCGTGTAGAAGATGGGACTTCTGGGAAGGGGGGATGGAAGAGCAGTGAAAACACCCAGGGGGCTTAGTGTAAGAGACAATTTTCCTCCTCTTCCCCAGCCTTTTAAAATAAAAATAACATGGCCCTGAAGTGCTGTTTACATGTGTCGATACAGCACGTACAGTGCAGTAAGCAGAGGGGTGAATCGCCATGCCAAGGTCTCATGTTTTCCAAAAGAGACACGATATTGGCTCTGCGTAGAGGCTGGGGCCAAGTGTGCATGCAGTGAAACCTGGAGTGACCTGACAAGCAATGGTGTGGACGCCACCCTCAGACACTCTGAGCACACCGGAGTGTGTCTGCAGTGAGTTCTTTTATATGACGTCCCAAACAGGGAACGTTCATCTAAGGTGAAGTATTCAGAACAGTGGTTTCTTCTGGGCATGGGATCGACTGGGGAGTGACATGAGGAACATTTCTAGGGAGATAAAAATGTCCTGTGTAATGAAAGTTTTGCGAGTTATAGAATGTGTCCATTTGCCAAAACGGCACAGCTAATTGAGAAGAATGAACTTGAAGATCGATGCTCCCTGACTTCAAGACTGCCTGTAAAGCTACGGTAATTGAGAGAGTGTGGTGCTGGAGGAAGAAGAGACAAACAGGTGAATGGAACAGAATGGAGAGCCCAGAAGCAGCTGACTGATGTTTGCCAAAGGAGCAAAGGTAACAAAATGTGGGGCGAAGACAGAGGGTGCCGGAATGCCTGGACATCCACAGGCAGGAAGGCGCATGCAGACACACCTCCTGCACCTTCACGAAAATTCACCCCAAATGGATCACAGACCTACATGTAAAATGCAAAACTGTAAAACTCCTATAAGGTAACACAGGAAAAAATCAAGATCACTCAGGATTTGGTAATGATTTCTAAAAATACAACCCCAAATACAACCCCATGAAAGAAATCATAGGTCAGCAGGACATTAAAGTTAAAAACTCCTGCTCTCTGAAGACACTGGAGAGAATGAGAAGACAAGCCACAGACTTCGACCAAATAACTGCAAAAGCGATATCTGTTAAAGGACCATTATCCCAAATACACACAGAACCCTTAAAACCCTGCAATAAGAAAATGAACAACCCAATTACAGAAACGGGCAAAAGACCTGAAATATGCCTTATCAAAGAAGATACACAGGTAGCAAATAAGCAAAAAAGGTGCTCACCATTATACATCATTAGGGAAATGCAAATTAAAAAACAGTAGATACCACTACACACCTATTAGAATGGTCAAAACCCAGACACCAACACCATCAAATGCTGGCCAGGGTATGGAGTAACAGGAATGCGCATCATTGCTGGTGGGAGGGCAAATGACGCAGCCACTTTGCAAGGCAGTTTGGCAGCTTCTTATGAAATAAAGCCCTCTCTCACCATAGGATCCAGCAATCACACTCCTTGGCATTTACCCAAATGAGCTAAACACTTATGTCCACACTAACATTTATAGCAGCTTTATTCATAGTTGCCAAAACTTGGAAGCAAGCAAGATGTTCTTCAGGAGGTAACTGGGTAAACTGGGGCACATCCAGACTATGAAACATTATTCAGCACTAAAAAAAAAAACGAGCTCTCAAGTCATGTGTCGGATTCCATTCAGGCTGCTGTAACAAAACAAAATAAACTGGATAGCTTATAAACAAGAAAACTTTATTTCTCACAGTTCCAGAGGCTGAGAAGTCCAAGACCAAGGTGCTGGCAGATTCAGTGTCTGTCAAGGGACCATCTTCTGGTTGGCAGATGGAACCTTCTTGCTCCGTCCTGATGTGGTGGAGCAGCAAGGCAGCTCTCTGGGGTTGCTTCTGTGAGCACACTGCCCTCGTGTGTGAGGGCTTAGTCCTCATGATCTCATCACCTCTCCAAAGACCCTGTCTCCCAATACTACCATCTTAGGGGATAGGATTTCAGCATATGAATTTTGGGGGGACAAAAATTTTCAGTCCCTAGCACCATGAAAGGATGTAGGAAAACCTGAAATGCATATTACTAAGTAAAATAAGCCAATCAGAAAAGGCTACATACTGTGTGATTCCAACTCTATGACATTCTGATAAAGGAAAAACGGTGGGAACAGTAGAAAGATCAGTGGTTTCCAGGGGCTTAGGGGTGGGAGGGATGAACAGGCAGAGCACAGGGCTGTGGAACTCTGTGTGCTGCTATAATCGTGGGTCCATGCCACTGTACATATGTCAAAATGTATGGAAAATGCAACACTAAGAGTAAGCCCTAATGTAAACTGTGCCCTCTGGGTGACGGTGACATATCAATATAGGTTCATCAATTGCAACAAATGTCCCCCTCTGCAGGGGGTGTTGATAGTGGGGAAGGCTATGTGTGTCAGGGAGTGCATGGGAACTCTGTGCCTTCTGCTCAATTTTGCTGCAAGACTAAAACTGCTCTAAAAAGTAGTCTATTTTCAAAATTGTATGGCTAAAATTTGTGCATATCAATGTATATAAATTGGCATAGAAGACTAAAGTAGTAATTGAATGAGGGATGAGGAGTAGGTGGAGGCATAGATTATGTAAGAGTGTCCGAGAGTGGTGGCTCACACCTGTAATCCTAGCACTTTGGGAGTCTGACGTGGGCAGATTACCTGAGGTCAGGAGTTCAAGACCAGCCTGGGCAACATGGTGAAACCCCATCTCTACTAAAAATACAAAAATACCCAGGTATGGTGATGCTCACCTGTAATCCCAGCTACTCGGGAGGCTGAGGCAGGAGAATTGCTTGAACCTGGGAGGTGGAGGTCGTGGTAAGCCAAGACCCCGCCACTACACTCAGCCTGGGCAACAGAGTGAGACTCCTTCTCAAAAAAAAAAAAAAGATTATGCAAGAGATGCAAGAGTGGAAGAATGTGACTAAGCATTGTGGCTGGGTAGTGGATACATGCAAGTGTCATGCGAATTTCTCTGCACTCATATATTTTGATATCTTTCCTAACAAAAACCTTAAAACCTTTCTTCACAAAAGCAATTGAAGAGAAAATGCTCAAAAGGGAAGACCGTCAAGAGAGGAAACATGTGCGTGAATGAATATCATGTCAGTTGTAAAGAGAAAGGCCAGTCTGGCTCAGATTTCTTTACAGTAATGATGGTACCAGAGGGCTGTGGAGCATCCCAGGAGATCCTTAGGGAAAGACAGTGTGAACACCAGTATTATAACCAGCTAAACTGTCACAGACATGGAAGGCAGCTGACAAACATTTCAGACACACAAAACTCGGCAACATTATTCCTATGGGATAGAGGATAAACTGCAACCAACTAAGAAATGAATTTTAAAACATTATCAGAAGCACTAGCAGTAAGTTGTGAATCTAACTATAGGACTAAGGCTAGAATAAATATGTCTGGAAGAAATTTATAAGAATGTAAAGTGATACATTTCTGAGAATGGAGAAATCATAATGCTAACCATGGTTTGGAGAGAAAGGCAGAAAGTAGGTGGGGAGAGGCTGGGCACAATGATTCACGCCTGTAATCCCAGCACTGTGGGAGGGCGAGGTGGGAGGATCACCAGAGGTCAGGAGTTCAAGACCGGCCTGGCCAGCATGGTAAAACCCCAGCTCTACTAAAAAATACAAAAACTAGCCAGGCATGGTGGTGGGCACCTATAATCCCAGCTACTCAAGAGGCTGATGCAGGGAGAATTGCTTGAACCCGGGAGGCAGAGGTTGGAGTGAGCCAAGACCGTGCCACTGCACTCCAGCCTGGGTGACAGAGTGAAACTCTGTCCAAAAAAAAAGAAAAAGAAAAGAAAGAGATTGAGAGAGAGAGAGGAAGGAAGGAAGGGAGGGAGGGAGGGAGGGGGAAGAGGGAGGAAGGAGGGAGGGAGAGGGAAGGGGGAGGGGGGAGGGGAGAGGGAGGGAAGAAAGGAAAGGAAGGAAGGAAGGTGGGGAGCAGGAAAAGTGTGCTGACTTACTCATCTTTACAGCCAGGGCTAAGAGGTGTTATTTAAAACTGATGAAGCAGGTGACAGGTTCAAGCAGACTTCACAGTGAAAGGCGAGAACTAAGAATAGGTCAGGGTGACTGAGGATCAGCAGAGGCTGGGTCCCCGTATCACTCCCCCGGCCCCACTCATGGTGGGGCTTAGTAAATATGAGAATAAAACAGCATCACACTCAGAAAAAGATTGTTTAAATTTTATAACCAAAATAAACATATCCAAAATTGTTCTCAAAATAGTAGGTATTTGTTTTACACAAAACGTGATGACAGTAAGAAATATTGCCAGTATAGACATCATCCCTTCCAGGCTGGCCTTTTTCATTTTGTATCCAAAAGCTACAGTGGTGAGACAGGGTAGCCAGAAATTATAGCAAAAAGTCACTTCCACTTAGTGATTGCATAATCATATTCTCAGAAAAGCTCAGTAAAGTAGAATTTTAGAGTCGCTTTTATGTCTAAAAATGTTTCTTAGGCCAATGTGAAGTTGAATGGTTAACTTTTGAGATTTTTCTGTGGAATACATTTCAACATTTTTTAAGCCCTAAGTCTGGGAAATTGGCTGTCTGCTCCACTAAAACCAAGATACGATGTTCTCAGATCTGGTTGTGGTCTCCAGGCATTCCGCTATCTAAAGAAAGTAACCCCTTAAAATAGAGTCCCATCTCTAGATGATATATTCATTTGGTGAGAAGTCATTTGCAAGGGAAATTCCATATTCAATAGCTGCAGTTTAAAAACTGATTTTGGGTTTTCCATGCCAAACATGTATTGAGCGAAAAGCATTATCAACTAATAAAGTAATGATTATGCTTGCAAGCTAAATTTACCTTCTTCTGATTTAGGATTTCCCATCTAACGTCCTTCAACTTGAAAGCAACTCCAGTAAGAAGGATGCTTTCTTATTCCTTTGAATCCTTTCCTTTTCTAGATGCTAAGGACCACGAGGCAGATGGTTCCCCTACCTCGCCCCGCCACCCAGTCCGTTTCTAGGAAGTTTCATGACCAACTGGGCAGGATTTGGACGTGTTCTGCAGGGAGTGCCAGACACCAGCCCATCTGGTGGACATTCATCTACAGGCTTCTTGGTCAAGGTAATGCTCACATTGTTTGGGTACAAAATGAAAACACAGCGTTTGATTACAAAAGAATTTAGAAAAATAAGTGTGGTCAGAGCAAGTTGTATGAGCATCAAAAATTTTTTAAATGGAAAAAACACACTGGAATAAAAAGAGGAAATTTTGTTTAAAAAATTAAAAGTCACCAAAGATACACAATGTCTGCTACAAAAGTTCTTTTTGGAAAATAAATCTTTAATTCAACATTTTTAATATTATTTACATAAATTTTGATTACATAAAAATTGATCACGTAGATCAATACTTTTCAGTAATTTGTGAGTCTGAAATTATGTTTTTCTGTATGCTCACAAAATAATTATACCTCTACGTTTGTCATTGAAAGAAAAAATCGTTGATAAATGCCAGATTCGTGGGTCTTGGAATTTCCTCATTTCCAGATTTCTAAGGCAGTGGAAGTGACCTGCTGTGTCCATAGGAGAGCACCTCTCATGAATTTATGCCTTATATCTTTGCCAAACTCAACCTTTTCTTACTCCTTTTTATTCTAGAAAACATTCTCAAGTGTCAAAGTAGTCAACTGCTAACTATGAATGCAGGCGGATGCTGCTGTCTGCTTTGAATTCTTGTCCCTTCTCCTGTTCCTGGGCACACCTGGACCCATCCGGGCTCCCCTGCAGCTGGGTGGGCTTGGGCTGGGCTGCAACAGTGAGCAGGAGGGATGCCCCCTGGCTTCCAGAGGGACTCACAATCTCTCCCCAGCTTGGCCAGGGAAGCAGCTCCGGGGACCTCAAAGTCACCTGTGAAGGAAGATAGGGAAGCCTTCCTCAGCTGGGCCCCTAAGTGCCACCCCACCCAAACCTCTCACGTCCCCAAGCCCCGCTCCACCCAGGCCCTGTTTGTCCTGCTCTCACCAATAACAAACATGCCTCTCTTACCCTTGGGCCGCGACACACGTGCTTGTCTATCTGTTGTAGCCGTGGCCTCCCTAACATACTCACTAAGTTACAGGACTTCCTTTCATTCCTGTATCCTGAAATTCCGCTAACATTTCAGCCTTTTCTGTTCACCTCATGATACTAACCTCTGTTCTGTAACCAGAACTGCTTTAGAAATGTCGTTCCCAGACGCGGAATTCTTGTATGGTTTTTGTTCCTAACACCATGTCATTCGAGTTGTTTTCGCAGCAGCGATGGATTTATGCGGCTTTGCTAAGCCTCAGCTCATACTTGCCATGTTTTGTATCCATATTGGGATCTGGACAAGAATTCAGAGAGGGGGCGTCTGTGCCAGAGTTCCTGTCTGACCTACTGCTGTGGTTCCAGAACATTCCGTCCCCAAGCTGTCCCGGCCCATGGCAGGTGGTCAGCAGGGGCTTGTGTGACCAGCTCAGTCAGACTCCAGTCCATTGTGCTTAGAGGCTCCTCCAGTGCGGGAGCTGGTGAGGCCCCTTCCTCAGGGAGATTTTGCTTCGCTTTTCAGCAGAACTCGGGCAGGGGACAGGAGCCAGGCTGCCTACCGAGCTCCCAGTGAGCAGAGGTCTGAGAAACAGCACGGACTCTGCTCACGCTGTGGGGACCTGTTTTACACTTTGCTATATGTTACTTGTATTTGTAGAAAAACATAAACAAGAAAAATAAACAAAATGAAGAAAAAGCCACTTGTAACCCCATCCCACAGGTGTGGACGAAGGAAACTACGCATGCACTTTGTGCTGTGACCTTGTGACCTGCAAGGCCCTGTACACGTCTTTTCACGTAACGATTATATCACTAGCAGTTCTTAAGGTCAGTAAATGAAGAGCTGGATCATCGCAATACTTGCGTAGAATGCCATGATGAGCACGTCATTGAGTGATGCTGCAGCGCTGGCCGTTTAGGTTGTCCAGATCTCAGCTATTATAAAAAGGCTGTGAATCTGTTATCTCCGCAGGACACACTTTAAGACGTTGCACACATTTTTAAGATTTCTGATGGGCATCGTTAGAGCATCCTGCAGGAATCAGTGACCGGCCCCGTGTCCTCCAGCATCCCCTACCCCGGGCATAGCTTTCTTTTTAGTATTTGTTAGTCCCTGATAATGAAACATGGCACCTTGTTATCTTTTTTAATTTGCAGTTTTATTCATGATGTTAATCTCTGGCTCTTGAACCAGGCAAGATGTTAACCTTTTGTGTGCTGCATATGCCTTTGGTTTGCAGCTTGCTTGTTGTTACTGTTCTGTTGCTGTTGGTTTTTCTCTTTGTAGCCTTGGGAATGACGCGAGAGTACGTGGGACCCTGACTGTGGACGCACTTTTCACACTCATCTCTTTAAACACTGGGCCCTTACTCTGGGTGTTGTGTGAGATGCTACCCCATAGTGGGGCCAGAGGGAGCATAAGAGCTGACCGGGGAGACCAGCTACCCTCTGCATGCAAGGGGCAGCGGGCCGGTGGCTTGAGTGTGCCTGCAGGTGTGGCAGGGGCAGGCTGGAGCTGGCGTGGCCCCCCCACTGCGTGGCTGCAGGGGAGACGCCACCTCTTCGCACACAGGCCTGCTCGCCCGTGAGTGCAGCTGTGACCATGCCAGCCTCCCAGGGTTGCTGAGGATCAAGTGAGAAGTTGCAGGTAGAGTGCTTACAGCAGCGCCTGGCATGCAGTGAGCCCAATTCAAATGCTTCTGTCATAGAATTTGATCTTAATATTGTGAAGCCCTCTGGTTGTTTCATTACCTACAATCACAGGTTAATAGTTTATAAGATTAAAATTTTCCAAGTCACGGGACCCACACAGGCTACACAAGACAAGGCTGGCACCTGGGAGTGTAACTGGGGTTCACATTCTGAGAAGCCACTGCCCTAGGTGAGGCCTGCATCAGGGACTGTGAGTGGTGTAGGAGCTAGCGTTCAGAGAGGCCCTGAGGACTTGGCCACCACCAGCTATGGTAGGAAATGGTTGGCAAGGATGGTGCCCTGAGAAAGGGAAACCTAGAAGGAAAATTGGACCCTCCAGAGACTGCTCATTAAATGCAGAAATGTCCTCCAGATGCCAGCTTGGCCCTCCAGCCAGCACAAGATCAGACCGAAGCCTTCAGCAGCTGCCATGTGACCAGATAGGGCTGTGTCCAGGAACTCCAACACAACATGGCTCTTGGCCAAGGTAAGCACAGGTATCTTTAAAAGTAGTTAGGTTGTACCAGGCACAGTGGCTTACGTCTGTAATCCCAGCACATGGGAGGCTGAGGCGGGAGGATCATTTGAGCCTGGGAGTTTGATTCCAGCCTGGGCTACATAGGGAGACCTCATCTACAAAAAAAAAAAAAAAAAAAAAAAAAAAAAAATAGCTGGGCATGGTAGCATGTGCCTGTAGTCCTAGCTACTCAGGAGGCTGAACTGGGAGGATTGCTTGAGCCCAGGAGCTGGAGGCTGCAGTGAACCATGACGGCACCATTGCATTCCAGCCTGGGTGACAGAGTGAGACCCTGTCTCTTAAAAATAAACGTAAGCTCCACTCACACAGAGCGGGTAGGAGTGAGTTCCACTTGCATCAGTGTCTCTCTAACTCAGGGGACCCTCTGTTGAATTCAGGTCCTTAACTGGATGTGGCCCATCACACTGGGAGGGGCCATCTTGCTTTCCTCAGTCTGCCAATTTGAATGCTAATCTCTTCCAAAAATATCCTCACAGAAATATCCAAAGTGATGTTTAACCAAATATCTGGACACCCTGTGGTCCTGTCCAGTTGACACATGAAATTAACCATCACAACACCCAGCCACCTACAGGACTCCTCCACCTCGTTGGCGAACGGGCACTCCAGCACAGTCGGAAACAGGTGTCTGCCCTTCCTCCCAAGTTCATCTGAGCACAGCACAGACCTGCCGGCCAGCACACAGGCGGGTCCCTGGACCATCCCCGGGCCTTTCTCCCACGCCCCCACGCCCCCACGCCAGTCTAGCATCACACCTTGCTGGTTCTACCCACCTGAATGCACTGTGTGCTGAAAAATTCAAGGTGAGGAGCAGTCCGCTGGCACCAGGGAACACATGGAGGGACCATGCCAGCAAGGAACTCACAGCTCTGAGCCCCCACGTCTTCAGGCCAACCCTTAGGACTGCCCTAGAGAATGCCCCTCCCAACCACAGCAGGTGACTGTCATGGGCATCGCCAGCCTCTCAAAGATGCAGGAGGAGGCGTGGTGTGGAGGGACCCGCCAGTGTGGGACCCACAGCGCCAGAAAAGGCAACTGCCGCAGAGTTGAAGAGCCCATCTTAAGAAGAGTCCCAACAGCATCGAGGCCTGACTTCAGGTTACAAGCACAAGGATGGGGCCAGACACTGCCACACTCAGCAGGCCTGGCCAGCAAACCGTGCTACAGTTGCAGTGGACACCAGCCACAGCTGCTCAGATCCCTCCCTCCCTTGACCGGATGCCGTCGACCTGTGGCTTCTGCTGGTTTTACTGAACAAGAGCCACAGTGGGAAGGAAGATGAGTTTTTCAGCCGAGCAGCTCCGAGTCTGAGTACATCAGGGTAGCCAGGCATGACGAGCATGCATTGTACACGCTCATGTTGGTCTGCGCTCCCACAAACTGAGAGGTCTTTTAAGGAAATCCCTCCCCAATCCGGAGTTGAGTCATCTGGCTTCCATCTCTGGGCTCCTTAAATAACCAGAATCTCAAATTAGCCATGAGAAAGAAACACACAAAAACATCTCTTTATGATGAAAAGGAAGACAAAACCCCAAAGCTGCCATGTGGGACAGAGACTGCTCCCTTCGTCACCGTTCATCTCTCTCCCTGCACCTTCCAGCGCCTTGTATTCATGTAAGGTGAGAATGAGCTGGAACAGAGGGAGGAGATGTAGGCCACTCGTGGCGGCGGAAAGGCGCTGCCACTCCAGAGATCCCAAAATAAGGACGGTTTTTCCGCAAAACATTTGCTTGTAAGAGATGCAAATGAGAGGTATTTTTAGGAAATATTAATGCACTGAGCTCCAATTTGCAGACCAAGATTTACTTCGTCTCCTCCCCCACTGGGAGCTGTCTGAGCTCTTGGCTCCTTCCTGGAAAAATTCTACTCTGGAATAATGACTTGGTTTCCTCATAGGAAGAATGCACGCATATTGTCAAGAGCCAAACAATACCCAAAGTTACAAAAGAGAATGCAACAATAAACTAAAAATGTCACTGCCAAGCCCCTTGCCCAGAAACCCCCTCATTCACGTCGGGTGAGGCCAGGCCCTGTGCAAGCCATAGACGGAACACGCAGCTCATGGTTGAGTCGATGGGGAAGTTAAAGATTTTCCTTGAATTTAACAGAAGGAAAAGAAATGGAGTGAAACTGAAGGACTGCTAAACTTCACGTAAATGAATCCTATCCCAGGAAATGCTTATCCCTCAAAGATAGGCAGGAATCCCTGAAAAAGAAAGCCCGGTCCCCCACCTGCACCCCTTCCCCCAACAGCCCCAGCCCTACTGACAGCGCAGTGTCCTCCGGCTGGTGGTGCCAGACAGACAGACAGGCAGACACAGGGTGGACGAGACGCCCAGAACTAGGCCCATGCACCCGGGAGGACAGCATGAGGTGAAGGGGGCGCCTCAAACCTCTGGAGCACAAGTGGACACTGAATAAGGGGGAGATGCGACGGGCACACCAGGTCAGCTTGGAGAAAAGATGAGTGGTCCCCCTCACACCATGCACAAAAACACACTTCCAGCGGCTCGGAAACCCACACGAGAAACGTGAGCTCAGGCAAGTCCTGGAAGAGGACATGGATGCATTCTTCTCTCACCTGGGTGCAGAGATAGACCCTCTGTGACTCAAAGTAAAGAAAAGATTGGTAAATATGAATATAAAAAAGGAAAAATATTTTTGCATAGCCAAAAGAAAACACCATAAACGAAGACAACTGAAAAACTAGGAGAAAACATTTGCAACAGAAGCCACAGATGAGGGACTAACGTCCTTTTTTTTTTTTTTTTTGAGATGGAGTCTTGCTCCATCACCCAGGCTGGAGTGCAATGGTGGAATTGTAGCTCACTGCAACCTCCACCTTCTGGGTTCAAGCAATTCTCCTGCCTCAGCCTCCCAAGTAGCTGGGATTTCAGGTGTGTGCCACCACTCCTGGCAGCTAATTTTTGTACTTTTAGTAGAGACAGAGTTTCACCATGTTGGTCAGGCTGGTCTCAAACTCCTGACCTCAAGCGATCTGCCCACCTTGGCCTCCCAAAGAGCTGGGATTCCAGGCGTGAGCCACCGTCCCCATCCCCAACATTCCTAATAGATGAAGAGCTCTTACAAACTGAGGACAAAGGACCAGAAATCAGATAGACATCCGGAAAAGGACACAAACAGTTCCCCAAAAAGATGAAAATGAGCCTGAAACACAGGAAACCTGCTCACTCACTCATCCTCGGAGAACGCCAGGTGCTGCCTCTAATCCACAAGGCGGCGCATCCGCCAGCTGCACTGAGGGAAGCAGGCCCCAGTCCCTCATGGGGACACCCCGGGCTACAGCCCTCCCAGAGGGGCGTTGGCAACACCCTACGACGAAACAACTCGCACACTTACCTTTGACCCCAGGAAGATGTCTCCAGTCCAAATCAAAGGCACCTGTGCCTGATGTCCTTCGTTTGCAGCGATGTTTGTAATTGCAAAACACTGGCGACAGTCTGAGCATCCACACACAGGAGGGGGCTGGATGAGCTGGGGGTGTCCACCGGTCTGAGAAGTTTCTGGACACACAGGCAGGTGGACAAATAAAGTTCCAGAGAGTCTAGAGGGTGCTACCCTTCAGGAAGATGGCCATGAGAGGCAGGGATGGGGAGGGGTGCTGGGGCAGTGGGTGGGGAGGAGAGTAGTGAGGGGGTGGAGTGGGGGCAGGGAGGAGGAGGAGTGTGGAGGGGGGCAGGGAGAGGGTGGGTAGTGGGGGCAGGGAGGGGGGAGGGGTGTAAGGAGTGGGAGTGGGGAGAGGGAGTGGGAGGGATGGTGTGGGGCCGAGGAGCTGGAAGGGAGAGGCACGGGGGAAGTAGGGGACAGGGAGGGGAGGAGGTGCTGGGCAGTGGGCTGGCAGGGATGGCGGCAGGGGTGTGGGCTTTTAATTAGGGTTGATTAGAACACAGAAGATTGGCTGGGTGCCATGGTTCACATTTGTAATCTCAGCACTTTGGGAGGCCAAAGTGGGCGGATCACTTGAGATCAGGAGTTTGGGACCAGCCTGGCCAACACGGTGAAACCCTATGTCTACCAAAAAAAAAAAAAATCCAAAAATGAGCTGGGCGTGGTGGTGTGAACCTGTAGTCCCAGCTACTTGGAGGCTGAAGTGGGAGAGTCACTTGAACCTGGGAGGCTGAGGTTGCAGTGAGCCGCAATGGCACCACTGTATACCAGCCTGGGCAACAGAGAGAGATCCTGTCTCAAAAAAAATAAAGAAAAGAACACAGAGGATTTTGCAGGTTGGCAAGTGATGGGAGGGTGGCGGGATCAGAAGTAGCATTCAGGACCCTCCCAACCAGCTGCACCTGTTTTCCTTTGCTCTCCTCTCTAGTCCCTCCCCTGCCCTCGCTGGCCCCTGGCCCCTGCCATGCCAGGCCCTCCCATCCAAGAAGCCCTGGAGGGCCCCTGAGTGAGAGGCGCTGGCTCCCTGGCTCTTCTGGTTGGGGTACATGTCACTTTCCTCCCCCGTGGGTACAGGCTCTCCCCCAGGCCTCTTCGGGACCTGGGGAATGACTACTTGTCCTGTAAGAGCGTCGCCTCCTTCAGGAAGTCCCTCCTGACCTGACCAAGCAGAAGCACTGCCTGACCACAGCACCTCACACAACTTTGATGAATCTGCTAGCCTGGGTGACTGAAAGACTTGTCCCAGCTGCTGTCTCAGCCACCGGGCCCACCGTCTCTCCCTAGGGTGTGACCCACACCTTACCATTCTTGATCGGCTTAAGAAAACACTTGGCCATGAAAGTGAATACAGAATACATGTGTCTATTAGTAAAGCAAAGGCTGCTCACCGTCCCACCACTGTTAGAGAATTTACAGTCCCCGCTGCCATCTTACAGAGGGTGGAATCCACCCCTTGTGGGAGGAGCTGCTGCTGTGAAAGAAGCTCCCTGAGCTCTCAGAGCCACAGTCTCAGCTGCTAATCGCCTGGCCCCTTGTAAGTGAATGTGAGGCTGAGTGCGAGATAGCAGGCAGGCCCCAGACACCTCAGAGCACCAGACATGCAGGCTCCTGTCACTGGTGTGTGCGAGGCAGGTGCATGACTGTGAGCTGCTTAGGAGACCCCCAGGAGGAACCTGTGCTCAGGAGGGCTCCACGCTCAAAAGGGCTTGGTGCTGAGGAGGACCCAGTACTCAGGAGGGCTTGGTGCTCAGGAGATCTCAGTGCTCAGAGGGCTTGGTGCTGAGGAGAGCTCGGTGCTCAGAGGGGCTCAGTGCTCAAGAGGACTCGGTGCTCAGGAGGGCTCGTTGCTCAGGGGGCTCGGAGCTCAGGAGGACTTGGCGCTCAGGAGAGCTCAGTGCTCAGCGGGGTTCGGTGCTCAACGGGGCTCAGTGCTCAGGAGGGCTTGTTGCTCAGGAGGGCTTGTTGCTCAGGACGGCTTGTTGCTCATGAGGACTTGGTGCTCAGGAGGGTTCAGTGCTCAGGAGGACTCGGTGCTCAGGGGGACTCGGTGCTCAGGGGAACTTGGTGCTCAGGAGTACTCGGTGCTCAGAGGGCTTGGTGCTGAGGAGATCTCGGTGCTGAGGATGGCTCGGTGCTGAGGAGGGCCCAGTGCTCAGGAGGGCTTGGTGCTCCTGGGGCTCGGCACTCAGGAGGACTCAGCGCTCAGGAGAGCTCAGTGCTCAGGGGGGCTTGATGCTGAGAAGGGCTCGATGCTTGAGGGGCTCGGTGCCCAGAAGTACTTGGTGCTCAGAGGGCTCAGTGCTGAGGAGAGCTCAGTGCTCAGGAGGACTCAGCACTCAGGAGAGCTCGGTGCTCAGAAGGGGTCAGTGCTCAGGGGGTCTTGGTGCTGAGGAGGGCTCAGTGCTCAGGGGGCTCAGTACTCAGGAGGACTCAATGCTTAGGAGGGCTTGTTGCTCAAGAGGACTTGGTGCTCAGGAGGGCTCAGTGCTCAGGAGGGCTTGGTGCTCAGGAGGACCCTGTGTTCAGGAGGGCTCAGTGCTCGGGGGGCTCAGTGCTCAGGAGGGCTTGGTGCTCAGGAGGACCCTGTATTCAGGAGGGCTCGGTGTTCAGCAGGGCTCGGTGCTCAGGAGTACTTAATGCTCAGGAGGACCTGGTGCTCAGGAGGGCTCCGTGCTCAGCACCTTGTTCTCAGGAGGGTTCCGTGCTCAGCACCTTGTTCTCAGGAGGGTTCCATGCTCAGGAGGACGGTGTTTGCATTTTGAGTGCTCTGCAGTTGTTACCTTGATATTTTAACAATTTTATTATTGAATGTGTGCTTTGAAAGAGAAGCCCTATGGGGTTTGGAGCCTCGACTCACCCAAGGCCACTCCAACGTTCTGACCCTGACGCCTCTGCCTGTGAAGGTCCCTACTTGCTTTGCAGGTGTTCCCTTCCTCGAGGGAGCACAGCAGTAACGGCAAGTAAAAATCACTGTGACAGATTGAGAGGGCAGGGGAGGGCGATGGAGGGAGGCGCACACACAGAGACAGACTTTGGAAAAAAGGAACTTTTTCATGTTTCATGAATAAGCAGCCTCATTTTCATTTTTCAGTGCACCCTGCAAATTACATAGCAAGTACAGCTCTCGAGTGTTATACAAATATGACATATCCTGCCAGAGTTTGCTCTTTAATGAAACTAGAGAAGTCGGCAGGACCCCACAATCTTGTACAGCAGCCTCCACCATCCTCAGTTTCACTGACTGTGATTTCAGTTACCCACAGTCAATTGCATTTTAAAATTATAAACTGGAAAATTCCAGAAATAATTCATATGCTTTAATTTGCACGTTCTCTGAGGGGCACAATGAAATCTGGCACCACCCTGCTGTGTCCTGCACAGGATATGAATTGTCCCTTGTTCAACATCTTCATGCTGTCTACACTACCCGCTGTTAGTCACTGAGCCCTCTCGGTAGTCAGATAAAAGAGACATGGTTCATGTAGTGCTCCGTACAGCTGCGTTTCACCCCGTTTCTGGGTTTCCAGGCCTTTGACCTTGAACTGAGACTTCTACCATTGGCTTCCCTGGTTGTGGGGATTTGGAGTTGGACCAAGCCATACTGCCAGCACCCTAGGGTCTCTAGCTTGCAGATGGCCGGCAGTGGGACTTCTCAGGCTCCAAAATCATGTGAATCAGTTCCCCTAATAAATCCCCTCTCAACTATCTACGTGTCTCTGTCTGCCTGTCTCTCTCCTCTCTCCTCTCTCTCTCTCTCTCTCTCTCTCTCTCTCTCCATGTATGCACTCATCCTATTGGTTCTGTTTCTCTAGAGAAATGCGACTAACACAGATGTGCAGGACCTTTACCCTGAAAACTGCAAAATACAGCCAGGAGAAATTAAAGACAACCTAAACAAATTGAGAGTCTTATGGTCTAAGTACTTCTGTCCCCCTAAAACTCACATGTTGATATTCTGACCCCCCAAGGTGATGGTTTTAGAGGTGATTTGGTCACGAGGGTGGAGTCCTCATGATGGGATTAGTTTCCTTATAAAACCCATTGCAGACAGCTATCTAGCGCCTTCTGTTATGTGAGGCCATAGCAAGAAGGCACCATCAGTTGTGGAGCCTGAGAAGTCCCAGTACAAGCCATTTGCAAGCTGGAGAGCCAGGGATGCTGGCAGTGTAGCTCAGTCCAAGACCAAAAGCTCCAGAACCAGAGAAGCTGACGGTAAAACACTCAGTCCAAGGCCAAAGGCCTGAGAACACCAAGCGAAGGGTATAAGTCCTGGAGCCAGAGGCTAGGGAGCCTGGCCTTCACCAGACACCTTGATCTTGGATTTTCCAACCTCCAGAACTGCAAGAAATATATATCTGTTGTTTATAAGCCATCCAGTCAATGATACTTTGCTATAGCTGTCTGAATGGACTGAGACATGATCATGTATTGGAAGATTCAGTATTATAAAACTGTCCATCCTTCCCCAAAACAGGAAGACATGCTTAAGGCAATGGAAGGTATGGAGGCTCCAGTGAGCCATGGTTCTGCCAGTGCACTCCAGCCTGGGCAACAGAATGACTGATCAATATTAGTCTAATAAAAATTCCAGCAGGCTTTGTTATAAAAATTGACAAGCTGATCCTAAAAGTTTAATGGAAATGCAAAGAACTTAGAATGGGGCAAACGATCCTACACAGAGTCTGCAGGAACGACACCAGCTTCTTTTTCTTAAGCTATAGGGTTCAAGACAATGTGGTGTCTGTGGGAAGCTAAACAAACAGATCAATGGAACAGAATAAAGAGTCAAGAAATAGACCTATTAAGGCTGGATGCAGTGGCTCACACCTGTAATCCCAACGCTTTGGTAGGCCAAGGTGGGACGATCACATAAGCCCAGGAGTTTGATACCAGCCTGGGGAACATAGGGAGACCCTGTCTCTACAAAAAGTAAACATAAAAAAATTAGCTGGGTGTGGTGGTGTGCATCTGTGGTCCCAGCTACTACAGAGGCTGGGGTGGGAGGATTGCTTGAGCCAGAAGGTGGAGGCTCCAGTGAGCCATGGTTCTGCCAATGCACTCCAGCCTAGGCAACGGAGTGAGACCCTGTCACAAAATACTGAAAGAATTAGTTGTTGTAATGGAGGCTAATTTGCTAGTGGGAGTGAGCTCAGGTGGGCACGTTTCTTCCATAGTAACCCCAGTGGCCACCGCAGACATCTTTCAGTCAGTGGAAGGAGTGTAAGTACCCCTCCCCTTCATCCTACCCTCCTGCCCCTCTTCTTCCTTTCCCTCCCCCTCCTCCTCTTCTGTTTTACAGATACATGAGGGGTGGGGCCTGGGACCTGAGCCCTGGAATCCTCATGGAGAAGCTTCCTTGGAGTCCTTAGCTGCAGAGTGGTGGGCACATCTGATGATGCCCTTATTCAGATCTGCCCACTCGGATATGTGTGAAGTGCTGAAGCTTGAATACATAAAATACAGAAGGGCTTGCAAAGGCTCTGTGTGTGGTGCGCACAGCCAGCTCATGCTCAGGAGATAGGGAAGGGGGTTCACTGAGTGCCCATGCAGACGGAATGCACTTATTTAATGAGCAGCGAAGATATTACCAGACAGTCAAGGAAAAATCTGTGTTTTTCCACTTTGGGAAATAGTCAAAGCTTTCATATTCCACCAAAAATAGAAGTGGAATTCTAGAAAGCAAAAATAGGTGGGCTTATACTTGTATGCCATTCAAGCAAAACCGTGTAGACTATGACTGCTCTCATCTCTCTGGAATGTGTGCTGTGTTCCCAGGAGGTCCTGGAAGGAGCCAGGACAAGAGGGGGCCTGGGACCTGTTCCTGGGCCTGCCCTCCTTCAGCCACCCGGGCCCCTCCTGGTTCTCGCAGGGCCATGTGGGGTGGCAGCCTCCTAGATGTGCCCTCCCTCCTCTCAATCCCCTTAGGCGTGGGTGACCAACATGAGACCCTTCCCCCTGAAAAGAGCCTGGCCGAAGAACTGATAAGTACTCCATCACAGGTCCCCATGGTGGCCAGCATAGGACAGGCAGAGAGACTTTTCCCCTTGAATCTGGAGGTTTCCGGCAAACACCGTGTGCCACATCCCATCGTTGTGGGGTGCTGGAAAGGGGCAAGCCTCAAACCTCAGTGCAGGCCGGAACAGTAGCTCACATTTGTGTGCCTGATGGAGTATTTAATGTTTAGTTTATATTTTCTTTTTACACAATTTGCTTGAGGCATACTTTGTTGACTCATAACTTTACAGATAGGCTCTCTGACAAGGAGACTGAAGCCCAAGGAAGGGACCAATGTCCAGTAAGTGACCTTGTCTCACATCAGCCAGAGCTGATGTGAAACGAGGCCCAGAGCCTTTCATCTGCCAGGGAGGGCCAGGCCACAGCAGCCTCCCATGGCCAGGACATAGTTGGGGGGTGCCCAGACCACAGCCATCAGCAATCCCCCACACCCAGGCCACAGACTTCCCACCCGCCAGGCAACAGCAGCCCCCACCACCACCAAGCCAGGCCACAAAAGTCCCCCCTCCAACGCCTTAGGCCACAACAGGGCCAGTCGGAGCCCTGAGGCCTGGGCTTCTTCACCATTTCCCTTGTTTCTTCCACTGCTTGTTCTTGAAGCAAGGGGGGTGGGCAAGCAGAGAGTGGGATTTGCTAGAAGGATCCTGTGGTATCTCCCTGGCTTGTTCCAAATTGGGCTTTTTCCAGAAATGCAAGGTTGGTATAACATTTTAACTTCAATCAACTTAATTCACCATATTAATATAAGGAAGCAGAAAAATCACACTATCATCTCAATAAATACAGAAGAAAGAATGTGATACAATTTGGCATGCATTCAGGAAAAGAAACTCTTAGCCAAGTGGAGCTAGAAGGGAGTGTCCTTGATCTCATTGGGGGGAATATTTATATTTAAAAATCCTATAAATTAAAAATATTTATATTTAAAAATATCTATATTTAAAAATCCTACCACAGATCTCACACTTACTGGTGAAATATTGAAAGTGTCCCCTCTGAGGTCAGGAATAGAATGAGGAGGCTCACCACTAACACTTATTTTCTGCAGCAGCCGGTGAGGTAAGCCTAGAAGAAAGCCACAAAGGATAAAATGATCGGATAGGAAGAAATGAAAAAGTCATTATTCACAAACAAAATGACACATATGTAGGAAACCCAAAAGAATCTGCAGGTAACTATTGAAATTATTAAGTGAATCTGGAAAGATTGCTGGTACAAGGTCAATACACAAAGATCAATTGCATTCTACATACACCGAAAATCTGTGGTTACAAAATAAAAATAGGAAATATTTTAAATGATCATCTAATGCACTGAATGTCTGGGACTAAATCTAATGGACTATGTGTGTAATATCGACACAGAAGACTAGAAAATAATGAAAGCAACTGAAGAATATTTAAATTAATGTAGGAATAAACTTGAACTGGAGCACTCAATATTGTGAGAATATCTGTTCTCACCAAATTGATCTACAGCTTCAATGCAATTCAAATAAAAATTCCCGCAGAATGTTTTAGGGAAATTGATAAGCCAATTCAAAGATTTAAGTGGAAATGCAAAATACCAAATATAACCAAGAAAATTTTGAAGCATAAAAAACTGGAAGGTGGATCTACGGTGTCTAAAGAAGACTCATGAGAAAGCTTCAGTAATTAGGACAGGAAGTAGCAGTTCTGAACAAAATGGTTTTTCTGATGTTTTTTCTGAACAAAATGGTTCAGAAAAAAACCACAACCCATGCCTATGTGGATGCTTAATTCTTGACAAAGCTACTGCAGCAGAACAGCAGGGAGAAAGGAAATCATGTCAGTAAATGGTTCTAGGTCAACTGGACACCAAACACACACAACACTGATGGACTGACTCTGAACCCCTACCTCACACTGTACAGAAAAACAATTCCTGGTGAATTATTCTCTAAATCTGAAAATTGAAACAATAAACCTTCCAGAAGATAACAGAAGCACACTATCATGACCATGGAGTCATTGAGGTTTTCTAAACAGGACACAAAAAAAACCCTAACCATAGAAAAAGGGTAGCTAAATTGGAACTAATTGAAATTAAGAACTCTTGTATTACAAAAGACTCCACTATGATAATGGAAATGCAAGACACAAGTTGAGAGAGGTTATTTGTAACACATATAGCTTCCAAGAGTTTGTGTCTGGAATATGCAAATAACTTCTACAAGTAAATAATAAAGAAAACTTGTGGCTTCTTCACCAGAAAGGATGTGCATATGGAATATAAGAATATGGAAAGATGCTCAGTCTCACTGATCGTTAGTGAACTACAGATTAAACCCACTGTAAGGAAACACCACGACCCTCTGGAGTGGCCAAAGTATCAACACCAGCTGTCCAGGTGAACAAGAAGCAGCCAGAAAGCTCCTTGCCTGCTGGTAGGAGTATAAAGTGGCTCAACACTTTGGAAAATCAGTGTGACCTCTAGAGTGGGACCTATGTGTCTCCTGCGACCTGGTACACACTCAACAGAAACATACACACGTGTACTAAGAGAGACACATGAGGACGTTCATAGAGGCATTACTCATAATCACAAAGATTAGGAAGCAACAGAAATCTCTATCGATAGTAGAATGAATAAATAGGCTGTGGAATGGTCTTACCCTGGACATGACAATGAAAATGGTGAATTACTGCTGCTTCCACACAGGGTGATGGAGCTCATAAACACAGCATCAAGTGAGAATCACGACACAAAAGAATACATGCTGTGTGATGTCGCTTATGTGAAGCAAAAAAAGGTATAACCGATCTGCAGAGGTGGGAGTTGGGGCAGAGGTTACCTTTAAGGCCCAGAGGCAGCCCTGGCTGGGGAGGGGCACGTAGGAGCTGGTCACATTCGTGTTGAGATGTACACTTATGACATGGATACTTTTGGTGTATGCATTATACCTCAACAAAAATGTTTGAAAATACACGATGATGGTCACTTTTTTTTTTTTTTTTTGAGGCGGAGTCTTGCTCTGTGCCCAGGCTGGAGTGCAATGGCATGATCTTGGCTCACTACAACTTCTGCCTCCTGGATTCAAGCGATTCTCCTGCCTCAGCCTCCTGAGTAGCTGGGACTACAGGCACCTGCCACCACGCCTAGCTAATTTTTGTATTTTTAGTAGAGATGGGGTTTCATCATGTTGGCCAGGCTGGTCTCAAGCTCCTGAACTTGTAATCCACCCACCTCGGCCTCCCAAAGTGCTGGGATTACAGGCGTAAGCCACCACGCCCAGCCGATGATGGCCACTTTTTACACCACTGTTCACAACTGCTGTATCCCTGAGTAACTTGTATAGGTAACAGTTAGTCCGAGTCCCTGAGATTCCAGTTTAAAACTATAAACTGCAAGATCTTGAATATATGGTAATTGAAAGTTCCCTAGAGAGAAGGCTTTAAATAACCACATGAGCCATCTAATTTGTCACTAACCCAACTGTGATTAGACTCAGCCTCCAGCCTCCAGCCCCTCCAGAACAGCTCCTGGGGATCCAGCAGAGAGCCCAGGCTGCCCACGCCCTCCCGCCACCCCTCCTCTCTTGGCTTCAGTTGCTAATAACCTTTTAGCTTCTCAGGAAAGACTGTTAACATAATAATTAAGACATAACTCAGCAAAATAGAAAAAAAAAGGTCTCTTTTTCCTGCCTCTAGTCCATTATTTTAGAGTCATATGTTACCAGGAGTCATCCTGGTTCTGCATCTGTTTTATTTTTAAAATCTAGTGTCATTCAAAAGAAGCTGGTGAAGCTGCTAATTTTGTTTGATTTATATATTTATAGTCATCCCACAAAGAATTTGAGGTGTTTGGTGTGTCTCTATATTCACTTGCTCTTTTAATAATTTTAAAAAATAAGTTTCTGCTTAAGGATCATGTATTTCTTTTTTGATTTATTTTTAGTTCATACTTTTGTTACTGTTGTAAGCAGTGTCATCTTCCAAATTACATGTTGTTTGTTGAGATATATAGAAATCATTTTGGGGCTGTGTGCATGTGTGTCACTTTTACATTCAGTAATCTTGCTGAATTTTAATTAGATCTAAGACTTTGGTTGTAAATTTAAAATTATATGCCTATGTAACCATATTTATTTCTTCCTTCTACTCTTTATACAGGATCGAGCGAAAGAATCAAGACACAAGGGAATACATGCTGTGTGAGGTATAGCTCACTGCAGCCTCCAACTCCTGGTCTCAAGCAGTCCCCTGCCTCTGCCTCCAGAGAAACACTACCATCTTTTCTCTTGCGCCTCGTTGGGTCTTCCCACCTCCCACACTCACTTCTTCTGTGCTCACCTCTGGTATTAGGCTGAGCCTCTTTGGATCTGGTGCCAGGTTCCCTGGTTCCCTTCTTTCCTTTCTCCACCCTCTCTTTAGGTGATGGGTGACGTCTTCCATTTTCAAGGGTTTCAGATGTCCGTCCCCAGCACAGCTCCCCTCTCCGGACATCAGTCTTTTGCACATAGCTATTGTCCTAACACGGCCACTCAGCCATCCTGTAGGCATCACAAACTTAACGCACCCAAAAGGAATGCCGGGTTTCTTCCCCCATCCCCACATCACCCGAGAGCGCCATCATCCACCAATAGTGCAGGCCAGGATCCTGGGTGAGCCCTGATGTTCCCTTTCCGCGCCCCTCCCGTGAATCTATCACTAAGTCCTGTTGAGTCTAATTCCAAAATCCTCTTACCTCTTTCTACTTTCACTCTTGACACCTGATACAAGTGTTCTGCATGGAAGCTGCACGCGTGCCTGAGCTCCAGGCAGACACCGCTGGGTGCCTCAGAGATCCCGTCCCCTCGCCCATGGTGCTGATTTGGCTTTGTGTTTCTGCCCTGCCACCCTTGGTCTGTGTGCTTCGATGGCAGCTGCTCTAACTCCCAGCTCCAGAAGTAGACCCTACTTGGCTAAACCAGGGATTACCTTTCTTTGTAAAGGACCAGATGGCAAAGATTTACAGCTCTGCTGGCCACATAAGCCCACTGCATATCTTCTTCAGAACCCTCAACCAATCCAACACTTTACATGTTTAATGTTCATTCTTAGCTTCGGACTGCACAGCGTCAGGCCAAGGCTCAGCTTGCCCACCTCTGATTTCATCACGCATCACGTTCCCTTTCCCTGGTCTCTACAGACTGCAGGTCTAAGTGGCCCGATCAGGAGGACTCTTCTGACCAGTGGTGGCATAAGCCTCCTTTCTTCTCTGACTTTACGTGCCACGGAAGTGCTCTTTCCTCTGCTGTGGGCGCTCCTGCCATCAATGTCTTCTCATCCTCCAAGGCTCAGCGTAGCTTCCTGCAGCTAGCTCTGATGCTCCTGAGTGGGGCGGCTGCAGCGCCCTTGGCTCCTGCAACCGTTCACATGCCTCTCCATTAGAAAACTGCATTTCTCTGTCACCACCTGAGCCTTTTCATCCTTCGACTCCTTCTTACAGATACAGAACAGGCTCAGAGAGGCCAAACAACTCGGCTGGCGCTGCATGGCACAGCCTGGTCTGCACTGACCCTCACGCCTCTGCTCCTGCCCTGGATGGTGTCCCAGTTATCACACTGCACGGCTCCCTGATGCCATCTCCACACTAGAACATGAATGCCCTGAAGCAAAGACATCTTCCTGGCCACGTGTTCACCCACGCACACCACACTGCCTATGGCACTGCAAGGTCATCAGAATGTCCTCTCTCGCCTGCCCCTGTATGTCTACTCCATTTTTGTCTCTTTAGGCTGGCAAGTGATAGAGACCATCCTAACTGCGCTGGACTTAAACCTTTCAGGCCTAGGCACGAAGAGAGACTTACAATTGTCTCAATGCCAGCTCTAAGCATCCAGGGCCATCCTGGGAGTCAGAATCCCGCCTGATGTCCTGGAGTAGGGGTGGACTGCATGCCTGTCACAGAGCACAGACAGACCACTCCTGCTCCATCACTGTGGGAGATGGGAGTTGTCCCGGGGACGGTGGCACACTGTGAGCTGGGCGGGCCTTACACAAGGTATCCACCACCATGGCAGCTGCTGATTGAATGGTTTGGGACCATCTGGTTTTTGCCACTCCAGTCTCATGTCTTTTTATTTTTAAAATATAGGGCAAAAAAATGTTATGTCTCAAATCATGATATCATGGAATATTGGTCACCTCTTATTAGCAGTTTTATGTTCCTTCTGATGGTTTAGAAACAAGGAAATCAATAATCCACTTTAGGCTATAATCTAAAAAGTACCCATGAGTGTCCTTCCTCAAATAGATTGGGCAGAATTAAATAAAACAAAACAAGATTGTTTAAAGCTACATCTTTGGTTGTACACAGGTACTACAGTCTAATAGGCTTCTTCAATCAGTCCTAGGACACCCGGACCAAGACCGGGCCACTGCCTCAGCACAGCAGGTTGGCAACACACTCTGTAATTCAGGAGACAGAAATCCAAGCACGCGATTGACCTGTGTGGCTGGAAAGGGAAAGAGAGGCTGTGCTGGCCACCCTGGCCAGGGAGGCCAGCACCCCCGTGCGCAGGTCACGTGACCCAGCCCTCTGGTCCCACCCTTCTAGCTACACTCTGCCAGCCTCTGGGCATGACAGGAAGGGAGTTCACAGATCAGTGGCATTTACACGTGTAAGCTTTGAACACTTTTCAACTGAAAGCCCAGTGTGTGAATAGGCTGGGCAGCTGGGCCACTCCCAGGCAGGCAGCCTCCCTCCCTTTCGGGCAGTTCCCGGAAGGCTTGAGACCACAGTTTGAAATCCACTTAATCTCTCTAGTCTGCCTGGGTCTATATCCTAAGCTGGCGGAAATCATTTTGTGCCACTGTATCCTGTAAACTGGCAATGCCAGCATAATTTGTAATTCTTCTTGTGGGGGACAGTCACAGGGTCATGCCATTTAACTCTACTGAAGGGAAAACATGGCCAAACGGGTTTTTGGTGCTGTGTAGACCATGTTTCACAGCGGCTGATGTCTCACATGCTTTTGCAAAGCCTAACTCCGTATCCTGGGGCATACAGAGGGAGCCTGGCTGGATTCCTGCACTCAAGCCCTCGAGCATCAGGTTCATCTTCTGGGACACCAAAGTGATTGTTTATTCCATAATTCCCACAAAGGAGGCAGTAAACAACAGAACAGAGGTGGGGCAGGCACGGAAGTCCAGGAAGTAGATGGTGGCTGCTAATGCTTCTATGGAGACCCAGGGCCCCTCCAGGAGCCCTAGTGTTCGACTTCCACAGTGAACAAAGAACGGATGGCTGAGATATCCTCGAAATTTCTTTGGACCTCCTCAGGAGACTGCAGGGTTCCTTCTCAAAGCGCCTCATCTCACAGGCACCCAAGTGGGCATCCTGGAGCTCCATGCTCCACCATAGCTGGGAATGCCCTGTCCTGGGCCTGGGCGACTGGAAACTGCTTTCCTCCCTGACATCAGCACCAAGGGGAGTGCCATTCTTCCAAGTTAGGGAGAGCGCCATGGCAGGAACCATCTCTGTGGAGAGGATGGCATCTGAGGGCGTGGAACAGGACGGGACCATTAGAGGCTGCTGGCTGGTCCTGCAGAGCCTCTGGAGAGGCCCGTGGGAACAGCAGAGGGTCCCGGCCCTGGCCGCCATCTGCTTTCTGCTGCTCTGGAGGGAGAAAGAGGACAAGTTGAAACTTGCATAAGCAGCCTCCCTTCCGGGGATTATCTTGTGTTCCCCACACCAAGTCGTACCTAAGTGAAGGCCTGTGGAAGACTGCCACAGTGACCGCCCCAATGAGCCATGCTTCCCTCCGCCCATCCTCCGTGCAGTCCCTCACGTCCACTCAGGCCCAGGCCATCTCACCTGCTTCTCCTGGGGAGAGGGATGGAAGCACCACAGGGATTTGCTTTCTCTCGCTGCCAATAGAGACCGATAGAGACCCGCCGGGAGGGAGGCCCGGCCAGTCTGGCTGGTGACACGTGGCCCGGATCTGCCAGGAGGCCACTGCTGATAAGTAGGCCCAGTGGTCACCTCGTGGGGCTGAGAGAAGCAGTCTCAGCTGAACTGGCTCAAGCTGCAGGCCCACAGGGTCATGAGCAGTGAAGAGAGGTTTTTGCTCACTGAGGTTTGGGTGGCCTGTTGCATAGAAATGCATACAAAGTCCTCATGCACGTATCTGTTTATTAAGAATGTGTCCCGAGAAGGTGTCCCAGGAGCCTTGATTTTTACATAGCCGTCCACGGTTGCCCATTTGGGTACTTTGCCTTCAGATGTGGTGAAACGCTCACTTGTTAGCTGGCTGGTCCCAAAGACAGGCTTGTTTTCCACCAGGCAGTGACTGAAGCCAGCAGCCTTCCGTGACCTGTCCTGGGTTCCAGGCTGTCACCTGTAGAGTGCTTACCGCATACCGGGCTCCCATAGTTTATCTGTGTTCATCTTTTAAGTTTTGTGGGTTTTCAGAGCCGGGGTCTCAGCGTTGCCTAGGCTGGAGCACAGTGGCTATTTACAGGCACCCGGCTCACAGACCACAGCTTCAGCTCTGGGACACAAGTGACCCTCCAGTCCCAGCCTCCTGAGTGGCTGAGACCACAGCATGTGCCACCAACCCCTGGCTCGTGATGGTCCCTTACTCCCCACTTTACAAGGGGGGCAACAGGCAGAGGGCAGAGTGGGCCACCTGAGGCCTGGAGGCCCGGACTAGCACACCCTCAACTTGACCCTGGAGCCTGCTGCTCCCCGCATCCAGGTGCAGGACCTACCGCCTGTCCACACCTGGCTCTGCCCACCGTCCCCAGCTGCTCCACTAGGCTCAGGTCGCTGCGGTCAGGAGCTGAGGGAGTTTCCCCATCAAACTTCATCTTCGTGCAGAGAACTGCAGCCTGGAGTTGGTTATTCTGGTCTGTGAAAATGTTGCATTTCTACATATGCTTATCATCATCTGTGTAAACATTTCTTGGTATAACTGTGCAAGTCGGTAAATACAGATAAACAGATAAATCGAGCAGTGAGTCTATTGCATATGCTGTAAAAAAAAAAAAAAAAAAAAAAAAAAAAAAAAAAAAAAACAAAACTTTAAAATGCTTTTACTATCAACCTAAAAAAAAAATCAAGCAAACAAAACCACCAACCCCCAGACGTTGGTAATTGGGAGCTGCTGCTAGTGTCAGTGAGGACTAAACGGGAGACGGAGGGGACCGTCTCCGGGGTCCTGGCCCGCGACCCGGTTCTCCCCGAGTCTACGGTGAGGACGAGGGGCGGGAAGAGGGGCGGCCGCGACCCCCGCCGGCCGCCAGCTCTGACCCAATGCGGGGCGGGCCCCGCGCGTCCCAGACAACTCAGGGAGCTGGGGAAGCAGGGGCGGCGCCAGCTGCGGGGAGGAGCGCGTGGGCCCCGGAGCCGGGAGCCTGGGCAGCACCGAGACGCCACCTCCACAAAACGCAAACGCCAGCAGCCGGGTGCGGGGCGCCTGCGGTCCCAGCTACCAAAGAGGCTGAGGCGGCAGGATCGCGTGAGCTCGGGGGGTCGAGGCTGCAGGGAGCCGAGATCCGGCCACCGCGCTCCAGCCTGGGCGACAGTGAGACCCAGTCCCCAAAACGCAGCAGCCGCGCACCCAGAGGAGGACTCGAAGGCGGGCAGGGTCCCGGCCCCAAGCTCGCCGGCTGCAGGTGGTCCTGAGGAAGACGCCACAGCCCAGGCTAACCGCGACCAGCTGGATCGCGCGCGCGCGCGCACGTCCGGCGTCGCGGCGCCGGCCCCACCCCTCGGCGCGCGCGCGCCCGGCGGGCGGGGGCGGGGAGGGGGCGGAGCCGCCAGCGGCTGGGCTGAGGCGCTGAGGCGGCCCTGGCGGCGGCGCTGCCGAGCGGCCAGGTCGGTGGCCGGGGCTCCGGGCCGCGCGAGGCCGGAGCCGCGCCGCGCCGCAGCGCACAGCCTACGAGGCGGAGAGCCGCCCAGCCCAGGACTGCGGCCGGAGGGCGCGCGTGTGGAGGACCAGGCGCGGCGCGGCGCGGCTGCGGCTGAGGTGAGGGCGGCGCGGGGCCGCGGCGGCTCGGGCGGGCGCGGAGGCTCCGGACCCCGCGGCGGCGGCGTTTATGTAAGCGCCGGGCAGGGGCTGGCGGCTGGGCCCAGGCTGCGGGCCGTCCCGGGAGCGGAGGGCGCCCGCGGGGAGGCGAGGCTGCCCCGGCACCGCCTGGCATTCACCCTCCCGGGGCGCCCATCTGCTCGGGCGTTCGGCCCCGGGAGAAGGCTGCGTCCCGGGCGGCCCCGCGTCCCCTCCCGCGGCACCGAGTCCGCGTGGGATGCAGCGCGCCGCGGGGAGGGCAGGTGCGCCGGGACAAGGCTGCGCCCTGGCGACCCAGGCTGCGTTTTCGGGAGAGGACGCTGTGCCCCGGAGATCCGAGGCTGCGCCCGGGGCCGGGAGGCTGCCCGCGGAATAAGGCTGCGCCCGGGGACCGGAGGCTGCCCCGGAATAAGGCTGCGCCCGGGGCCGGGAGGCTCTGTCCCTTGGGGGACTCTGCGCCGGGGGACAGCAGGCTGCGCCCGAGACGAGGCTGGGGCTGGGCAGGGGAGGCTGCTGCCCTGTGGGGAGGGCACGCTCTGCCCCGGGAGTGGAGACTGCGTTGGGGACGAGGCTGCGCCCTGGACGGTCCTGCGTCTCCTGCCGAGGGCGCAGTGTCCGAGCGGGATGCTCTGCACCGCGGGCGGCCCGGCGGGGAAGTTCCTGCGGGTGCGGGGCGTCTGCAGCGATCGGGAACAATCTGGGGCAGCTGGGGGCCCGAGGTGACTTTTGATGTATTCACACGGGGAGAAGGAAAATTACTGCGCTGTGGATGGGTGCGAGGGAAGGTGTCACATTGGGCTGTGGACGCTGAAACGTGTTGGAGTCCCGACTTACACGCTGGAGAACCTAAGCTAAAATGTGTTCCTGTCCAGATTTCCATGTCGGACATCTGCACTGTGGTGTTTAGTTCACAGTTAATATTTTTAGTCAGCAGGTTTGGGCTGTTACTTCTGATACAGGCATTTTATTTCTCTCTTAGACCAACGATATTGCATTCCATTCTCGAAGTATAACGAAAAGTGGCATGATAGCAAACTTGTTTCTTTACGTTTCGTGGCGTAATTAAGATGATAGAACCGTAGTTTTTTAATTGAGAATACAAATATGTATTTAATCCTCTTTGTTCGCTCTTAAATGTAGCCGTATGTTTTATTGCTTCGAAAGGTGCCACTCAGAGCTGCATTTTCCAAAACACTAGGTTGTTTTAAGAGCAGTTGTTCCTAGAAGGTAGAAAAGCTAATTGTCGTTTGATGATCATCTTTTACTTGGGGTTGAGCCTACTGTATCTTTTTTGCTTGCTGAGGGTTTCCCAGAGGGGAAAGGGAGATGGAAAAAATGATAGAAGTTTGGCTGATACAAGACAGTTCCTTCTTGGGTAAGAGAAGTAACTGTCTCTCGTTGCATGGTGCCTCCAGAGAGCAGAGCCCACTATGCATGGGCAACCGCAACAGGGCCTGGATAAATATTTGATGAGACAGGCTGAGCTGGGTGCTCGATCTTGCCTGTGGTGGAGAGGCGTGAATTCACACAGGATTTGAAAGGAATGCATTGTCTGTGAGTGATGCCCTGTTAGATAGTCTGAGCATTCCTAAGAGTGGGTATATCCCGCTACATCTACATCAAATTGGAAGCTATAGTTGGGAAGGAGAAAAGGAGGCCCTCCTGCCAGGGCAGTGGCTTAGAGAGAATTGGTACAGCTCTGATAAATTGATGACACATGTGTCTTTGGTGTGATGCGCTCGTGCAGTCATTACTGGGAGGCCATGGGGAAGGATTAGCTATGAAGTGATAACATCATCCACAAAAAACATCTTGGCGCAGAGGCTAATTTTACTTCTTCGTAAATTTATGTATTGTAAAGCATTTGAATTCTTTTAGATTTTTGGAATAATAATTTTTTTAACTTCTATTTGTCCAGTGAATGCATAAAACAAACTCAATTCATTTTCATTTGACAAGTGCTCGTCTATGGCCTGTTATGTGGTAGGCCTTCTCTGTTTTAGGCTGTAGGAGTTACAGTACTGAGCAAGATAGGTAGAGTTCAGAAATGCTTCTGACATAAAACAATACATTTTTTTCTGATAGATTTAAAAAAATAAGCATGCACGCAGTACCTACAGAAAGGAAAGCCTCATTCCACTACATCCCCGGCCAGTTAGTTCCCGGCAGGGCTGCACCCAATTATGTATTGTCCCAGCAGGAGTCAAAGTATGTACGCAGTTGTGAATGTTTTCACATATAGCAAACATTGCTACAGTGGATATTCTTACACATGGGTACATGCAAAGCCTACTCGTTATTTATTATCAAAACTTCTTTGCTGTTTTATTTAAGAACTGGGTTTTATTCCCTTGAATGCTGTGATTAACTCTGTGACCAAATGATATAATTTAACTAGGTAGGAGGTAGTTAACTTTGGAGAGTAATAGATGAAGTTACACATTTACCAGCCTATAAAAAAGTTAAGCAAAATTATCAAGCTTAGTTTGAAACCAAAAAGCTCAGAAAGGTTTAATTTTATTGGAAAACTCAATGGTTTTCTGTATCAACTTTCTAAAATAGAAATTTCCAAATCTGTAATTTGGTGTGATGGAAATGGTGGTGTTTAAAAAAAACCCGTATTATTTAATATGTTTATAATATACAAGGTAGGAAAAGCAAAGATGAAAATTAAAAATTGTCCAGTGAAATAATTAAGATTTCTTTCTTATTCCTTGAGCGACTTTTGTTTCCAAGATGACAGGGACAGTGTCTGGGGTGTGGACAGCGACAGCGTAGTAGCCCACAGAAGTCTCCATGGCAGGGTCTTTACTGCATCTTCCATTTGCAGAGTTTTGCTTCATACATACCTTGACAACTGTTGGGCTAGGACCATTAATATCAAATTATCACAGTTTCTTTGTAGTTTGATTAGCACTGCATGATGCACTTCTCCACCTGTATGCCTATAAGATGTTCTAGGAGTATACAAAGAAAAGTGACTTTGGTTTTAGGTTTAATGTCTTTGTGATGGATTTTAAATTAAGATGGAACAGGAAGCGGGGTGAAAGTAACTCCGAGATACCTTGTATTTTTATTGAAAATACAGTGAAATGGAAGCTCTGCTTGCCTCTAGGTTGGTGGTTTGGAACCTGGTTCCATTCATTTGCTCATTGATCCAGCAGGTATTCACCCGTGTATCCTGGACCAGGTACTGTTCTAGGTATTAGAGATTCAGGATGAGCTTGATGAGGAGAGTTCCTGCCCTCAAAGGGTTTATCTTCTTGGGAAGGAGGAGAGCAGTAAACAAGATCTGGTGTCCTGACTGCTATGAAGGGCAAATGAGGCAGGGTAAGTGGGAGAAGGTCAAATAGTTGGTGAGGCTGGAGTGAGCTGGGCTGAGGTCCTGGCAGCAGCAGCCTCTCAGGTACAGGGAACTCTTAGGTAAAAGCTTTGGTTCCTGAGCCTCCTTGTAGCCTGCTGGTCACCTCAGGGAGGCCATTGCTGCCAGAGAGGCTGGGTGAGTGGCAGGCGCTGAGACTAGAAGAGAGCAGCATCTTCCTTCTTTGAGAATGACATGATCTGATTTACCTTTAAAAAGCACCACTCTGGCTGTTGGGCTTGTGATATGCCAGGCCATTTAAAAAGCTTTACATGTATTAATTCATTTATTCTTATGGCAGTCCAAAAAGTAGGCATTATTATCATTATTCCCATGTTACAGGTGGGAGTACCTAGGCACAGAGTGGTTAAGTGATTTACCCAAGGTCACACAGGAAGTGGCAATGGCAGGATGTGCCCTTACCTCTTTACTACAGCTTGCTTTTTTCACCTCCACTACTGCAGGCTGGGTGAGGAGTATCAGCAAGGAGATAGATCAGTTAGACTTTTGTGAAAGCCAGGTGACTATACTGGTACCTCAGACCAGGGTGGAAGTGGTGAGATCAGATTCGGCCTACTGAATTTCAGCATATGTAAGATGTCATCATTTTTAAGTTGCATCATCATTTTTTATACTGCTGACGAAGAGAAAATGTAGCCAACTAGATTATGACACAATGCTTTCTTGTTAGTTAGCATTTATTTATACTCATTGCAAGAGCTTAGACTGAGCATTGACTTTAAAATCATATCATTCATGCACTTTCATAAAAAAGGAAAATACAGGTGAAATAAAGTCATTCTGAAATTTCTTCACGTCTAGAATCTGATTCTTCCAACTCAGCTTTTGACTTGGTGTTGGTGCCAAGTATGAGATAGGGAAGTCTGGAAGAGCCAGTGTTAGGATTTGGACATGTAGAGCTTGTGACTCTGGAAGGCAGCCTGGCTCAGCAGCTACACTTGAGGGCCAGATCTGGAGGGCGAGGGTTGGGTCATTATGCAGCTGCTTCCTAGATGATCTTGAGCAGGCAGTCTAATCTTTCTGTGCTTCAGTTTTCTCATCTATAAATTAGGAAGAATAAAAGCAACTTGTCAGGATTGTTGAGTTGCTAATGTAAAGTGCCTAAAATAGTACCTGACTAACAGTATTTAACGGGGCTTACTTTGCTTATTATTTTTATGATTAGTCATCTGAGTAGAGAAAGGTGAATGTGGATGGAAATCCAAGGTCAGGTTCAAAAAGAGGTTGGGGCCAAGTATATCAATTTGGGAGTCATTTGCATATTGCTGATACTTGAGGCATATGGTGTGGATACAGAAGAGCAGAAGATGAGGAATGCTGGGAGCTTTTGGCAAGGGGCCACATTGGCAGGGAGGGTCTAGCAACACCATTGAAAAGGGCTCTGTTAAAGAAAGAAGAAACCAGTGAAAGTCTAGTGGTCTGGAATCCAAGACACCAAGGGGTTCTTTTCTTCTTATTTTTTGTGGGCTGGAGAGTCTCCTATTGGCTTTGATGAGAGGCGGCTGTCAGTGACCTTGATGGGTTTCTGGAGTGGTGGGGAGAGGAAACAAGTAGACAGAGAAGAGATGGGAACATCCGTGTAGATGATTCTTTAGAGGAGTTCTGTTACAAGGGAACAGAGTCATGGGATGGTGGCTGCAGGGGACATGAGCTCAGGAAGTTTTTATTTGCATTTTTAAATGCGAGCGATGATAGCATGTTTATGAGCTAATAGGAATGATCCTGTGGAGGGAAACAAAAATATGCCAGGAAAGAGGATAATATTGGAGCCAAGTCCTTGAGAAGGTGAGAGGGGAGGCAGGAAGAGCAGGGACGCTCCTCCAGGAGGGAGGCAGGACTTCTGTACACAGGAGCCTGGACTCACTCTAAAGTATTCCTAAAGACATGCTTCCCTTTTGAAAGGAGGATAGAAAATAAATCATGGTTTTGGTCTCAGTCCTGAAAAGTTGGGAATTTCACCCTAAGACTTAGGATCCAGCTTCTTCTTCTTCTTTTTCTTTTTTTTTTTTTTGAGATGGAATTTCACTCTTGTTGCTCAGGCTGGAGTGCCGTGGTGCGATCTCAGCTCACCGCAACTTCCGCCTCCCAGGTTCAAGCAGTTCTCCTGCCTCAGCCTCCCAAGTAGCTGGGACTACAGGCGTGCGCCACCACACCCAGCTAATTTTGTATTTTTAGTAGAGACGGGGTTTCTCTATGTTGGTCAGGCTGGTCTTGAACTCCTGACCTCAGGTGATCTGCCTGCCTCAGCCTCCCAAAGTGCTGAGATTACAGGTATGAGCTACCACGCCCAGCCTAGGATCCAGCCTCTTACCAGTTTGTGGTGCTGAACATGTCTTGGGGCATACTTACAGAAAGATGCCTGTGGAGATGGAATTTTTTAATTTATCTAAAAAATTCACTTTTCTCTAAAAGTATTGTTACCTGGAGGTTGGTACCTTTCTTCACCAAATTCAGTACTCAAAGGACGAGAAGACTTGGTGTTTGATTTGTTCTAGCTGGGAATTTCAGTTTTGCATTTAAGAGGACTCCCTCACCAACCCTACCCCCAGAGGAAAGCAGGTATTGTTGCTTTGGGCCTGTCGCATGTATATGCTGATGTTCCACTGGGTCAGCAGCATTTAGTTAAACAAAGTTGCCTGTTAAATTGGTAAAATATCTTATCTGAATGAGTTTTGATTTGTTTTTGTGGTTATTTGATTTTTTCAGGTTTGGAGTGTCAGAACACCCATCTTCTCAGTAGTTCAGCCAAGGTGATGAAATGTGAAGAAGCCTCCCCCAGCTTCCTGGCATTCTCACCGTCATCTGTGCAGTAGAGAGTAGTTCCTATTGCTGTGGAAACATTTTCCCTTCACTCTTTTCTCTCAGGGGCAGGCTTACCTGAGTGCCTGCTCTGTGTGAGTCATCATGGAAGGACACAGTGGAGAAGGACAGGGAGGAGGTCTGTGCCTCTTTGAGCTGACATTCTGGTGGGGAGACTAAACAGATCACAGAGGCAGACACTGTGCCTCAAAACTATACACAGACCTGACTTATGATGGTTCCAGTCACAATTTTTGCTGTGACCGTGGTACCTGTTACAGTCATTCTGTTTTTCACTACTGGTATAGCATTCAATAAATTGCCTGAGATATTAAGTACTTTATTATAAAATAGGCTTTGTATTGGATGATTGTGTCCAACTGTAGACTAATGTAAGTGTTCTGAGCACCTTTTAGGTAGGCTAGGCTAAGCTTTGATGTTTGGTAGGGTAGGTGTATTGAATGCCTTTTCAGCTTAGGATGTTTTCAGCTTGTGATGGGTTCATGGGATCAGAACCCCACCGTCGGTCAAGGAGCACCTGTGTTGTCTTTATTGTCATGACCTGGGAGACACAGCTGAGGTAGATGGCATCAGAAGGTGGCTTCTGGTGGAGGTGTGATGTTCTGGGAAGGCCTCTATGAGTGGAGTGTGGTACACTGAGGCCCAAAGGGAGAGAATGAGCTCATGTCAGGAGCGGGGACAACAGCTTTCCCGGTAGAAGGAATAGCCTGCCAGAGGGTCTGTGTATCAGAGTGGCCAGGAGAGGACCAGAACCGTTGTCTACTCAGGGTTTGGGAGGTGAGGCTGCAGAGACACTTGGGCCTGGTGCTGCAGACTCTCAGAGTGCTTTCAGCCAGGAGTGAAGGAGTGTGGGAGGGAGAATGGAGACCTGGGTTGGCACTTTTGCCATAATTTAGCAGGACAGAGGCGGCAGAGTTGTAGAAAAGAGAGCAGATGTGAATTCTTGGTGCTGGGTGATAGATCGGGTCTTGGAGACAAGGGAAGTGGAGGGACCAAGAAAGGCTCTTGAAACTCTTTGGAGGAGGAGGATGTTGATGTAATGATGCCAGGTTCCAGAGGATCTCAGGTAAGGAGTCTTCAATTATAGACCTCATTTTGTATTGGGGTCTGTTTGATTCTGCAAAGCAGTTGTTGCCTACAGTGTGACTTGCAGAATATTTGTTTGTATAGATATTCCTCAACTTAGGATGAAGTTTGTAACTTGAATATATTGTCAGTTGAAAACACATTTAATATTCCTAACCTTCAGAATTCAAAGTACAGTTTCTATTAAATGTGTATCACTTTCACACCATCATAAGGCCAAAAAATCTTAAAGTCATACTGTTCTAAGCCAGGTTCTATGTGTACTTTCCCACTGTCTACAAAATGTGTAATGCATTGTTTGTAAAACACAGACAGACGTGCATTTAACCTTTTATTAGGTCGAACTGTTACTTCTTCGGAGTCCTTGTAATTAGGTCAGTTATTCCTCACAACAGTCTTGTAGGAGGTCTCTTTACTGCTATTTATCAGATCAGGAAACTGATGCTAAGAGGCTCAGTGACTTCCTAGGAAAGCTGGATAATATTTAGCTAACATTTATTAAGCTCTTACCATGTGTCAAACATGGTAAAATGGGTTTAATCTAGTTTAATCCTCATGATGTTGCTGTTAAGGGTCACGATCATCATTTCTTTTCACTGATAACACTGGCCTGACCCACCTGAGCAGCCTCTTGACAGATCTTTCACTCTTGGTCTCCTTTGGTCAGTTTTTGACTAGCAGTCAGATCTGAGCCTGTACATGTAAGACTGATCACGTCATTCTCCTGCTCAGAGCCGCCCTGCAGCCTTCTTTCCTGCTGTCCCTTCCTGCCACCCAGAGCCCTGGCTCTAGCTGTCTTGGGGCCTATAGCTAGCCCTCACTTCAGTCTTCACACACCATTGTGTGCTACATGCTCTGCTCACTGTGCTGTTTATTTCTGCCATCTGTACCCACCATTCCCTTCCTCCCCACACAGCCTGCTTGGCAGGAATGGAAGCCTCAGGAAGGCAGGGCTATTTTTTTTTAAAATATATATATATATTTGTATAGCCACATTGCCATGTATGTACCTATGCAACAATCTTGCATGTTCTTCACATGTACCCCAAAACCCCAAAGCAGGGCTATTGCTCTGAATCTATCCTGAGAGCTCAGAGCAATGGCTGGCAGATAGATACTTGTAAGCCTTTGCTGAAGGAGAAAATAACTTTAACTTACTTCTTCTGTATGTAGTAAGTAGTAGAACCTGCATGAAGTTTATCTACTTCTAAAAACGTATGCTTTTTCTGCTTCCCTACACTGCCCTCCCCATCCTATTGTATTTGGTGAATCAGTCATATATTTATGCCCCATATGTCTGTGTTATCTCCAGATTTCCACACTTTGCTGTGTAGAATAGAAACATTTACAAAACATTCAAAATTGTTATAAAACCATAAAGTGTGACATTGTAAATTATCTGCTGAAAACAGGAAGGCCACATCCTGAAAAAGTAGCTCTGTCCTGCCAGCATCATTTTAACCCCATTTGGACAAGATACAGTTGAAACGCATTCTCTAAAGTAATAGTAATAACTGCATCTTGACAGAAACAAGAATATTTTGAATAATTCTGGGAGGATTCAGAAAAAAGCAGCCAAATAAAATAAAAAAGTATATTGATTCAACTGTGGAGGCTTAAAGGAATTACATGTCTTTTTTTTTTTTCCCGACAGTGTCTTGCTGTGTTGCTCAGGCTAGAATACAGTGATACAATCATAGCTCACTGTAGCCACAACCTCCCGGGCTCCAGTGATCCTCCCACCTCAGTCTCAGTCTCAGTCTCCTGAGTAGCTGGGGCCACAGGTGGCTGCCACCAGGCCCAGCTAATTTTTGTATTTTTTGGAGAGACGGGGTTTCACCATGTTGCCCTGGCTGGTCTCGAGCTCCTGGACTCAAGGGATCCAACCACCTTGGCCTCCCAAAATACTGGGATTACAGGCGGAGTCATCGCACCTGGCCAAGAAAGCATCTCTTATAAGCTGTTTTTGGTCAAGGAGTAAACAGGAAGGTGTCCCAGAATTTGGGAGATGAGGAATGTAATCCAGCCCTGCTTCTGAACAGAATGGGGCATCCTCTTCATGGCTCTGCTGTGGGCCCCTCGGATGTGGAATGAGGGCAGTTGAATTGCTTTTTGCTGAGGTTCTCTCCATTTCTAGATGACTATCTTAAGTCAGAGTCAAACAATCATTCATTCAGTTGTCTAACAAATACTCATCATAGAACCTGTGTGTAGTCCTGTCTAATGATAGGTGGTGCCACGCCACTTCCTGGCATGGCTGCCGAGGCTCATGGGAGGCTGGCACTTAGCACAGATTCCTGTTCCTTCTCTTGACTCAGTAACTCTGTGGAAAGAGGTGAGATGTAAAAAGAGAGGGCATGGGCCTTAGGGGTTAAGTGGGCTTAGGAGGCTGGATCTAGAGGGGTGGAATGATGGATTCTGAGTCTATGAGAAAACCTGAAACTCCAAGAGATCAGAATTGATCCCTTTCTCTGTTTTTTTGGTCTTAGGGGGACTAAACTATGTTAGTTGTCTTGAATTAAATTGAACAAGGATTGTTTTTCACTTCTGTAAGTCTAGAGTTTATCATAAGCAACGAAAGGTAATTCAGTAGTAGTTAATATTTCATTAACCTTTACTTCTAAAATTATAAAGTTAGAAGTGGAGGTCCTTAACATATGTATCAGTCAGGCTAGAGAGTAAGTTGAAAAGTTGCATTGTGTTCCTGTATGTTTACTTATGGCAGTGCACATAAACCCAGTTTTGTTTCTTTCTCTTTGGTTAGTAACAAGTCAGGCACAAGGTGTCCACCCCACCCAGTGTTAAGTCACTTAGACTGAGTTGATTTCATTGAAAAAAGGAATCTTTTCAAGGATGTAAAGTGGCTTCTCATGGTCTTCATGAGGCTCTGGAGTCAGACACATTAACCTGGTTATCCTGTGGGACCATGTGCAGTAAGCCTGGACTGCTGGATGCCACTGGTGGGCCCTCTGCCAGCCACTACATCCCTAAGCCCTCTCTTGTTTCATTGTTTTCCCTTTTCAGGAATAGATTTGACTATGCACCTGCTTCCTCAAATTTCTGTCATTTGTGGTGAGGTTTTGTGTGGGTGCATCTGATTGGCGGAGCCTCTTAAGTGCACCCTGGCTGTGAGAATAGGAAATAGAATTCTGGCTTTTGTCTTAGGGATGTCCCCAGGTAGAGAATGGGAATTCAGAAGATGCTGGGGAGCTACATATGTGACCTGTGGCCACTACATGAAGAATGGTGGAAAACACCTAGTGTTAATCTACGCCTTTCACTTGGTTTAGACCTAAGCATAAATAGTGTGAAGTCAGTCTAAATAGAGGTTACAGTTTCCAGAGACTTCAGTACCCCGGCTGCAGTTAAACAGCACTGATTTGACTCTTGATGTCCACTCTATGCTAGATATGAATGAAAGTAGTCACATCAAATGCATATTTATTAGTCTTGGTCATTTTGAATTTGAGTCCTTTACATAGTAGGTGCCGACTCAAAATAACAGTGTGCCAACTCAAAATAACAGTTAAATAGAATTACGATTCTTGAGTTCAACTTATTTATCATCTTTACATTCAGTTTTACAGTTTGTTTCCTGTTACAATGTAATGTTCTTTTTTGGAATATTTGAAACGAATATATTTTCTTGATACATGGAAACTTTACTTTTATTAAATTAACCTTTTAAAGAGCCTCATGTAATACTTTTTTATTTTTATTTTTGAGATGGAGTTTCACTCTTATTGCCCAGGCTATAGTGCAGTGGCACCATCTCGGCACACTGCAACCTCTGCCTTCTGGATTCAAGTGATTCTCCTGCCCCAGCCTTCCAAATAGCTGAAATTACAGGCATGCACCACCACACCCAACTAATTTTATATTTTTAGTAGAGACGGGGTTTCACTGTGTTGGTCAGGCTGGTCTTGAACTCCTGACCTCAGGTGATCCACCCGCCTTGGCCTCCCAAAGTGTTGGGATTACAGGCATGATCCACCATGCCTGGCCTATAAATTTTTGTTTTAATTAACAGTCCTAAGAAAGTAGTTAAGTAAGCAGTACGCAGTGAATAATTATTTGTAACAGATAGAAGCTGAAAAATCTTTCAGCCTTAACTCTCCAAAATGAATTTAAAAAGATACGGAATTCATTGGCATGAATCATAGACTTTCAGAGCTTCAACAATTTGGGGTCACAGAATTCAGCTTAGATTTTAACCGTCATGGAAACCCTGTGAGGGGCAAAATCACTTGCATAATGTTTCAGCTGGTTTTCGGTCACTTGCGTAATGTTTCACCTGGGTTTTGAAAGTGACCAGAGGAAAACTGTCTAAGCCTGCTAACCTGCTGCCTTTCTGCATAAATGCTGTGGAGTTACCCAGGAGCAGAGCAGTGGTCACAGGTAGTGGTCACAGGTTACGTAGGTAGCTCCCCAGCGTCTTTTGACTCCCCTTTCTCTACCTGGGGACATCCCTAAGACAAAAGCCAGAATTCTATTTCCTATTCTCACAGGCAGGGTGCACTTAAAAGCGACATCTTCTGACTTCGACTCTGGGATTTTTCCCTCTGCATTTTTTGGTGTCACATAGCAGATGTTTTCACCCACATGCAGGTGAATGAGTGACATATTTGATCTCATTTCATAGTGAAGCTTTCTATTCTTTAATTTTATCCCTCTAATGAAACTGTGAGGAATTGATTGTATTTACACAGAAAAGGCTGGTGTCACGTAAACCTACAGGATGTCATTGAGCATGTGCCTCTCACGCAGAACTGACACAGAGCCTCCTGTGCAGCTCACCTTGCATTTCCATGCATGAATCAGCCATAGGCACGTGTTATGTGTGGCACAGGCAAGAAGTGCCTGATAGATTTTAGTTCTGTTTATCACTGGAAGCCCTTGCTGTAGGAAAAGGAAGGTTTTTTTCCCTTCCTTGACAATGATTTTGAGCTATGCTATAGACTGGAAAAGGCACGCTTTGATTTGCCAGACACTGCTTGCTGTGTGTGAAGCTGGGTTGGGGTGGTACTATTGGACAGGAGAGCTGCCCTGTGCGACTCTTCACACTGCATCAAAGAATTTATCTCAGTGTTTTCCTGGCCTTATTGATTGTTGAAGGAAACAATGCAAATTGTAAGTTATGATCAAATAATGATTTGAGTGTTAGCCTTTTTAGAGTGCTCTGGAAAAACATGGGCAGCAAATAAACAGTAGGAAAGGAAAGGCATTCTCAGGTGGTTTTGTTTTGTTTTAAACAGTTACCATGAAATGCATCCTCTGTAAGTGGCCACTTCAGTGATTTTCTGAATGTCTGAGTTGTGCAGACATCACCCCAGTCTGGTTCTTGAATACTCCCGTCACCCCAGATGTTCCCTGTGATGTCTGCAGTTGATTCGCACTCCCAGCCCAGCCGTAGGCAATGACTCAGGCAGCCTGCATGCTGTTTCCCCATGTGCCTTGCAGACATTTCATGGGAATCAAGTCATGTTCTGTGTAGTTGTTTGCATCAGGCTTCCACTTAACATGTTTTTCAGGTTCATCCGTGTTGTAGAACATATCAGTAGTTTGTTCCTTTTAGTTGTATGGGCATAGCATGTTTGTTTATTCCTCATCAGTGATGGACTTTGGGTTGTTTCTACATTCTATTATGAATCACGTGACTTTGAACATTAGCAAGCATATATGTGTGTGGATACATATTTTCATTTCTCCTAGGTAGATTCCTAGGAATTCATAGGAGCTTGGAAATGGAGTTTAGACAGAAGCCTTTGTTGGATATTGATAATGCTAGCAAGGGCCATTTATTTGGTTTCAGACAGCTTGCTCTTAAAATCTGTCTCTGTGATATGCATTGGGCTTCTTGAATTGTATGAACCTATTTCTTCTAGGATGAAATATGGTTATGATGTCGAGCAGAAGCTGTTAGTCTTAAGATGACTGTGTTGGTGCACACTATTAGGTCCTCAGTAGACGAGTTCTTCCCTGGTGTTGGGTGTTTTCCCCCCACTTATCAGAAGAGGAAGTCAATGAAATACCGTTGGGCATATTAAAACCACATTCAACCTACAACACCACATACACACTTACCCTTTTACCCAGCAGTTCTGCTTCTAGGAATCTTCCCAGAAGATAGACCTCTAACAATATGAAAATACATTTGGATTTGGAATAGCCTAAATATCTATATGCAGGAGAGGGTTGAGTAAACTCTGGTATAGCCACACAACCACAGCCACTGTTGAGGTTGACCTCTGTGAATTGGTTTGAGGTGGTTTCCAGGATACGTGGATGTGAACAAGGCAAGTGCCAAAGAATGTTAAATGCTGCCCTTGATGTGAGAAGAAAGGGATGTAGGAAAACATGCTCCCTGCACACTTGTGCAGAGGAGATACAGGAGGGCTGAACGAGAAACAGAAGAGATGGAAACTGCAGAGAGTGAGGGGGATGGGGAAGTGGAGTGAGTGCTGGGTTTTAGGTGGGGTGCAGAGGGTGAGGGGTACGGGGAAGTGGAGTG
>NW_022436948.1:1425199-1595589 GCF_009761245.1 Sapajus apella | reverse complement strand
CTGGGTCTTAGGTGGGGTGCAGAGGGTGAGGGGGACGGGGAAGTGGAGTGGGTGCTGGGTCATAGGTCAGGTGCAGAGGGCAAAGGGTACAGGGAAGTGGAGTGGGTGCTGATCTTAGGTGGAGTGCAGAGGGTGAGGGGGACAGGGAAGTGGAGCGGGTGCTGGGTCATGGGTGGGATTCTGCTCTCAGTATACTTTTTAGTGTGGCCCAGCTCTTGAAACCACAGCAATACTTCATATGCCCAAAGTAAAGTAGATGATTAATATCAACCAGGATGTGAGGGACCCAAAATGGAATATAAACAGTAACACACACGTGTCACTGTAGTACAAAGTGGCAGAGCCACAGCAAAGGTGGTGGGAAGGATAGTGTTAACCTTATTTGGGAAAACGATATGTTGACTCGATTCTGTAAGGCTGAAGAGAACTGTACAAAATAGTAGTGATTTTTTTTCTCAGTGTTAATGGTGAGCAATGTGAAACAACTTTATGTATATCTGGGGATTGAACAAATAAGGGATTCATAGGGGACCCTGAGAGCTAGGTTTCTCACTGTCCCGGGAAGAAGTTTCAAATAAGGAAAGGAAGATAGAGGGAGCCTGTGCTCCCTCTTGGATTGGAATCAGGTGTCAGTGTGACCTTGTGGTCTTTAATATATGCATGTACAGCACAGAAGTAAATAGAGGTGTACACATTACAAGCACGGGTTAGTGATGTACCTACATATGCATCTCCTAGCTTTGTTCGTTGGGAAGACCTAGAAGCAATGACCTCCAGTAACAGGGAGCACACCTAAATATCAATTGCCAATAAACATAAGCAGGGTTTCTTGCAGAAGATGAGTCTGAAACCTGTGATGATGCTGGAAAGTAAGAAAGTGCCCAGAAAGGATGGGGTGTGTCAGAGGACACATAAGCAACCTGGAGGAGGCCCATGGCCAGAGGGGTGTCACTTTGATCAAGGAATTGAGTAATAATAATATAGGCGTACAATCTGTAAACAAAGTCAGTATCACTGCCTATTGATATAAGAAGAAATTGAAAAAAGAAGAAGCATTTCAATTAATTGGTGTAGGAGCAATGAGAAAATAGAACATCCCCTTCAGGCAACACCACAGAAATATTTGCTTCAGGTGAGTTCCGTGGGAGGATGTTGGCTAGTGGGCCAGAGTTTGGAGAGAAACAGGATATTTGCCTAGCCTCGAAGCTATTTCTTCCCCAAGTTATTTATTTATTAAAAAGGGAAAAATAGTAACTTTAGAGTGGTGGAAGCCAGCAGACACCGCGTCACCCGGGTGATCAAGATCAGCATCACCTGACAAGACAAATTGCCGTCATATGCCACCCCACATGACATGGCATGTGCCCACTCAGGGACTCCTGCCACAAATGCACAATCACAGTCTAGTCATGGGGAAATATCAGACACTCCAGTAGAGGGACATCCTGCAAAATATCTGATCAGTGTTCTTCAGAAGTGTCCAGGTCATGAACACAAGGAAACACTGAGGATCGGTCTCAGCTTAGAGACCTGATAACTAACTGTTGCCTGTGATTCTGGTCAGAATCCTGGCACAGAAGCCAGTATTGGTGGAGAAACCGCCAAACTTCAGATAAGTTCTGTAGTGTAGCCAATCATATTGTGCCAGTGTTTCTTTTCTGATTTCAATATATCCTTCTCCCAGTCACAACTTACACATCTATGATTTTAGAGGAAGCTTGGAGAAGGACATGGAGGAACTCTCTGTACTATTTTTCAGCCTTCACATAAGTCTAAAGTTTCAATGTAAAAAGTTGAAGAAGAAAGCACATGGCAGAATGTGATGGGAGAATGGCAGAAAGGGCAGGACCAGCCCCTGCCTCGGTTTCTTCTCACCTGAAAGTGTTTACCTGGTTTATCTTGGTTTTTGGATTTGGTCGATTTTTTTTTTCCTCAAAAGAAGTTTTAATTATAGTCAAATTTATCTGTTTTTTTCTTTATGACTTTTGGGTTTTGAATCCAAAGAATATTTTCCCTACTTCAATAATTATATTTTTCTTTAATTTTTTCTAATAGGTTTATATTTTGTTTTTCACATTTAGCATATTGATCTATATGAAATTTGTTTTTGTACAGTTTGAAGTTGGGCTATTTTTTCAATTTGCCTTAGTCATTGAATAGTCTACCCTTTGCCCAATGATCAGAAATACCACCTTTATCACTACTCAGTGTTTTCTTTCAGTGCCATTTCAAATTGCATGTTATTCCTGTATAGAAAAGTGATTGGTTTTTGTATGTTGTTTCCACAGCTTGTCATTTGTGTCTCATGTTTTCTAGATAGAGGATCCTATTGGGAACATGCATCTTCCTTTCTAAACTTTGTACTTCCCCTGTATTAACTGGCTAGGACTTCTGGTACTGTGCTGAGTGTAGTGTTTGGATCATAGCGATGGCCAGCAGGCTGCATCTCTTGTTCTTGTCTTTGACATGAATGCTTCCAGTATTTCATCCTTAAGCGTGATGTTATTATACAATAGTTATTTTGTACATACCCTTTATCTTGTGTAGCATGTTACCACCTCTTTCTACTTTGCTGATGTTACCTTCTCTTCCTAGTTTGCTGAGAGTTCTTTTAAAAATAATCTTTATCATGAGTAGCAGTATAATTTTACCATATGCTCATCTGTTGAGATGATCACATGGTTTTCCCTCCAGTCTGTTTAATATAGCGAATTTCATTAATAGATTTATTGATATTAAACATTCCTGCATTCTGAGGAAAATCCTACTTTTAACACAGTGCAAAATTAAAATTGGTATTTATTTTAATACCTTCATTTTTAAAAATGAGTCTCTCCCCAACCCCACCCCTAGCCTTTTCATTTTTTTTTCATATAATTTACATGCTGTAGTAGCCACACAGTGGTATAAGTGCTTAACACGTGGCTTTTGGTGGGAAGGAGGGATGGGAGTGTGTGAAAAGCCCTGATTTGTAGCATTTGCCAATTCCTAAGGTCTAAATGTTCCTGCCGTTTCCTGTTTCAAGCTACCAATGAGCTGTCAACTGATTTATAAAATTCCTGAAAATGTGACAGTCTTCTCTCATGAACGGGTATAAGAACACCAGTGGGGACTGAGTGTGCAGCCTGGTGACTCTCAGGTCTGTGTGTACTCACACAACCATCACGGAGATCAACCTGGAGGCCTCCTGGTACCTGTCCAGCTCAGCACTCCTGTCCACCCCAAGAGGACCCTGGTTCTGACCTCTGTCCACCTTTGTTCTCACTTGGGACTTTGAATACTTTGTTTATTTTCGTGTCATCTTTGTTTTCTATTCTGTGCATTTACAGTTCTACATTTTCCCCCTCCCCCCTCCAAGAACTGCCTTGGCCACCTCATTTATAGATAGGAAAATACAGGGTTTATAGTGATTTTTATTGAAAAATTGAGCATCTGATTTTTATTGTGGCACTGGCTTTATTAAACAATGTAGGTTCTGTGATAACTTTTCTTAAATGTGGGGCATTGCTGCCATCTTATATTCATGAAGTTCTTCAACTTCCTTCATATAAACTGATGTTTTTCATTCATATATTTATGCAGTCATTGAACAAGTATTTTTTGGGCACTTTGGATACCAAAGGTATAGCAGTGAATGAAATAACTCAGTCCTTTTCTTCACAGAGCATATGTTCTGCTATGTCTTTAAGTCACATGTTTTTTCTCTTTGACCGTCCTTGCCAATTTTCTCCTAACTCAAACATCCATTTGTCTTTGCTCCTGGTATTATCTTAAATCAACCCTAAATCAATCCGATTTCTTCCACTGCTTCAATACTAGTTGACGTTTAGCTCAACTACTTATATAATTATTTCTGCTTTTACTTAATTCTTAAAATGAAAAGATAAGAGACTTGAATCTGATGATTTTTACTTTAGAAAGTTTAATGATTAAAGGGTTGTAATAGTACAGTTTGGCAAAATGGCACTTTGTGTGTTGCCTGAACTGTCATCACTTAATGAGAAGCAGAGGATCAGCTTACAGTTTTCTGCTATAGCTCTAGACATCATGAGACCTTATTCCCCACCAGCATGATCTCTGTTTATGGCTCAAAGCGAGAGCAATAGGGATATGGAGTGCTGTTCACAGCCTTGCCTGGGTGACTATGTCTTCTGGTAGCTTAGTCGCTCCTAGGGGCGGGATCCTGGGATGCCTCCACAGCATTGTCACATGTTTGCTGATGCTCAGGTGTCCTGTGGAGTAGAGCTCCCTGTTCTCCTGTGGGCCACCATCCAGGGAGAGCGGGGGTTTCCCTGCAGGAGAGGAAGAGCTAGAAAACTCCAGATCAAGTTTAACTGTGGCTAGGCTGGGAAATTTGGATGCAGGCCAGTGGACCTCAGAAATCCATCTGTTCATCTTTGTGCTAAACTGATTTGGATTTCTGCTTTTTTAATCCTTTGCAAAATTAATTTGCCTTTAATTTGAAAATCGGCATTTTATTTTTAATAAGAGAAAAGAATTCTATTTTACTTATTCAGAACAATTTAAAAGACTCTAGAGATCATTTCCTAGAGGAGATTGTGGAGGAGCAGGGTGTGTGACAAGCACAACCGGGAGTGACATTTGCTTCTGGGCCTGGATCACTGTGTCTGCAGAATGATGCTTTGGAGGAAGGATGGGCCACTTCACTCCTGGGCAGTCAGGTCAGATAGTGAGGCCTTGCGTGGAGCTGAGGTCCACTTCGCTCCTGGGTGGTCAGTTCAGAAGGTGTGTCCTTGCCCGGAGCTGAGGTCCAGTGCTAGCAGCACAGTTTCTTTCCTTGCCCTGAGCCTGCATGGGAGCCTTCTTCATCAACTGGAATCTCTGTTTAGGATGGAGAAAAATCTGTGGTCCTTCTGTTTACCAAGAGACTTTCTACCCTCTATCTCTCCTTATTCTCTATACTGAATTACAACTGGTTGATGAAAGAGATTTTTTAAATGAACATAAAAATTTGTGTGGAAATATAGATTATTATTTTTTGATATAGTTATACCCTTGGAATTTACTCTTTGAAGGTAACAGTTGTGAGGATCAAATCTTAATCCTGGTAGATGATCTTTAAATCTTAGAATCAGGAATTCAGCTTTAGTCAAAAGTAATTTCTTCCCTATTATTGTGCTCCTATTGGATTTTTAAAAATGGATACATTTTATTTATTGATATTTACAAGTCACTTGACGAGACTGATACTAATAGTATCATGACACAGGAAAAGCAAAAACATCTTTCTGTGAATACTGAAGTAATGAACAGTATTAGGGATTATCCCAAAGTAGAGCAGACAAGGCAGAGGAAAATTAGTCATGCTCTTTACAGTTTCAATCTAACCCTTTACTTGAATAATAATTTAAAAATTGTTTTATAATAAAGCTCCCATTCCTGTCACATAGGAGTAATTCATCATCACACATTTTTGTACTTTATTTTTCTTGATGGAGCCCAAGTCCTAAAGATGTCAAAATTGGCATCATGTTTCATTTTCTAAAGTCGAGGCTATCTCAGTCCCATTTCTATAGCCAACAGGGTAATCTGTTACTAGGCCCTGAAATCCTTCTGAGGAGTCTCAGCTTATACCCCACCCCCAATAAATATTCACACAATAGGCACAATGAAAACCAGGAAATTAGTCTCTGAAATAAGCAGCCTCCCGAGGAAGGAAGCAGCACGGCCGCTGCCCATACTGTGCCTGGACCTCACTCCCGCCGGCAGTTGGCTTCAGGAGGCTGGACTGATCCTAAGCAGTTTGCTGGGGTGCACTGTGGCTTTCCTCACCAGTTCCCAGGGCAACCTCCAGTCTCTCGGGTAGGAGCACGTTGCAGGCCCTAGATCTGGGACTTCAGGGACTTTTCTCACAAATCCAGGTGAGGGCGCACCGGGCTGGGCTCTTCTAGGTCTGGCGGTTGCTCCCATTGGCAGGTGTCCACAAGCATCTGCCTGTCGTCCCTGGCAAGAAGAAGAAAGGTGCCGGCTTTCTGTGGGTGCTGAGCCCTCTGGCCCACACAGCTGCTGTTCTCTCACTTGTGGGTTTTTCTGCCGCCTCTCACGTTTCCTGCTGTGACTTTGGAGCTAGGTCTTAGCCTTTTTGGAGTGAAGGTTCATGGTGTTGGGAAGTTCTGTCCTCCTCTCAGGAAGAGGCCCTTTGCCTGCAGGCCTGAAGGAGGCATGGGTGTGTCTTTTCTCCAGAGGGCTCCTCATCAGAGGCATGGGGTGCCTGAGCTACAGCCCCAGGAATGTCAGGGTGAAGAGGCCCTGGAGGCTGATGCTTCCATGCAAGGGCTCCTTCTAGATTTTCAAATGAAGTCCCAGAACGGAATTACTTTGTGTTTTAATTTTGGGCAAATGTCTCTCATCTGCCCTTTTAAGTACATTAAGAAGTACATGGGTTTTTCGACCCTGCACAGTACATGGGGGCTGCTCAGAAAAGTGTCTGATAAAATAAAATTAAATAACTTGCCTTTTACCACTTTGTTTTTACTGGTGATTTGTTTGTCATTGATTGAGGTGATTGTGACTGATCTGATTATTTTTCTGTCTATCCTGATTGTAATATTTTTTAGTCACAGAATTTTAAAAGGTGGTTTCTTGATCTTAATGTTATATTTAATATTCTCTTTCATAAGGTGATTTTTTGGTGATTTTGTGTTTAAAAAGTGAGGGTCTTTAACAAAAAGTGAGGGTATTTTGAGAAATAGAATATATCAAATTATTTGTTCAGAAACATTCAAAAGCATTTTTTACAACTCTGCAAGCAGCTGTCTGTTAGCATGTACTTAGAGCACTGCTCAAGATCCCTCACTGGTGACCTCTGTGAGGCTGTTGGTCTGTGTCTTTATGGAGCAGTGGTGTGGCTTCCCAGGTACTGTCAGCTGATTTTGAAACCAATACTAGTTTATTGCCTGAAATTACCTTTAAACTGGAAGATCTTGAAGTAAAATTTTTGAGAGTTTTTGATTAATTTCCTAGGATACTTTTGAATTACACGTTTTGGGGAGATGTATTTTGTTGTTATGGCACCACCACCATCAGCCATAGTCACGTGCTGCAAGGCGCCCCACCGGATCAGGGAACATCCTCTGTACATGGAAGCAGCCCCAAGCACTATGTCTTTCTGCTCCGAAGGTTTCTACCCTGCCGAGGCTCCAGACATGCATGGACTCACTGCTTCCTCAGACAGCTGACCTGGTGGGCGTAATGTCCACACAGCTCCCCTTCCTGTCCTCCTGTCCTCCTGTCCAGCCTCTCGCATCATGTTGAGGGGAGAGGGAGGAGCAAATGAGACATGTTCCTTGCTCTCATGGAAATCTCTAGTGATGCAGATGTCTGTCGATCAAGTAATAATACAAACAGATGTAAAGTGGTAACTGTGATGAAGGAAGGTAAGTTGAAGACCTCCATCAGCAGAGGGGCCTGGATGCTCACTGAGAGGTGAGGTTTGCACTCGCTCTCCTTACTGAAAGCTGGCAGCCTCTTTCTGCTGCCCATGTGCTAGGCACCTTCTCCATTATCATGACTTCCTTGACTTTTCAGTCTGTTCTGTTCAAGTTTTGGCCTTCCATCCCTCTGAAATGGGTCTTGCAAGTCACTGATGACCTGTCTCATTAAGGTCAGTGCCTGTATTTTGTCCTTAACTAGTGCCTTAATCAGTGTCTCAGCTGGATTGTACAGAACTGGCCATCCTCTTGGATTCCATGGGCTCTGTCAGCCTGGCATCCTTCTGGCTCAGTCTTTTGCGCAGGTCCCCCATCACCAGGAGCCCTGTGGGTGCAGCCTACCTGCTCTCAGCCCAGGCTGCACTCCCCACTTGCTCTGCGTGTGATGCCCCAGCCTTTGCTGTGAGCTCTGACACGGTGCAGCACAGACCTGCTTGAACTCTGGATCCCCTCCCCAGGCTCCTGTCCATCCTGCCCCTCTCAGCTTCCCACAGTGATCATTGACTCAGACCCAACCCAGCAGTTTTTCTCTGCCCCCTTTTCCTGTCAGCTCTTCTCTCAGTGGTCTGGGGCTGGGACAGCCGTGTTTCTGACAGCCATGGAAACTCTGCCATCCATGTTGCCTGACGCTTCTGTCTCTCCATCCTGCTGTTTCAGAGTGCGCGTTTCCTTCTCATGCTTGGCTCCTTGGGTCGTGTCTCCAGCCTGATGTTCCAGCTGAGAGGTGGTGAGGCAGGAAGGGGTGGTCTCTGCATCAGGAAAGCAATAAGGAGTTCTGGAAACCCAGTATCTTGTCTCATTGGCTGGAAGAGTGTTCCATGACTACCTCCCGTTGCCTGATGTCTGGGGCAGGGTCTGTGCTCCAGAAAATCAGGAGTGAGTGAGGGTCTTCCGCAGCCAGATCAACAAAGAGCTGTGGGCTGTAAGTCCTGGTTCCTGACTGAAGGAGGCTTAAAAAGTGGGCCTGTTGGGGCCCTATATTTAGCACCCAGTTTTTAGCCCTTCAAGTTCTGAACCAGTTGGGAGAGCCACACACGTTGTAGATAGGCAAGTGGAGATCAGATGCAGGCTGTTTTAGATAAAACCAACTAGAGAAATTGGCTGTCTGTGGTCAAGTGGGTTTGCTAATCCTTTATTCCAAATTAGACAAACTTCCTACCCAGTAACAAGCATGGCTGGGGGCAAGGCCCTTCCACGGGGCAGGAGAAGAAACCCAAGCACTTCAGTGTGGGTGTGCCTCGCCCAAGAGGAGGGGAGGACCAGCAGGGCTAAGCAGCCCATTTCCTCCTTCCAGATGCCTCCTTCTGTGGGAAACAGTGCATGAGCGGATTATGTCCATGGGGAACAGAACAGCAAGGGACAGACACTCCCCCTGCTCTGAGGAGGGGTTTGCATGTCTCCTGTTGGAAGTCTGGAAGCTGGGCAGTCTCACCCTCTGCACCAGCTGTGCCGGCCCTGTCTGTCTATCTGCAAGCCTGTGTCCTCACAGTGCCCTGCCCTGAGTCTGTTAGAGGGGCAGCCCCAATCCTCCCCCACATCATCCACCCTCCTTTCCCTTTACGGAGCAGTGGTTTCTGTCTCTGGAATTGCTTCTGGCAAGCCATCCCTCCAGAAAGAACTGTTGTCCCCATGTACTTCCTTGAGGCCTCTCTTGTCATTTCCGGGGTTGATCATTCTAGAGAAAGACCCAGAAGGGCTCCTAAGAGATGAGGGAACCTCTGGGGAAGCCAGCTTGGGCTTTGGGAGGAATTTTCTCCTCTTTTTAAATGTTCCCAAGTGGCTTCCTCTTCAAGTTCAGTTTCTTTTTCCTGTGTTTTCTGCTGGGAACTGGATGTAGGGATGTGTGTTCCCCTGCTTCCTCAGCAGCATCCCTTAGGTATGCGGGGGTTGGGATTGGCACTTTCCATTCTTTAAGGAGAGTATTTTCCACTGCGAGATGGTCACATACCTTCTCTTTGCTAACTGAGGACAAAAGAGCAAATGCTGGAAAAGCTACGCCTGTGAGCTTTGGGGAAGCCTGGTGTGCAAATGAGGGAGACCAAAATGATTTTGGGGCTGATGGATTGGTGTTCCCTGCCAGTTTGAAAACTGGTCAGGAGATGCTGAGGCCCCGTGTGATGTGGTACAAAGTATAAGGCTTTTGCCATGGTAGAGAATTGTTATTTTTTTTCTTTTCTGGAGGTGGGAAGCCACTGTGGTTGGGCACATGAACTCAGAGTTTTGGCGTGGAAGGGCTCCTATGACTGAAGAATAGATGGAGAGCAGATGCCGAGGGGCTGCTGTCCAGGCAGGGGTTGATGGACCTCGGCTGGTGGGGACTTCAGACACATGTGTGAGGTTCTCAGGATGCCTGGGTGCTGGCCATGTGACAAAGTGGAAGGCAGTGCCTGTGACTGGACAGCATAGTGGGAGCCCACTGGGGTGGTGGAGTGGGCAGACTAGCTGGTCTGTTTGGTTGTGCTGACTTGAAGTCACTTGAGGGGAGTTATCAGGGAGGCCATTGGGTGGAAGCAATTTCAGAGACAAACCACTGCTCCCTAAAGGAAAAGGAGAGTGCCTTTGCCTTTCGACCTGAGCTCCATGTGGTCCCCTGGCCCAGCCTGCTAGGCAGCCTCCTCTCACGCCCCACTGATGTCACACAGGTGTCACAAAATGAGCATCTGAAACCAGAGCTTCATCTTCCTAAATTTCCTAGCCTTTCTCCTTGCAGTGAATGTCACCAATACCCACCCAGCTGCTGGAAGCCTGGCAGTCATCCTAGCTACCTCGTGTCCCCTCACCGTCACACCCAGTCCCCTGAACATGCGCCTGCTGTCCCTGCTTTTACTCCCCACCCAGGTGCCTGCTTTTCCCATGTCTCCCTGCTATCCAGCAGCTGGCAGGCCACCATCATCTCTCCTTTGGCATAAGCTCTCAATGTCCCTCATTCTCTCGGTGCTCTCCTCATTCCTGCCCTCTGCTCGCAGGCCCCAGGGACCCACCAGGGCATCTGGAATACACTTGTGCCTTCCTCCTCACCCCAAGGCTGGGCTAGACCTGGCTCCCATCTGTGTCCAGACTCCCTTGGATCACTCTCCCAGGTCCGCTCAGGCCTATGGCCTCCTCCCTTGAACCATTCTCCCTGTCTCTGTCCAGGGGCTGCTCACAACTTCCTGGAAGTTTCTTGTATGTGCTTCCCCTACTCCCATCTGGTGGTTTTCCATGTGTGCTCTTCCTCTGCTGATGGCCCTTCCTGCCCCAGCTCATTATATGACCATTGTCTTCCATTCTGTCCTGACCTACCTGTTTATGGAGGCATCTTCTAGGTTCTCAGTGGAGAGGCAGCTAAGGAGTGGTTGAGTGCCCGGCCCCTGGAGCCAAACTGTTGAGTTTCAATCATCCCTATCCTGTCTCTTCCTAGCTGCGTGATCTTGGCATGTGGCTTAACCTGCTGGGCCTCAGTTTCCCTACCTGCAAAAGGCGGGGAATACCTTTTGTGTTGTATACCTGCAAAACATATGCTCATACCTGCCTCATTCCTGTGAGCATTACATGATTAGGTAAAGTGTTTGTGGCAGGGTGGGGGATGGCAAGTGCTAGGTAGGAGCTGCAGGCTGTTCTCATTGGGCTATTTATGCACATATGGCCTTAAACCTTGTGTATATTTGTTCATGTTTCTCTTTTAGGGCAGAGACTTCTCTGGCATTGACTGGACATCTGGGAGAACTTATCCTTGACCTGAGCTCACTGCCTCTGCCTCAGAATTGGAGGTCAGGTTATTCTTAGTATTCTAGGTTTATAAGGCCAGACAGTGTCCTTCTTCCCTGTAGAGCAGAAATGACCCCTCATGTAGAAGCATATTGTTTTCCCTCAACAAAACAAATGCTTCAGTGGTAGTGTTACCAGCAGACAGGTGGTGCTTTAGACGGGAATGTAATAGATGCTTGGGACTGAAATTTAGCCTTGTATCATGTAGACTGACTGGCATTTTCATGCATGTCTTCCCTCTCAGGATTTCTCTTAAGGGTTGTTGATTCCACATTTCTCCTTGAGGAGGGGGAGGTAGGGTCGGTGACCCAGGAACTGTAATTTTCTGTGAGAGAGCAGCAATTTCATTACCCCTTTATGTCAAAGCTGTAGTTGATCATCCTTCAATGCCTAGTATAAAGTCTGTTAAATTAGGGTCCTCAGATTGCTTTGCGAACTTTTTAAAAAAATAATTACAGGCCAGACACAGTGGCTCACGCCTGTAATCCCAGCACTTTGGGAGGTCAAGGCAGGTGGATCTCTTCAGATCAGGAGTTTGAGACCAGCCTGGCCAACATGGTTAAACCCCTTCTCTACTAAAAATACAAAAAAATATTAGCTGGGTGTGGTAATATTACACACACCTGTAATCCCAGAGATGCAGGAGGCTGAGACATGAGAATCACTTGAACCTGGGACAGGACTACTCCAGCCTGGGTGACAGAACGAGACTCTGCCTCAAAAAAAATTTAAAATTTGCCATTTATGTTAAAATATGTCATTTTAAGTTATGTAAATTCAAGCATAATTACTGAACACAATGTGCAATCCAAAATGTGCACAGTAAGCCCCGTGTGAAGTGTTCACATGCTGTTCTGAGGTCGGCTGGATCTGGAGTTTCTGGGAATGCTCTATTGGGCTGGCACATCTTGGGCTATGGAGGCCCAGATGCCCTCCTAGATGCTGGATGTTGGTGTGTGTATGCCTCGATGGTGGTATTAGGGTTTCCTTCCAGAAGCTACTCAAGGCTTCGTCTCAGGTCCTATCTAAAAGTATTTATACAGGAAGTATTCTAAATGTGGATTTATAGAGATAACACATGTATAGAAATAGTGTAAATTTGTGTGAACTGAAGCAGGCAAGCTTCTAGTCTTCCCTTTCCAAATGCTTTCCTTTTACTCCCCCTCATGTTAAAGATTTAAAAATATATGTTTTAAAAGGTCACTTAAAACTTGTAAAAATTATTCAACGTATACAGAAATTTAAAAAGCAGCATTGCAGGTTATGTGAGATTATATATGTCTGGTCTTTGGAACCAGGTTGAAATCATAGCTACAAGGTTCTTTGGATGAATGGGGATGGGTGGGGTAGAGTGGAGTAGACAAGCTGGACTTACTAACTAGGCTTGCTAACTAGGCTTGCAATGGCCCCCAGCAGTTACTGTTCCCAAGTCAAATGCTGCAATGTGGCACTGAACGCCACAGCAGCAGTGCATTCCTAGAGAATTCTGCAAGGTGGCAGGTGGCAGACTTAGGGAGTGCCTGCCAGTTCTGCCCTTCCCACTCTACCCAAAACAAGGAGGCCTTGCACATGACCTCATCATATTTTGACTTTATACATTTAATGAACCAAACAAAAGGTAAGTATCTTTTGATTTCCCAAGGCAGAGTTGTGGGTAGGGTACCCAGGTTCCTTAACCCCATCTTTAACTCAGTAGGACGTGGCATCTCCTTTGAGGCTTTTCATGGAATCCAGGAAGTGAAACCCTGGTCCCCGGATGCTCCAAACCAGTCCTGGTGGGATTCTGTTTTCTGGGCCCATTTCTGAGTGAAGTCAAGGAATGGAGGTAGGCAGCTCTCAGGCGTCTCTGTTGCACGATGGGGCTGGCCGGTCCCAGTGGCTGCCTAGACGTGGCTGGCTGGGTGCCCCTACAGGAGGATGGGCCGCAGGGCCAGCGGGGCCAGCAGGAGGATCGGGCCCAGCTTGGGGCGCTGGCCGCGGGCCTGGAGCTCGATGCTGGGCAGGGGCCTGCTCACCGATGAGTTGCTACCCGGGGTCGGGGTGGGGGTCGGCGCGGTGGCCTCGGGCTCTGAGAGGCTCTGTACTGGCAGGAGTAGGAGCAGCAGCAGCAGCAGCGCTCGCGCAGGTCGGGCCGCCATGGCCGAGTGCTCCAGCTCTTCCCCTTAGCTAGTGCCGCAGTCGCGGCCGATGCCTGGAGCGTCTGTTCCCCGGGGTCTTCTCCGGTCTTGTCCAGCGAGGTCCTGACAGCTGCACCCTGGCCTAACTCCTGCTCACGGCTGTTAACGGTCAGCCCCGGTAGGAACAGACGGCCGCCTCGCGCGCCCTGGCGCTCCGGAGCTGGTACTGCGCTCACGTGCTCAGTGTTCCCTGCACACGGGCGGCTGTGTCCCGACAGTCTTGCGCCTGGCGCTGCTTAGCTGCCCAGCGGGCTTTAGCAGGTGTGGAAACGCCCGCTGCCAGTTGCTGAGTGCTGGGTGCAGCGGATCTCTGCAGACACCCCAGGCTCCGTTGTTTCATGGCACTCAGGAAAACCTCCTGAAGTGTGTGTACAGAGTTTCTGTTTTGGAAGCTTTGAAGTTATGATTAAGTATACCTGTGATGTAAGAAAACATTTTTTAATGCTTGTCAAAAGTTTTGCAAGTATGTAACATTTACTTCCTGTACTGGAGTTTAAAGAAAGCATTACTTCCCAAGTAATCATTGCTTCTTTTGCTTTTGGAAGTTGTCATGAACTTCCCCATCTTTAGAACTTTAACATTTCTTTCTCCAAGCAGAAAGCTTGTGAAATTTTCTGGATAGTGTATGCTTCATACACAAGCATTTGGAGTTTGTGAATGCTGGGTATGTTAGCACCCAGTCTTGCTGACTGTTACTTGGGAGACGAGTGCTGCTTAAAATTGAGTAAGGGATGAGTAGTAACAGTGGTGGACGTAGTTTTGCCAGACGTGGTTTATTTTAAACTGAGCATATCTTGTGCTTGCTTATTTTTTTATTTGAGACAGGGTCTCACTCTGTGACTCAGGCTGGAGTGCAGTGATAATCACGGCTCACTGCAGCCTCAACTTCCAGGCTAAAGTGATCCTCCCACGTCAGCCTGCTGGGTAGATGGGTCTATGGGACTACAGGTGCACCACCACACCCAGCTAACTTTTTAAATTTTTTGTAGAGAAGGAGTCTCACTATGTTGGCCAGGCTGGTCTTGAACTGAGCTTAAGTGATCCTCCCTCTTTGGCCTCCAAAGGTGCTAGGATTACAGGTGTGAGCCACCATGCCTGGCCAGTGTGCTTATTTTTATTCTAACTAGAATTATCTTTTTTACCTCGGTCTGTGTCTGTTATCAGCACAAGGGTTTAAAATAATTTTTCGTTTCTTGGAGGTAATTATGCAGACAGTTCAATAGGAGAAGGCAGTTTCCTCAGCACATTTGGGGTGCTGTTATCAGAAAGAGGGGGATGCGTTCAAGGCAGCAAATGGTACCACAACTGTATCTTTTAAACATGTAGCTACATGTTCCATAAAAGAGCATATAAAAAATAGAGTGAGGTTCTTTATTGGAGAAATTATTGATTCTAGGACTGGGCAGGAAATACACAAGTGCCAGAAATGCCAAGGAAATGGCAAGGAAATGCCAAGAAACAAACATAACCACGCCTATATCAATGGGTGGTATCAAAGGGACCCAGGAGCCAACTGAAAGAGCTCCCAGTGGCCAAAGCTGGAACAATTTCTACAACAAAATTAAGTAGTGTTGGATTATAGCCCAGAGATAAATAAATATCCATGAGTCCAGACTGACATAAGTAAATGACTGATAAATGGGGAGAAGAGACAAAGCTCCTTTTCCAGCAGAATTCCAAAGCATCTCTGTAGCTGCTATAGCTGCTGTATCTTCCAGGAAGTGGAGCACAACCCCCACCCCAAGGCAAGGGCTGTGCAGAGCAACTTACTTCCAGAGAGGACAGCATAGGGCGTGAGGGGGGGGTGGCTCAACCCAGCAGGGGCCAGGTCAGCCTCACGGTGGTGAGTCCATTAAGCCAGCAGTCCCCAACCTTTTTGGCACCAGGGACTGGTGACAATTTTTCGATGGACTGAGGTAGGGGCTGGGAGAATGGTTTTGGATATAACCAAATTATCTTGAATTATCTGGAGATAATTCAAGCTCATTACATTTATTGTGCACTTTATTTCTATTATTACATTGTAATACATAACGAAATAATTGTGCAGCTCACCATCATGTAGAATCAGTGGGAGTCCTGAGCTTTTTTTTCCTGCAACTAGATGATCCTATCAGGGGGTGATGGGAAAACAGTGGCAGATCATCAGACATCAGATTCTCTTAAGGAGTGCGCAACCTAGATCCCTCCATGCGCAGTTCACGGTAGGGTTCTAGTCCTGTGAGAATCTAATGTTGCCACTCACTGATCTGCCACAAGGTGGAGCCCCGGCAGTCATGTGAGCGATGGGAAGCGGCTGGAGACACAGATGAAGCTCACTCGCCTGCCCCCCACTTACCTCCCACTGTGTAGCTCAGGCCCCTAACAGGTCATGGAGTGTTACGGTTCCGTGGCCCAAGGGTTGGGGACTCCTGTATTAAACCATACTAATGTAAGATATTAATAAGAGAAAGTGGGTGTGGGGTTTGTGGGAATTTTCTGTATCATCTGCTCAATTTTTCAAATCTAAAATTGTTCTAAAAATAACATTTACTTTAAAAATAAGTGTTTTTTGGCCGGGCGCGGTGGCTCAAGCCTGTAATCCCAGCACTTTGGGAGGCCGAGGCGGGTGGATCACGAGGTCAAGAGATCGAGACCATTCTGGTCAACACGGTGAAACCCCGTCTCAACTAAAAATACAAAACATTAGCTGGGCATGGTGGCGCGCGCCTGTAATCCCAGCTACTCAGGAAGCTGAGGCAGGAGAATTGCCTGAACCCAGGAGGTGGAGGTTGCGGTGAGCCAAGATCGCGCCATTGCACTCCAGCCTGGGTAACGAGCGAAACTCCGTCCAAAAAAAAAAAAAGTGTTTTTTAAAAAACACATTTTGTATCTCTATCTTCTGCTCCAAATAAATATTGTCCTGACTTTTGTGTAAATGGTTCTACTAGGTTTCTTTGATTTCTTAACTTTGTCTGTTACCCTAAAGCAGTATATCTTCTGGTTTTGAACACTAAGTAGTCAGGGCACACTTATCAAACCAGGCTGGGGGTCGGTGATAGTTGATCTCCAAGGGGTTCACTGTGGGGGTCCCTCCTGGAGCAGCCAGCTTGTATACTTGCGCATGTTTCACAAGTGCATTCTGTTCCCTTCAGTGAGGTAGGACTGCCGCCCTTTCCTTCCACTTGGGCTTTCCCTTTCTCATCTTTCTCGTTGTGCCTGGCAGCCTTGGGTATCTGTGAAATGGCTGAGAAGAGGCTGTGCTGGGGAATGTGGTTAGTTTTGGTGCCATATATATATGTAAAGAATCAGGTGCTGTCCGGGTGCTGTCAGCTTGGATTCTGGAGTTGTCGCGGGTAGTGGGGCCCATAAAGGAGCATTGTCAGGGGAAAGAGGCTGTTGCCACTGCACACATTTGGCTGGGGACTCCTGGGATAGAGTGGGTTCCAGGAAAGAGCAGAGAAGAATTGGATCAGTGGAGACACAGTGGAGGTCAGGGCAGGGACAGGCCTTCCTGCAGCTGGGAGATACAAGGAATGAGGGACGGACCCAGGAGAACCAGAGGTGTTTCTCAAGGAGAGAATCTTCAAAGGTTGAGATGAAACTCTCGTCATACTTGCTAGTAGTAACCTCTAGCAAAGCTGAGGTGGTCTGTTTTGGCTAAATAAGACAGACATGGCATTGCGGGTCTCCCTGTGAAGGGCTGGAAGCAGGGAAATGTCAGCAGTGGCAAGCGTGCGTTCTGGGGAGTAGGGACTTTACCTGGTGCTGGTGGGAAGCCCATGGGCCGGCAGATGCCTTCTGTTGTCCCGGCAAGCCTCGCAGCAGCCCCCCTGGGTGGCCTCACACAGAGCAGCTCCACACCTGCTCTTGGAAGTTTTTTGGGGGTGCCTGCTGGCTACAAGGGGTCCAGATGTTTATGACATTGATATAAAGTCTGCATTTTTCCCTTGGGGAAAATGCTCCCAAATAATGAAGTACCCAAGTTCTGAGAATAGAGTTGGATAACAGGGTTGAGTTGAAGAAACTTACCTAATAGGGTTAAAGTGGAGACAAGGACAGCATGTAAAGCTTTGGGTTTACTTCCCAGGTGAATTTTCTTTGTGCTTTAGATGCATCATTGCTTCTTTTGTTTGTTTGTTTGTTTCTTGAGATGGAGTCTCTCTCTTTCCCCCAGGCTGGAGTGGAGTGGCATGATCTTGGCTGACTGCAACCTCTGCCTCCTGGGGTCAAGCGATTCTCCTGCCTCAGCCTCCCAAGTAGCTGGGATTACAGGTGTCTGCCACCACGCCTGGCTAATTTTTGCACTCTTAGTAGAGATGGGCTTTCACCATGTTGGCCAGGCTGGTCTCGAACTCCTGACCTCAAGTGATCTGCCCACCTTGGCCTCCCAAAGTGCTGGGATTATAGGCATGAGCCACCGCACCCAGCGTTCTTCTTTGTTTTTTAATATTTGTGTAATTTATGGTTTTCTAGAGGAGCTTTGGTTTCATTTTAGCCAAAGTATGATACAAGAGGTGGAAGGCCTGGTTTCTGTTTCCTTCATCTGCACCTGACTGGTCCCCATCTGTTCCTTCTCAGATCACAATTAATTGAATATATTTTAAGAGAGAAAAATCATAACAGCCCTAAGGAAATATGGAATTATTTAAAACACTAAAGCTAAAAGCATTCTAGCATTGTGTTGCTTTTTATGTTCTTTATTACATTTTCTTCATGCACACACACATATATGAGAATATTTCTCAGTATGTAGGTGATTTCAAGGACTGGCTTCCTTCATGAAAATGTATTGTTGGTTGCAAGAAGTTAGGGGACTGGAAACATGATTTGTCTGTCTGTAGAGGTGAAGTTCTGAGAAACTCACCACTGTCTAGTCTTTATGATTGTGAACTTCTTGAGTGAGTTCCCTTTTTATAGTATACCCACGTCTAGGAATTTTGACTGAAATCAGCTTCTTTGCTTTTTAGACTTTGTGCTGGTGATAGTGTTGTCTTTGTTCTGTAAAACAACTATAGAGGAATACCAACAGTCTAGTTCAGAAATTCTTTTGTAAGAACAAAAACTACCCTGTCATTTCATGTTTTAGGATTGTTTGCTTCTCAACTTGATGAAGTTGTTCTTAGATTCTCAAGTGTTATCAAGCTTTCAAAAAAAAAAAAAGCTGTTTTTTTTTTTTTTCTCATCCACAGCATTATTCCTTTCTTTGCCTTTATTACAATTGTGTCTTATAGCTGGCATGTTAAATCCCATGGGAGGTTTTTTTTTTGTTTATATATATATAATAGGTCCTTTCTCTACTTGGCTATGTTGCCTGCTGAATTTAAAGCCTTTTTATGACATTTAACAAAGCTTTCTGTGTTCAATGTCGGTTGTGGTTGTGTTTAATGTTGCAGCCTAGACTCATATATTAAGTACAGATATCATCTGTCATTTAACTTATCCTTGCTCTCAGTGTGTTTATCATCATATCTCTAAGGCCATCCTAAATACTTGACCTGGAGACAGAAGGGGTGCCTAGGCCAAGTACTGGGATGCCTGCACTCAGCTTCTCAGCTGTGAGTCTGCACTTGGAAACCCACAAGAACTCTGGGGAGCCACAGGCCTTGGGGTTTTTTGCCGTCCCCTTTTTATTCTCCAGATAATGAGTGACTTGGGAACTTCCGAGCAACTTAAAATATTTAGCTCACTGTACTTTTATAAACCATGTTTGGTGCTGCCTATGATAGGGTCCTTCTAGTGGGAGGTACACAAATTTAATTAAGTATAGTTAAACAAGAGCCAGGAAGGCAAAGAAGGTATTGCTGAGAATACATGTGGCTGAATATACTTTTGGAATGCTAATTTGTCTCTCTCTGTGTCAATTGTATCACCCCAAAGCAAGGAGTAGGTGCTGGACTTGAGTACATCAGGGCAGGGCTTGAGGCAAGGCAGGAAGAGGTTGCACAAAGCACAGATGTGCAGTTTCATTAATCAATATGAAGGAATCCTAATGTATCCACTGACTAGGTTGAGTAAAGGAAAGAAAAAACAAAGGCCTAAAATATGAAAAAGAAAAAATAAAGCTACCTGTTTTGGGAATACCTGGGAGCAGTCTGTCTAGTAGAAATAAAAAATTAATATGCAGACATCAATGATATTCATATACACAGAAAATCAGAATATTATGGAAGAGACAACCCCATTAACAAAAGCAACAACAACGAGATAGTACTTAGGAATAAGCACAATAAGAATTGTTCAAAAGCTAAGTGAAGAAAACAGTAAGTTGAGAAAGTCCCAGGAGTCACCTTGAGCAGGTGGAAAGACACCTTGTTCTTGGTTAGGATGGCTTGGCGTTATTAAGATGTCAGTTCTAACTTAATTTACAAATTTAATGTGATGCTAATAAATATATGAAAGCAAAAGACTCAGTTTTTTTTTTTCTTGGACTGGACATGTTGATTCTAAAATTGAAATCGCATGAATACCTAGAAAACTTAGAAAAGAAAGAGCCAAGAAAAGGAAAATGGCTCTACTAGATATTAAAACATACTACAAAGACTCTTTATTGATAATAGTGTGTTGAGGCTGCATGAATAGCCAGACAGACCAATGGAAGAAATAAGCCCGCATATAGATGGAAATCTAGTATATGATAAACGTAGTATCTCAGATTGTTGGGTCAAAGATCGATTGTTAAATACATGTTCTTGGGACAATTGGACACCATTTTGTAAAAGATATCATTAGGATTTATACCTTACACCACATACAAAAATAGGCTGCAAGTGGGTCAGAGGACTCAATGTGAAAAAGGGAACTATTCCAGTGTTAGAAACATGGGTGAATATAACCTACATGTTGGGAAAGGCCTTTTTAAAGGTGTAACTCAGAATTCAGGTTCAATAAAAGAAAAGATGGATGAATTTAACTACATTACAAAATACTGCAACCAGCTTGGGCAACATGGCAAAACCCACTTGTACAAAAAAAATACAAAAATTATTTTGGTGTGGTGACATACACCTGTAGTCCCAACTACTTGGGAGGTTGAGGTGGGAGGATCACCTGACCCCAGGAGGTTAAGGCTACAATGAGCCATAATTGTGCCACTGCAGCCTGGGTGACAGACCAAGACCCTGCCTCAAGGAAAACAAAACAAAAAAAGCAACAAACAACTTTTGCCTAACCAAAAACAAAACAACACAATAAGGTCAAAAGACAAAAATACCAATTGTGAGAAAACCTTTGTAGCATATCATAAATATTTTAAAAGTTGAGGGGAAAAACCCCAAAATCATAGGGAAGTGGGAAAAAGGCATGAACAGACACATATGCACATACACAGGTGCTTAAAAATGGTCCATGAACTTCAGTAAGATACCATTTCTTACAGATTTGCAAATAATTAAAAGTCTCAGTTGATAGCTATCTCTAATAATGGTGCTGTTTCTCAGGTACATGTTTCATTGGAAGTGACATATTAAATAAAAGTGAAGAGGCAGTTGCCTTTTCAGCTTGAAAGAGCATTAAAGTTTATGATTGTTAACTTCTAAATTTATTCTCAGTGTGCTTTGAAATAGACTTTATAACAAAAACAACAGTAACTCTCCCTAGATTTCCTAGGAAGTAGGTACTGAATTCTCATGCACCTGCCAGGATGGACACGCTCTACCGTGGATTACTCTGGGCTGTTTCTCCTTCCCTCCAGCCACTACAACCACATCCCCAAACCTAGGGGTTGTTAAATTTTGGTAGTTTCCACACTTCAATTTTTTTCTTAGGATGGCTTTGTATTCATTATGGATTTCATAAGACACATGGCTGGAAGGTACCTGATACATATTAAACACAGAATTTAGTTAGAAGGATAGTATTCCATTGGTGAAGGCTATGTGATTGGAGCCCAAGCCAAGCCAACCAGAAGTTGGATCACCTGAGCAGGGCCCTGCAAATGCACCTGAAGGAGGTGGCATTGCTAGGACTCTACTTTTGGAGCCAAATCAATGGAGTCAAAAGGACTTTGAGTAAGTCCTTGCTCAGGATGGCACAGCTCTCAGCTGTAGGGCTGGGACCAGACCAGGCTCTGGGGTTCATGTGGGAATCACCAGACTGCCCTGCTGCCCCCTCCTGTACACCCGTGTGTGCGCGCACGTGTGCATGCATGCGTGTGCATGACCATGAGTTCTGTGGTACCACCAAGTTGTCATAAATGCTTTTGTTTAACAAGTCAGGAGCAGTTTCCCGTTTTGTAGACTGATTTTCTGTGACCTGGATTTTAACGTCCTGGTCAAAATGTAGAAAAGTATCCACCTTTCTTTATCAGCCTCGAGGCTGGTTTGTTTTTCTGCGTAGCATGCGTTACCACCTCCTGATGCTGCAGGTTCAGCTCATGTACTCTGCGCCCGCCAGGACTGGAGGCTTCGTGCAGACGGAGACTTTTGTTTTTGCCATATCCTCCTGGCATGTAGAAGGCACTCAAGTGTTTGTTAAGAATAAATGGGCGGGCTGTGGTATGTTTAACCTATCAGTGCACCTTTTGGTTGTTTCCAGGTTTGCTGTTAAAACCAGTGTCTCAATGCCCCTCTTTTTGGATGTTTTTGGTGATAGAGAAGCCAAAGCACACTGGTTTTAAGCAAAAATCATTTATTTATTCCTGAAATTTTCCTTTGAAAACTTGATGTATGAGGTTATATGTCAGTATGTAGTTTCCAGCCATACTGTGAGGAGTTTTCTCTTTATTTTTGTCTTTATAGACATTAGTGGAAAGCCAAAAGTAGTGTGGGGGCTACCACTAGTCACGTTTCAGCTGGAAGTGCGGTGTGAACATTTATTTTTGCCTTACAGTGCTCGCTCTGAAAAAGTCTGACCACTTTTATTTATATCTTTCTGCCCTATTAGCTGGGTGCAGGGAGAAAAGAAGCTCAAATTAGTCAGTTTGCTTTGTATTTATTTTTACTTGACCTTTTCATTTCCACATTTTGAGAAGAAAACGTGAGATTCTTTCCTCTGCATAATTATCTTACTTGATGAGAAACCATTTTCAGTCATATACTCTGAAAGTGGTGAAATTAGCCTCAGGGTAGCATGTTTAGCTTTTTCCATTCATGAAACAAATTTTAAAATGTTAATCTGTTTATTCTATGAAATAATTATTTTCTTATTTCCAACTAATTTGAAAACCAGTACATTTCTGTGCCAAGTAATTGCTGTGTTTTCTGGAGCATCCAGCAAGCCTCTGCACGGGTGTGGTGTCTTGAGGACCAAGATGTCAAAGAGCCAGTGAGGCAGGGGTGTGGAGGATTGCTTTACCCTTTGTTTTCTACTTACCTTTTTCTTTGGGAATTGAACTAGACAACTGCTACTGACAATAATGTATTTTCATCCCTAGGTGGTTAAACTCCTCACCTATAACCGTTTGAGGAATAAACCTAATATACTTAAGCACGTATCAATGCTTTTGGAAATTGTAATATTCTAGGAGTTGCTAGCATTTATGGCACTTTAAATATTTCTAGTCATAGTTGCTCTCAGGATTCATTTATTTTGATTAGGTAATTAATTTTTTACCATTATTTTAAAAAATAAATAACATTTTAATCATCTCAAGGACAGAAAGCCAAGATTCTTATGCTGCTTCCTAAATGCAGTGGGCACATCTCTGTCAGTTTTTACCTTCTGAAAGGTACTCCTGAGTGCTGTGCTGAGCTCTGCCTGTCTGTCCATGCTCTTTGGACATAAATCTCTTTCCTACACTCCCCCTGCAGGGGACGGTGCTAGTGAGAGCTCAGATCGAGAGTGCCAGAGCACTCTTTTGTCTCGCAGCTCATCAGCAGTGAGTTTTAAGACAATCAGGGTTTGCCTTTGTTGTTAAGAAGCAGGCAGGAGAGCATGCAGAGGAAGGTGCAGCTGAGTGAAGCATCACAGAGCCCACTGTGCCTTTCACCCGGGCCAGTCCCTGAAGGCTTCCTCAGGGTCCTCCTGTGAGCGTGGGCGCCTGCCGCTGACCTCTGTGGGTGATTTGTAATTTGAGCTTGTATCCTGCAACCTGTTTGTTTAGGTGTGCCTGTTTGTTTATAACTTTTTAATAGACTTTATTTTTTAGAGCAGTTTTATATTTACAGCAAAATTGAGGGGCATGTACAAAGATTTCCCATATGCCCCCTGCCCCCACACATGCACAGCCTCCGCCATTATCAACATCCATATCCAGAGCCATGTATTTGTTAGAGTTGATGACTCCACATTGACACCTCATTACCCAGAGTTCATCATTTCCATGACGGTGCACTCTTGGTGTTGGCCATTCTATGAGTTTGTACACATTTATGATTGTACGGATCCATCCTTACAATATGCAGAATTGTTTCATTGCCCTAAAAGTCCTGTGCTGCGCCTATTTTTTAACTATATAAATGCAATCAAAGGATGCATTTTTGTGTGTTTTCTTTTGCTCAGTATCACATGTGTGAGGCAGGCCTGTGTTGTTGCTTGTTCATTTTTATTGCTGTCCATAGTACACTGCTGTTCGACCATATCGTATATTCATTCTGCTGGCGATGGATATTTAGACGGTTCCAGTTTGGGGCAATTGTAAGCAAAACTGCTCTGACCATACTGACACATGTGTTTTGGTAAAGAAGCACACGTATTTCTATGGTGGATGGACTGGCTGTGAGCACACGCACTTCAGTGTGAGTGGTTGATGTTGGTATGGTGCCTGTTGGGGCACTCCACTGCCTGCTCTCACCACACTCCCCATGTGGCATTGACTGCTTTGGAAGTTTCTGTCTTCTTAATTTTTACCATTCTGGCAGGTGTGTGTGGTATTTTTCTGTAGTTTTGATTCTCATGGACCTGCTTACTAGTGAGATTGAGCTTTTGTTACATTTCATGGTCATCTGGACTCTTTGAGGTACCTCCCAAAGTGCCCAGCTACAGCTTCTGTCATCAGGGAAGGAGTAGGTATGGGAACAGTGTCTCTGCACATCTCATGTCATGCCTACATCCCTTCTTCAAGAAAATACTGGTTTTCCCCCTGAAAATTGATAGAAATTGGCTCATCAGTTTTTAGTCTAGCTCAGGTGTCTTTTCTGGAATTGCCTTTGTTTTTCAGTGTAAAGAGGCACAGAGATTTCATATCTGCTACAGATGAGTGCAGGTTAGCTAGACATGCACACAGGCCCTTGGTGGACTTTTCCCATCCCTGGGGCTCCTTATAACCCTTCTCTCTTCTCTTCCCTGGCCTTTCTAGGCTGGGGCCAGGGCTTGGGGTAAGGGGCAAGCCTTCTTCTCGGTGTGTACCTCTGTGCAGAGTTGCATGATGAGATTTGGATTCTATTCAAATGCAGTCAGGTAGAAATAAAGGGGGGATTGTCCTGGGTCCCCCACGTTCCTCTTGGTTGATCTGCCTGGGTGTGAGGAGCCGCCCGTCTTGGCAGACCTTTAGTTCCATGACCAATTTGGGGGATGTGGGCTTCTGTTGTAAATAGGTGACCATGTGATTTATGGCTTGAACAGGGACACTTTTGAGAGTAGTATAATCCTGCAATTATTAATGACCCCAAGATATGTGAGAAGCAGGAAGTCCTGGGGAGACCGGGTCATGATCCCCAGAGTTATGATCTCAAAGATGGAGAGTGTCACAGGGAGGAGGCCCCTCTATGAGTTGTGAGGAGACTACACGTGTCCTGTGTACACAGGCCCTAAGGGTTGCTAGGGCCATGTGAGTAGCCATAGGAAGATGGCTGGAGTTGGAGGCAGAATGTTTTAAGTATTTCACTAATCGACTAAACTTTATTTGTCTGTGAAAAGGGAAATCTACTTGCCTTGCTTGCATGCCTTTCCTAGGGAAATTTTGGGGACTAGGTGAATTTTAAGATATTGGTCAAAATGTGAATTTTTCAGTTTAATCTGAATTCTTTCCTCATCTGTTTTTTAAACCATCCTGGAAGGGAGTCTCTGTACAGCATCACCTGTTAACAGTGACTAGGAGGCTGACCTGAGAGTTGAACTCAGCAGAGCTTCTGATGTTTGAGCAGTGAGCAGTCCTGCCCAGAGGTGCCTCTGCAGCACACGAGCGTTCTTCAGTATCAGTCAGTGTTTAGGAAGCCCTCATAATGAATTAACACAGCTGCAGCCCAGTGACCCCTCTTTGACAAGTGCAGAGATTAATTTTAGCTCAGCAGCTTTCTAAATTTTTCCGATATTTCAAATTGGAAGTCACAAGTGGCTTTTACTTTTGCAAGCGATCTGCTGTTATGAATACCACATATAAGAAAATTTATAATTCAGTTAGTTAAAAATACTTTCAAACACCTGTTAAAGCACCAGAATTACTTTATAAATTGAGGAAACCCATGCCATCTAACACATATGTGCCATTGGTTGTTCTTTTAATAAATACTATGCTTAGTAGACATACTCTGCATATCAATCAGAGATTGCGATCCTAAATCAAAACTATGTATCCAGCACATTCTGATATTAGGCAGTGGTTTAGACCAGGGAAGGCTTGGAGGTTGTCTTGGCTCCTACCCTTTAAAAGGCTTACCAGCTTTTAGATGGAGTCGTAGATAAGACATGAATAGTAACAGAAAGGAAGCCTGGTTTATCAGCTGTATCAAGTCAGGACACAAGTATCCCCATTCACATTACTGAACTCCGGAAAATAGCAAAGCGGTATTGTGACATACTTGTCCACAGATACCACAGATAATCCCAGCACCCCTCTCAGAGTGGTGCCTTGGTGTTTTTGTTCATAAAACCTTGATGATCAGCCCCATCTGTCATCACTGGGCAGGTGGGTAGTCTGTATAGTGGATGCCAGGGTCAGGGGAGGGCTTTGCTTTTGCAGAGTCTCAGGGCTTAGGCTGACCACTTTTTTAAAGGTTCAATTATATTGAAACGAACATTAAAAATATTCCACATCACTTAATTTTTACTGCTTCAGGGCGTATCTGGGCTCTCCCATTGGCTCAGTAATGTGGTTGCTATTAATAACATTGCTGAGGTTGTCATTGCCACCTTAGCATTGTCATCATTACCTCCAGTAATAGCTAACATTCATTGAGTTCTTCCTCCATGCAGGAACTGTGCTGAGTTTTTTGCCTGCGTTATTTTTTTCAGCCTTTGCTGCAACCATCTGCAGCACGCACGGTTACTAACCCGCTTCTGCCAGAGGGAATGCTTGAGACACTGCAGGGTGACAGTAGCCCCAGAGCCAGGGGGCCATATCGCTGGATCTGCAGGCCAGCAAACTTCCAACTCGGTGTTCATAATCTTGGTCCTGGGGTTGCACTGACCTGTAGAGAGCTGGACGTGGAGAATGGATTGGAGAGCTTTGATTTGAAACAACAGCAAAGTGGCATGATCTTTTGGGAAGTACACTTTTTCAAGTCATGTATCTACTCACAGACAGGCTTTGTGAGCTTCTTGCTTTGTAAGGTCCCAGGGAAGATATATATATATATATATTTAGATGGAATCTCACTCTGTCGCCCAGGCTAGAGTGCAATCGCGCAATCTCACTGCAACTCACTGCAACTGCAGTGAGGTTGCTCACTGTAACCTCCGCCTCCCGGGTTCAAGCCATTCTCTTGCCTCAGCTTCCTGAGTAGCTGGGATTACAGGCGCCCACCACCACACTTGGCGAATTTTTGTATTTTTAGTAGAGATGGGGTTTCACCATCTTGGCCAGGCTGGTCTCGAGCTCCTGACCTTGTCATCCACCCACCTCGGCCTCCCAAAGTGCTGGGATTACAGTTGTGAGCCACCAGGCCCAGGCAGATTTAAGGCAATCAAACTTCCAGTGATAAACAATATTTGAACTTAGTCTATTCCTTTACCCTAGAAATGCAGAAATACATGGTTTTGGATGGTTGACCTCACTGGTTGGTGGGCACGAGGAGGTGGTCTGCTTTGGTGCTAATGACTGACTGTGAGTCACAGAGTGAGTGAATGCAGGGCCTGCTGTGGTAGGATAGCTTTCTGCTGATTGGATCAGCAGTGCACCAGCTTCCTCACAGGGCATTTGCCAGTCAGGGTGATGTCTCTGGATCACTCAACTTGTCCCTATCAGAGCAAGGAATAAGAAACCCAGTTAGATTGTCAGTATCATCAGATGCCATTTATATCTCAGTCAAATTAACGGTCGGATCACTAACTTCTTATAGGTATAGATCTTTTGACTTCAGCATAATCTCTTCCCCTTTTTCTACATCGTTGGGTTTTGAAGGAGTTTTACTATGTAAATCTTTAACATATTTACCTGTTTACTGTTTAACTTAAGAGTTGAGATAACTTTTAAAATTTGTGTCCGTTAAACCCAAGGACTCTTGCAGAAGTTGTGTTTTTTCTTCTTTCATCTGTACTGCATGTGAGGAATTATTCACTTGCTCTAAAGTTCAAACGTGTGAGTCTGTGGTCCTGTCACATAACACGTGATATTGTGGGTGGGTCCAAGAGCTCATGGCCTTGGTCAATAGGACTTAGTAGCTCACTTAATATCTGGGGCCAGGGTGTCACCACATTAAGTATTAGGGACACTTGCCCATCCTTTAAGGGGATTTTTCCCTCAGCAAAGTAAAATGCTGAAGAGATATATATTTGTAAATTAACTGATTTCACCTTTGTCATCCTCTTTTCACAAGGAACCGTATGTTGCATTCTTGTGGAGTGGAGACAAAGTCTTTTGCACAAGGTTGGGGCATCCTAGGGTGAAAAGGTAGGTGCTTTCGGGGGATGCTAATTAAGATGGTATCTACTGGCCGGGCGCGGTGGCTCAAGCCTGTAATCCCAGCTCTTTGGGAGGCGGAGGTGGGTGGATCACAAGGTCAGGAGATCGAGACCATCCTGGTCAACATGGTGAAACCCCGTCTCTACTAAAAATACAAAAAAAAACCATTAGCTGGGCATGGTGGTGCATGCCTGTAATCCCAGCTACTGAGGAGGTTGAGGCAGGAGAATTGCCTGAACCCAGGAGGCGGAGGTTGCGGTGAGCCGAGATCGCGCCATTGCACTCCAGCCTGGGTAACAAGAGTGAAAAAAAAAAAAAAAAAAGATAGTATCTACTGCGCTTCTCTCAGTGTCCCCAGGGTAAAATTCCTCAGGTGACAGTGATAGGAACAGCTGCTTGTCTGAGCTCATTTTTGTCTTCTGAACAGGATTGGCCTTGGAATTGGCCTTTTTTCCATCTTCAGCCCCAGGGTGGGGCTGGCCTGGGCACGGCCTGTGCCTGTGCATGCCGCACAGCAGCGCTCTTGTCTGCCTGCCCTTGCCTCGGCTGCTAAGTCTTTGGAGAAAACTCTACATTTGTGAGCTTCTTCTGAAAGATTTAGTCTTTTATTTAGAAGCAAAATATGTTTATTGTGAACTGTACATACTTTGCAGAAATGCATAACTAGGAAGAGACATGATTAGTCCCATTGCATAGAAGCAAATTTGTTATCATTTTGTGTGTTTTCTTTGTGTCTGTATTAGTTCCTTCTCACACTGCTAATAAAGGCATACCAAAGACTGGGTAATTTATAAAGGAGAAGGTTTAATGGACTCAGAGTTCAGCATGACTGAGAAGGCCTCAGGAAACTTACAATCACAGTGGAAGGGAAAACAAACACGTCATTCTTCACATGGCGGCAGCAAAGAGAAGTGCCCAGCAAAATGGGGAAAAGCCCTTTACGAAACCATCAGATCTCATGAGAACTCACTCACTGTCACGAGAACAGCATGAGGATAACTGTCCCCATGATTAAGTTACCTCCCTCCAGATCCCTCCCACAACACATGGGGATTATGGGAACTACAGCTGAAGATGAGATTTGGATGGGGACACAGCCAGACCTTATCTGTGTCTTTTTTCATATATATATATGTATTTTTTTCTTTTCGAAGCATGGTTGATAGACTGGTTACTCTACCTATTTCTGTAGGCCTCTCAGATCATTGAAATAAGATGTTGTACAAATCAGCAGATGACACTGGCACGTAGAGGAATGGTTTGTATTTTAATTTTCAGTGTATAACATTTTAGTAAAGCTTTTACTGGAAATGTTTTCTACCCGTATCCTCAGGAAGCCATGTGAAGTAGACAGCCTTGCATTTCGTGGATTGCTCTTGCAAACGATGAAGGAAGCAGTTCTGTTGGATGCTCTTCCCAGACACCTTCTCCAAGGAGGCTTAGCTGCTGCCCTTTTGAGTTTCCTTGGAGGACATCCCCCAAGGACTCTCTGGCTTGTCCTTGTGAAGTTGGTTTGCTTTTTGTGCCAGCTTTTTAGGAATATAAAACGTTGTATGTGTACATAGGAAAAATATAGAGGGATATATACCCACTAGTTTGTGTCAGCACTGGTTTCCAGTATATCATAGATGAGGAGTTTCTGTTATGTATATGGGATTTCTGAGATACACAGGGGTTTTCTGTGCACATCATTCGGTAATGCAGCCATCCCATCACACTCTGAATGTCAGTACAGATAGTGCCTTTCTCTTCATATGACTGTGACACTTTATCTTTTTCTTTCACAGTAAAAGTAAATCTTTTTAAAAATTCTGACTTTATATAACTAATACAATTCTCATGCTACTTCACTTGTTACAAGAACATATTGTTCTGTCCTATAGATGTACTGCAGTTATTTAATAATCTCCTATTGATAAGGATCTCCTGTTGATAAGGAGATCATTAAATAACTTGTAACTATTTTAAAAAATGGAAGTAATAACCAGCACATGGTAAAAAAAACACATTCTAATTCATGAATGGGTATAAATTGAGAGATTTCCTCTTCCTGCTTTCTTTCCTCTCCCCACAAGCTGTACAGGTAAACAATGTATAGCTTGTGGTTTCTTCTCTTGTATTAAGTTCTTCTTGTAGTCACCATTATAGCTTTAACTTTTCTATTTGTGAGTTCATGTTGGGGGTCAACAGGCAGTGCCTTCACACTCTTAACTTTTGGTGAGATTTATATTGACAAGGCTTAAAACATTTGTAGTGTTCCCCATCTGTCATTAGGCTTCCTGTGCTTTTTCTGCAAGGGTAGTCTAAACATTTTAATATAAGGAAAGCAACATTTATAGTATTATGATAATATATTTTGCCATAGAACCAAGTGGTATGAAGTGGAATCCTCCCTCACCAAACCTTTGCCAATGAAAGAATATTGAGATGGAACTCCAAGTTACTCTTCAGGTGTCCGCTATTTCTGGCTGCCTCAGTTGCCATGGTTTCTCCTATCCCATGGTGTTTGTTTCTTGGATTCTATTTTTGTTTTGCTGGAGCACCTCCTTAATCCACTTCCTTATAGAATGCATGGCTGACAGACTTCTTGGGTTTTTGCACATAATGTTCCAACATGCAGTTATTTTGTTCTCATACTTCTTGATAATTTGGTGGGGTTTAGACTTCTAGGATCATGTAATTTTCCTTTTGAAATCAGTAAATACTCTCTTATTTTCCAGAGTCTAGTGAGAAGTTGTATATCTGTTTGATCCTTGTTCTATTGTGGGTAAATGTCTTCTACACTCTCCTTCTCTCCCTCCCTGGGCTTCAAGTCCTGACGGTGTGATTTTTCATTACCCTACACCCTGATCTGCTTCCCTTTCAGCCTGCATGTCCATATTGGGATCACCCCTTTGAAAACCTCAGGCTTTCTTTGGAGAGGGATTCTCAAGTTTTAGCCCAGGAATAAAAGAGCTACCCATGGCTCCTACTTCTTGGGATGTTAGGAAGACCCCTTACCTCTCTTATCTTGCTCTGCAGTTTTCTCTGCTTTTCCATGTCAACCTGCTTTCATCTGCCTTATGCCCTAAAGTCCCAGGCAGGCTTTCTTGCCTACTGCTAAATCCCTTTGTAAATTTTTAGCACCATGCACTATTATGGTTCATTCACCACCAAAAAGTACCTCTTCTGACATTTTAACAGAGTCCTGAGAAGGATGGAGAGAAGATACTGTGTACTTTATCACCATTTTGAATTAAAAGCCCTTTTAATTCATTAATTAATTAATTTACAGGCAGGGTCTCACCCTGTTGCCCAGGCTGGAGTGCACTGGTATGACCATGGCTCACTGCAGCCTCCACCTCCAGGGCTCAAGCAATACTCCTGTCTCAGTCTCCTGAGTAGCTTGGACCCCTGTCACGTGCCACATTTGACTGACTGATTTTTAAATTTTTTGTATAGATGGAGTCTTGCCACGTTGCGTAGACTGGCCTTGAACTCCTAGGCTTAAGCCATCCTTCCACCTTGGTCTCCTAAAGTGCTAAGCACGCCACTGTGCCTAGCCTAAAAGCCTTTATAGATCACTGTCAGTGGCAAAATTAGTGCCTTGGTCACCTTTATCAGTGGCTGTTCTTGCTCTCCAGTAGAAATATCACTCAACATTATCAAAGAATTGGGATGAAGTTAAATGAGCCAGTTCAAGTACATTTGATATGTAAGTCCTTATGAGACATGTTGTACTTTATTATGTAAGAGTGTGGCCATAAACTTAAAAATAGCTGGGTAACTTTGTTACCCTTGCCTTGATGGTGTGTTGCAAGTTAGTTAAATTTCATATATTCTTCATCAGCACATTGCCAATAAATGTTACTACTGCATCACAATTTAGGGGAAGTTCTATATATCTGTTTTGAAATAAAGATGGAGGTGACTTATGATACAAGTTATTGAAAAATTATGGCTCCTAAAATTATAAATTTTCATCATTGTATACCCAAACAACCCACATTAAACTAGTGTGAAAATGAGAAAACTAACATTGAAATTATAAAAGCAAGAATGTTGGCAATTAAAATCCATTATAAATAAAGATGTCATTGATACTGAACAAAATGCTGTTTCTGAGGATGGACTTTGTGGCCCCCGGACGCGGGCTTGTTACCGAGCTTTGCACAGGAGCCTCACTTCTTGGTACTGAATTAGGACCTCCCTAAAGTCTAGTAATACCCATGTTTAGGTTATAAATTATGATTTTAGTGCCCCTTAATGATTCACTTCGTAGGTTGCCATGGACTAGCCCTAGTTGTACTGAGAAAAGAAAGACTACGAAACTTTGTTAAGTGCCAAAGAAAGAATTGGGCTTTGGGTCATCTCATAGTCCGTGGTGCGGGCTGACTTTGGCCTCTAGTCACAGATCAGTTTGCATGTCAAATGTTGGCAGTCTCTTGGGGTATTGGGTTCTTATGAATATCTGATTAAATCCATTTACATTTTCACTGTAAAAATGCTTCTGTGCATATGAACACACCATTTTGTATGTGATTTCACACTTTTCATGGGCTTCCTGAAGCCCATTTGTGAACCCTTGACTAAGAAAGCCTGCTCAAGAGAGGAGTATGAAGCCACCCTTCCTCTGTCTCCTCCTGGTGCTGACTCAGGATCCTCACATGTGTGTAAAACACACTGAGAAAGCCTGTGAAGGCCAGGCATTTCCCGTTTGCTTTTGGTTCTGTTCATGATGGCTTTATCACGGGCACACTAGGACCCTCTGAGGACACCACCCGTGCCACCACATTGCTCTGGGACAACTTCCAAGCTTATTGCCCTCCCCAAGTAAGGGAAGGAATGTGGAGAAGCTGTGTGTGCTAAGCCTTTATTTTCATTATTGGCAACAATGTTTGTTTTCATTTTATCAGCTTCTTTATTTCTTTATCCTCCATTTTGTTATCTTTCACAGGCAGTATGGATTTTGAGAACAGTGTGAAGTTTATTCTACTAACAGAAATTTACAAAAATACCAATTTGAATGATTGAGAGATTGAAGTTAAAGAACTCTTGAATAGAAATGTCACTGTTAGTTCAGTGCATTGATTTATTGTCACATCTGAAGCCAGCTGTGCATTCTTGGTATGTGTGTATTCAACTCAGGTGTGACCTACTGTCTTTTATATGTCCCTGGATTTAAATTTGCTAATTTCGTTATGATTTTTGTGTCTGTATTTATAAAAGCCACCAATAGTTAATTTCTGGAACATCCTTGACAAATTTTACTACCAAGGTTATACTGATCTCATAAAACAAGTTGGGAATGTTCTCTGTTTTTTGTTCGCTGGCACAGTGTGTGTAAGATTTGGGCTTTTACGTTATTCCGCCAGTGCCTTCACATGCTGCTTCCTTTTATATCCACTCTCTTTTGCTACATATTCTTTGTCTGCAAGAGCACAGTTCTTCTGGAATGTGTCCCTTAGGATTAACTATCTCAGGAGAATGATTTGTGTGAAAACATCTTTATTCTTATTGTGGAAAGATTGTTGTTAGGAGTAGAGTTTGTTTTCCTGTCTACACACTGAAGATTTCATCCTGCTCCTCTAGCTCCTCTCTCCCCTGGGCTCTGGTCGTCTGCTCTCAGCCTGACTGTCCCCCTGTACTGCCGCTTCATTTCTCTGTGCTGTGTGTGTCTGGGTTCATGTTTATTTGTATTTACTCTGCTGCAGGTTAGTTGGGCAAATCTGTTTCTGTGAGATACAGATTACCTTTTGGTATTTTCTGTGTCTTGTGTATCTCTGCATTGCTTTCTGGGTTATTGCTTTAGTTCTACTGCCCAGTTTGGCCATTTTCTCTTTAGCTGTGTCTAATATGCTACTAAAACCTGCCTACTGAGCTTTTAATATTCGTCATTGTATCTATTATTTCTGTAGGGTCTGTCTGCTTCCCCACCCCCTCAAGTCTGATTGGTCATTCTTAGTTTTCCTGTTTCCCACCTGTTTGTATTTCCTTGGTTGTTGTCTGTGGTTCATATATTGTGTGTTTGACTTTTCCAGCATGCTCAAGGCTGTTTTCCGAGCTGCATCTCCTCCTCTTGGGGTGATCGGCTTTCTGTCCCCCATTGTTGCTACTAATTCTTAGGACTCATAAAGCCCTTCAAATGGCAGTTACTATGAAAAATTAGAAAGAAGCCTTCTATGTAGCTCCCTCCAGTTGATTATTTTCTCTTGACCTGTTCTTTACTTGCTATGAGCGTATCATACCTCTTATTTCCTGAAATAATGACTGTCTCAAAACAGTGAAATCTGATCATTTGACCATATTTATTTAACTGCACACCTGTGTAATAGTATTGACTTTATAACCCTGCAAGGTAGAAAATGAGAGTTTAGTTTTTAGTGGAGCAGAGCCCCAATTTCCACAGCCTAATTAAATTATAATGATAAATACCACTTTAAAAGGAAGCACAGTTGCTTCATTTAATCAATATGGTGATTACTGGCACAGAAAACCCGTCAAGTGCTGTGAATGATAAATGTGTTTTCATACAACTTGCATTGTACTTGCTGTTGGTAGGAGGCATGTAAAATCCTCAATGGTCCTTCTTTTCATAGCATTGCTGTAGTATTGGAATTTCCCTTTGTTAGTAGATAGTGGGTTATAAACCCATGTGGAAACCCCCTCAACTTGACGAATTTGGGGTCGTGCTATTTTCAGAAGAGGATTTCCTGAAACTGGGAGCAGTCACCCAGAGAAAGCTCTGGGAAGATGGTAGTGCTGGGGTTGAAGCTGAGCTGCCGGCCCCTGGCTTGTCAGTGGATGGAGACCAGAGACGTGCAGAGCTGCTTATCCCACAGTACTTCCCTTTCCCCATCCACTTTTTCTGGTGGCTCACTCCCCACCAGTTTCACAGGATTGCTCCAGGCAAATGGAGAAAACGGTACAGGTTGAAGCTCTTGGCCCTAGCTTGTGAGCTGGCTTCTTAGCACCTCCAAGCACGATCTCCTTGAACATAGTCTCCTCAGTCTCTCTCTTTTTGGTGAGGAATATAAAATTTCTAGTTGCCTTTGCGCATAATCTGGTAACTTTTCTGCACCTGCAGTTCATTAGTTCTTTTCTGACTGTGGCAGATAGTTAGCGGGTTGCAGTTGTTGGTTAGTTGTTTCATATGGTTGATCATACAGCAGCTACTTGGTCCCATTGTTATTGTTAGTACTCTGTGAAGCTAGTTGTCATTGCTGGCATTTTTTTTGTTCCATTGTCTAATTATTTGTTTTCTAATACATTTTTATTATGAGATACCTTTCATAAAGATGAGTACATATCTAAGAGAATAATTTTAATTGCATGTCCATGTAACTCTCACCCAGGTTAAATAGATATTGTGTACCTCACAGTTTCCTTCATGCTCTTTCCGGATGACAGCTCCCCACATCCATACACACATCTAATATATACTATGTGTGTGTATACATATTTTTTTAGTTAATTAATTAATTATTATTATTTGAGACAGTGTTTCGCTCTGTGGCCCAGGCTGGAGTGTAGTGGCATGATCATAGCTCTCTGCAGCCTCAACTTATCAGGCTTAGCTGATCCTCCCACCTCAGCCTCCATGGTAGCTGGGACTACAGACATGAGCCACCACTCCTGGCTAATTTTTTTACTTTTTGTAGAGATGGTGTTCTCCCTGTGTTGCCCAGGTTGGTCTTGAACTTCTGGGCTTAAGCAATCCTCCTGCCTCTGTCTCCCAAAGTGCTGGGCTTACAGGTGTGAGCCAGCATGCTGGTCCTTGGGTTTTTGAGACAGGGTCTCACTCTGTCACCCAGGCTGGAATGCAGTGGCAGGATTATGGCTCACTACAGCCTTGAACTCCTGTGCTCAAGCAGTTGTCCTGCCTTAGCCTGCTGAGTAGCTGAGACCACAGGCGCACACCCCCATGCCTCGCTGTGTTATTATTTTTTTGTAGTGATGGGGTCTCCATGTGTTGGCCTAGGCTGATCTTGAACTCCTGGCCTCAAGTGATCCTCCTGCCTTGGCTTCCCAGAGTGCTGGGATTATAGGTGTGAGCCACTGTGCCTGATGATAGCCTATATTTTGAAATAATACTGCCCTTTTCTTTTCTTTTTAATTTTACCATGTAAGAATACATCCCCAATCAATATAGTTCAGTTTTGCCTGTGGTGGAACTTTATCCAAGGGGAGTCATCAGTATATTCTTTTGTGTTTCTCTTGATTTATTAATGAGATGAATTACATAAATTGATTTTCATACACTAAGTCATGTTTGCATTCCCATCATCAATTCAACTTGATCGTGCTTGATTGATCACTTTAAAAAATATTATTGGATTGAGTGCAATCACATTTTGTATAGGATTTTTACATCTGTATTTGTAAGACTGGCTTACCTCTTAATTTCTCATCTTCACAAAAGTGTCTTGTTGAATGTTGGATGTAACTTTCTAGAGAAGCCATCTAGGTAGGCATGGAGTATTCTTTGTAGGATGATTTTTGTTTACTGACTATAATCCATCCCTCCCTGCCTCCATTTCTTCCTTCCTTTTTTTTTTTTTTCTTAAGACAGGGTCTCACTCTCTCTCCCAGGCTAGAGTGTGATGATGTAATTTCAGTTCACTGCAGGCTCTGGCTCCTGGGCTCAAATGATCCTCCTGCCTTTTTCTGTTTTCTTTGAGCTTACTTTGCTTTTCTCTTCCTGACTTGAGGTAGGCACTCACTAATTTTTTTTTTTTTTTTTTTTTTTTTTGAGACAGAATCTTGGTCTGTCACCAGGCTGGAGTGCAGAGGCCTGATCTCAACTCACTGCAACCTCCTCCCCCCATGTTTAAGAGATTTTCCTGCCTCAGCCTCCTGAGTCACTGGGACTACAGGTGCGTGCCACCACACCCAGCTAATTTTTGTATTTTTAGTAGAGACAGGGTTTCACCTTGTTGACTAGGATGGTCTCTATTTCTTGACCTCGTGCTCTGCCCACCTCGGCCTCCCAAAGTGGTGAGATTACAGGCATAAGCCACCACGCCCAGCCTAATTTTTTTACTCCTATTCTAGTTTGAGCACTGAGCTATACATTTCCCTCTGATGTACTGCTTTATCTGTGTGCCACACAGTTCCATACATAATCTTTTCTGGTTTTAAATTCTAAATATTTTCTGTTTTCTGCTGTGATTATTTTGTCTATGCATTATTTGGAAGTGTATTGCTTAACTCTCAAATGTATGGGGACTTTCTAGTTACACTTGGGCTATTAATTTCTAGGCTCATTGTGTTATGGTCAGAAGATGAGCTCTGTCTGATTTCAGCCACTTGAAATATGTTGAGATTTTCTTTATGGCTGGGGTATGTTCTATTTTTAGAAGTGGCACATGTGTCCTTGAGGAGCTGATGTATGATGCACTGTTAGGAGTGTCTTATGTGTGGCTGCCGTGCCCCTTGTTAATTGTAGTGCAGATCTTCCATCTCTCTACTGTTTTGTTTTTTCGGACACTGTCTGCTGTCTGTCACCTGTTCCTCTCCACTCCCTCCATGACAAAAAGACTCCTGTGTCTTTGACCATCTTTTATTGCAATCCTGCTGTGATCTTAGTCATGGGACCAAGCACTCTACATCTGTTCCTCCATTTAATCCTCACAGCATCATCTGCAGCGGGTGTTCCTTGCGTCCTCATCCTGTCCTCATAGGAGCAGGCCTGGAAGGGGCTGAGTCACTGTTCCAGTCACTCGGCTTTGAGGCTGCAGTCTAGGGTGGTGGCCTGGACCCCTCTTTCCTGGAAGTGATGCTTTTACTGAAACCCCTTGCAATCCCCCGGCAAGTATGGCAGTTTTACCTCAGTTGGTATGAATATACTCAGATTAGAGGCAACCATTCTAATACTTGATGTTTAGACTTTGCAACTTCCAAAATCCATCCCACATATCACCTGCTCCCTCCCCAGAGAGGCTGGGCTTCCCATCCAGCTTCCCATCCTGCAGACAGCCCAGGGAAGTCAGATTTCTTGACCAGGCTTGCAGAATTGGTGGGATGTGATGTGGGCACTAGAACCCAGTACTGTAAATCCTGGTTTCATGTCCTTTCTGCTGTCTTTTTCTTTCTGTGTTTAGGCAGTGGTCTTTTTGGTGTGTAAGGCTTCTAGAATGGATTTTATTTCTCTGTGGCTCTTTGGATTGAGGGAGGGGCTTGATGCCATCTGCAGAGAAGCCTGCCCAACTCATGCTCACTCGGGGGCCTCACTCTGCCCACTGGGGAGAGGCTGTGGCAGAGCTGGATTCTGATTGATAGGAGGCAGTGCTGAAGGTCAGAGGCCAGCACTCTCACACTTGATGCTCTCCACCCAGGCATGGTGATTAGGACCACTGCAGAGGGTGATTTGGGAGCTTAAATCTGGTGTGGTGATGAGAGGATCATTGATAGTGGGGACAGTTCTGGATATGTGGTTCACATCCTTTGTGCTGGACAAGATGACTCTGTGACCTGTAATTCCAGGCTGATAGAGCATTTTCAGTGACAGCCCATTTGTCTTGGTAGTGCCAGTGTAGGACACAGGTGAGCCTGTCTCTCTGTGTGTCTTAGGCCTGTCCTAGCAGACGAGCTGTTGTATGTTCTAGATGAGTATCAGCTGGTCACAGGTGGGAGGTTTGGAAGGTAGCCTCCAATCTCCTTTGAGGACTGCAGCAGTGACTGGGGCAGCAGGAACGCACTCTGATGGCCTGGCCAAGTCTGCACAGCAGGAGCCGAGCCACATTCACAGGCACCTCATCCTCCACACTTCACCTCCTTCCTCCAGGTTCCCACTCCAAAACCCACTCATCCCTGGAAACAGCTCCAAGAGACTTTTCTTTGGAACTCTGCAGTGGAGAAACCCATTGCAGACTTCTTCTTTTTGATGTCAATTTGCATTTCAAGAAGAAAATGTTAATACTCCATATTGAGGTTTCATACGTATATTAGAATGTAGAAACATTTTCTCTAATGGCTTGCTGGTAGAAAATGTTTTCACATAGAGCAGAAACGAGATGGAGATACTGCTTCACAGCCTCTGCTCCAGAAGCAGAGGTGGCCTGTAGCTTCCAAACCTCTGCAGAGCAAGTGCAGGGATGGTACATCTCTGTATCTGGACTCACATTCACATGTGTGCATGCGTAGGGGGCATGTGCGTATTGTAAAAAAGATGAGTAAATCTGAGTACTTTTTACATGAGTACTTCTGCCTGAGACTTCACTCCTCAGCGTGAGGCCTGGCACGGCTGATGCCAGTATGTTGGGCGGCAGTGATCTGGCTGCGTCTGTCACAGTGCCTCTCCCTGCTACGGGCAGATGGAAGAAGACGACATCCAGTGTGCAGATCCCCTTTACAGATTCGGAAGAATACATTCAAAATAAACTTGTATTTAGGAAGACTTTTAATGAAGACTATTTATTGTTATCGAGTTTACTTCTGAAATGGGGAAAAAGCTTTTGATACTGAATGAAACAAGTGTGAAGTCCTTGAATCTCTGTTACACAGAGTGGAGCCTTTCAAGCTGGCATGGAGAGCTTAAGGAGCGACTGAGGGAGACTGACGCTGGCCACCTGCAGAGTCCTGGTTACTTCAGTGCTGCTAAGATATTCTCTCATTCCACTCACACCGAAGGAAGCTGCCTTGGGATCGGAGCAGACATAAAGCTAGACAAATTTCAAGGTAAGTAAAAACCTGCAAAGATCTGATAAAATCTAACTGGTAAAAATGCCTTTTTCTTGATGCAAACTGCTTAATTCAGCCTTTTGGCTTGCCTTTGAAAGGTGCTTTATTGAACAGCACAGATTATCTGTTACTGTTGTATTTCTAATCTTACTGCAGCCTTAGATTACTCATGAGACCCTGTTTCTCTTTCTGGGGTGGTACCTGCTGCCCTCCAGTGGCATATATGGCACCTGCCACCCTCTTTGGGATCACACCATTTCTTGAGTCAGTGCTTCATGCCAGGCAGTAGACTTGGTGAAAGCCGTTTACCATCAATTATTATTTTCTTAGAAGTAATTAAAAGAAAATTTCCCTGTAATCCTGGCACTTTGAGAGGCAAGGCATGTGGATCACTTGAGGCCAAGAGCTCGAGACCAGCCTGGCTAAGATGACAAAACCCCATCTCTACCAAAAATACAAAAATTAGCCAGGCATGGTTGTACACACCTGTAGTCCCAGCCTCGGGAGACTGAGGCAGGAGAATCTCTGGAACCCAGGGAGCGGAGGCTGCAGTGAGATAGGTTGCGCCATTGTACTCCAGCCTGGGTGACAGAGTGAGACTCTATCTCAAAAAAAAAGAAAATTTCTATAGTACTTATTTTTAGTGACTATCCCATGATTCAGTGTCTGCTTTTGAGAGAAGCTGAGTCAAATACTAAGATCCCAGTAATGTTAGTATGGTGTCAGGTTAATTTACTTATAACCAGCTGAGTGACTAACTCAAGAAAATCCAGTTGTACATTTCCAAGGAAGCTTTTTCATGGGTTCAGATGAGGTTAGGGGAAGGAGAAAGTGTCAGAGGGCCACTGCAGGATTGAAGAACACAGATGTGCTCCTGTATTCATTTGCTCTGTGGATATTGACGAGCACCCACTGGGTCTCAGATGCCTTCTGGGCATGGCAGGGACTAGGAGCTCGCTTGGCCGCTCTCCTGTGAGCCACTCACTGGACATGGAGGGAGGGGATGGCCATGCTCCTACCTGGGAGTTCTGGATGGCATGCAGAGCCGTGAGGAGGGGGCAATCACCAGGGCATGAGTTTGGATGGATGGGAGTGGCTGGGAGCCTACGGGGGACACCGTCTTTGGGGAGTAGAGACATGCCCATATCTGACTAGTGGGTTTTGAGTTTGTGCCAGCAAAGGCCCGACTTGCCATTTCTGTCTGTAAATGTCAGGAATTTCAGATAACTGGTTCCCCAGTAAGACCTTTAAAGGTGGTTTAGCTTCAACCGATGCTTTTTTTGGCAGGGGGAGGGGAGGGTACACAGGCAGTCCAAGTATGGGCAGGTCAAAATCAAGTCACCTTTATCTTGGCTTGTGCCAGTGGGACAGAATTTTATTTTCAGCCATAACGCTTCTTTTAACTTAATTAGTGATAGGAAATCAGCTTCTCTGTAACCAGAGGTTATTGAAAGAATGAGAATCCCAGAGTTGGAATGAGTCTGAAAGAGACATTGTGATTTAATATTGCCAAGTTAAGTGTTAATTTATGACTACCTATTTTTAACATGCCATAGAGGAAAGCATTGCATTAATTATGCTATATATGTGAAATAGCAAGTATTTTTATATAATGTAACTGTATACTAGAAAAATGAATTATTTATAATTCTTTGTACCAATAAATTGTTCTTAAAAGCATAGAAATATAATCAGGCCAGAAGGAGATATCTAAAGCATGTGCTGAGAAAGCAAAACTAAAGAGCTGGAAATTATAAAATATTACGACATGATGAGTCACATCTCCTCCTCCTGATTCTGTGTTACTAAATGTTAGCTGCAGGATAGAAATCATGTCTTTCCTTTCTTTCATAAAATAAGAGCTAATTTCGACAGCAAACAGTTTGGTGTGTTATTCTTTTCCCTCTTCATGGTGATTTAAATAAAAATAAATAAACATGAAAGATTTTGGCTGAAAAATCTTTGGAAGCACGGCCGTCCACGGTCTCACTGCACCATCGGATTCTCTCTGAGCCTCCCTCTTGGCTCCTGCGTTACTGTTGTCTGTGCAGTGTAGCCACACGTTCACTGTAGGTGTGGGCATTATTTTTAGTTTCAGACAGTCTCACTGTTTTTGCCTTTCTTTTTCCTTGAAAAGACTGAAGTTACTTCTTGTGTCTTTTATACATGAGATTATCTTCTGAGGCTGGAACATCTCGGAGGGATACATAGATAGAATTCCTATAATAATTCCGCTGCTCAAAGGGAATTGCTGAGAAGGGCTTCAGGAAACCTTGACTCTTATCTAAACTTGGAAGGCTTTCTCAGTCTTTCTCATTGCCACCACACACCACATCTTGTTTTCTTAACAAATATTTATTAGCTGATCTTTTTATTTTAAAATGAAGCTCATAGAAGGTATTACCTTATGTAATTATAGCAGTATCATGCCCAAGTGTTATCTAAAGAGAAATTGAAAATACATAATAAAATGTTTTTCTATGCCACTGTGTGAACACAGGCACTCCTGCTTTCACTCAAACCACTGAGTGGTATGGGGTTGTCAGTGCAGGCAGATATGGGGTACCGAGCTCGTGGCCTGACAACCATACGCAGTGGAGCTGGGTGGTATTACTTTCTAAAATGGTCAGCCCTGAAGGAAGCAGCATTCAGTCTTCCCTATCTCTAGATAGTCTCTGTATTTTTGGAACATTGAGTGTATACTAAAAGTGTAGAAAAATGCATTATGTGAATCCAAAACTCAGCTGGGTCTGGGCTTAGACAATTATGAACAGCCTTTCCACCTGCATTGAAGTCCTTATGGGCAGGACAGTTTTTTGTTTCTGGGATGGTGCTGCTCCCTCCAGGGGGCTTAGGATTGTCCATATCACTGTGATGCCTAAGCCACTTCTCATGTTGCTTCCTGTGGCTACCACCAGGCATCGCTGCCACCTCCTGCTCTGTGCACAGTGTGGCTGCCTGATCGACTGTTCAAGAACTAGAGTTCTCTTGAAGCCTTGACTGAAAGGAGTAGTGAGGAGCGGCATGGAGCCCAGTGCCAAGAAGCAGCCGTGTCTTTAGGCGCTTTTCAGGAGAGCTCTTGGGGCCAGAAGGAGGGAGCCATCACTGACCTCTGTCCTGGTGCCTGGTGGTGTCCTGGTGAGGAGCTCCATGAGCCTCTGTAGGGCTCTTCTCTGCACGGAGGTCCTGGAGATGGGCAGTCTGGGTGGATTGTCAATCCACTGAGGGCCTTCGAATGAAGCACATTATTTAAGGGCACTAATTCTGCATCCTCAGATATTGTGACAAAAAGTGGACATTTTTCTTCCTTCAAAGTAATTTATTGACTAAAATAACCAATTGAGCAAAGGTGATGCTTTAGTACCTAAATATTCCAGAATATTACTGACATAAAGTAAAAATTTGGCTAAGAACAAGAAGTCTCTCAGAACGTGCTTTTCTGGCACAAGCCCCTGCACCAGGAAGCTATCTGTGTGGTGTTTGGCCTGACTGATTTGCATCAGCTTAAGGGCGCTCAGGCGCATGGCGTCCCACTGTAAGGTCAGCGGAGGGAGAGCAGCTGGCCAGGTCAGAGGATTCATTTCTGTCCAAAGCTTTGTGGGGAAAATATGGCTTTTCCAGTAGCCTCTGTCATTCCAGAGAGTTTTAAGATTGCGTTTATTTGTTCTTCTACTCTGGAACTATGAAGCCAAACCAAAGAAATGTTTCCACACCAGGTTTTGCCCAGAGTCTTTAGGAATGTTTATGAACTTCTTTAACTTGAGGCCCTTGCAATTTTCTGTGCCCCTGTAAGGTACAGAATAGGGGACAGGCCTGCTCCCTTGTGAGGGCTGGATGGACATTGGCTCCACTGGGCAAGGATCCTTCCTGTGGATGGCTTAGGAGATGTGACAATTCAGATGTGGGGTTGGTGGCACATTTTTTTTCCCCAGTTATATCCAAGTAAAAGGAGGACACATTCTTACTGAACCTATGCAATAAACTACATTGTCAGGAAGAGTAAAGCGTCTTGGTGTGAGTGTTCCTCAATTCTGAAAGTTCAGGAGCACTGTTACATTGCAGCTTTGAAAGCAGTCTACTGAATTTATGGCTAGAGATAGATGAAGAGAAAGAGAAGGGGCTTCCTTGTGCACACATTAGTAAATACAACATTAAAGAGAATACCAGCAATATTCCAAAGTCACAATCTGCATTTCCCTGCCAGCTCCTCAAGTCTTACTTCCTGTCTGCTGGCTTGTGGCTCATCAGTCAGTTGTCATAGTCATGTGCTTCCTGGCTCAAAGCCCCTGGGAGCCCAGCTCATTCCCCTGGTGGAGTCGGACAGTTGTTGAAGGGGTATCAGGTTATGTTCAGCAGCCTGAGCCCGGTTCTGTTCCTTGTAGTGTCAGTAGTGAAGGTGCCTGTGCATTCATTTTCTGTCGTGCAGGGGCTGCCGGCGCATCTGACTAAGGGTCCTCTAACAAGCCCACTAGCTCTTGGCAGAGCTCAGTTCCTTGTGGCCATAGGCCTGTGGGGCTTGGCTCCTGGAGTCTGCCCATAACCCCTGCCCTGTGGTCCTCTCCACAGCATGGCAGTTTGCCTCTCAAGGTGTATAGGCAAGGGTCTCCCCTCTTCCTTTCCTTACTGACTTATCCTGTCTTTCAGGGCTTTACCTGATCAGGCTGGACCCACTCAGGAAAATCTCCCTTTTGATGAACTCAGTCACCTGATGAGATGTCTGACATCCCTTCACCTTTACCTTATGTAACACTATATCCCATCATATTCACAACTCCTCCCACCTGCAAGGGCAGGGGAGTGTACAAGGTGTGTACCCCAGGAGCAGGATGCTAACACTACACTGACTGAGAAAATAATATGTCACACCTGTGTGTACCTGAAAGAGGTGTGTGCCTAACAGTGGTGTGTGCACCTGACAGGAGTGTGTCTCACATAGGTATGTGCGCCCAGGGTGTGTGTACCCAACAGAGGTATGTGCAACCAGGGTGTGTGTGTCTGACATGGGTATGTGCACCCGGCAGGGGTGTGTGAGCCTGATGGGTGTATGTGTCTGACGTGGATGTGTGCTCCTGGCAGGGGTGTGTGTGTCTGACATGGGTGTGTGCACCTGGCAGGGGTGTATGTGTCTGACATGGGTATGTGCGCCCAGCAGGGGTGTGTGAGCCTGACGGGTGTATGTGTCTGACATAGGTGTGCGTGCCTGGCAGGGGTGTATGTGTCTGACATGGGTGTGCGCACCTGGCAGGGGTGTGTGTGTCTGACATGGGTATGTGCACCTGGCAGGGGTGTATGTGTCTGACATGGGTGTGTGCGCCCAGCAGGGGTGTGTGCCTGACAGAGGCCTGGCTTAGTGTTCAGGTTCCACAGTACATGAAGAATCCTACATATCCTTGTGGACAAGGCAGTACGGTGGAATTTGGGACAAAAGACTTGCATAGATTTTTTTTTTTTTAACAAAAGATGAAATTGAAATGGCAATGAGCTCATGCTTATTCATCCAGTGAGCATTGAGGACCTCCTAAGGCCAGGCCCATGATGAAGATCCCGAGGATGAAGACGCCTTGTTGTCCAGGTCAGTGGGTGACAGCAGTCGAAGTCAGGGGCACCCAGTACCACAGCCCTGGCTACTGCTGACAGGAGGGTAAGTCCCCTGCCACGTGGGCAGAGCCGCCTCTGCAGATTCCCAGGTGGATCTCCTGGGGCAGGGACTGGCAGGCTGTGGCCTGTGAGCAGATTCTGCAACCTGAAAGCTAGGAATGGTTTTTACATTTTTAAGGAGTTATAAAACAAAACAGGAAGAATCTGCAACGGAGACCATATATGGCCTGCACAGCCTAAGGTTTATGGAAAGGGACAGACCTGCTCTAAGGGGCTCACTTGCTGGCGGGACCTCATCTGGGTTGCCAATTCTGCTGACTCTGCAATTGGAAGGTCTCAAGGAAGTCTATGTGCTGGGTAGGATTTCCAGATCCCAAAATGCTTTGTTTCCACCCAAACCCACAGGGCAGAGAGAGCCCTCCTCCCTGTTCCTCAGCAGAGGCCTCCACACTGTGTGCTTACTGGCCTACCAGAGTGACAACCACTGCCAGCTGTCTGCATCTTCTTAGCACCCCTTAGTGTGGGTGCATACTGAGGGCACTTAAAACCATAAACAGGCAGAGAAAATCTCCAGTCTTCCAGGTAATCTCAGAGGACCCAGTGATTTAAGAGGAAAAGACCAGATTGCTGCTTTCAGTAGGACCACTGTGTGATGCCAGCCTGTCAGTCAGTGCACATAGACATGGGGTCCTGAGTTGGTTACCTCAGAACCATGAGTGGTAGGTGGACAGAGTAGCCCCTAATGAAGCAGAAATACTGGAAGAGACAGTACCTAATTTAGGTTGAGAAGCAAAGAGAGGCCTCAGAAGATGAAGGCAGAGTACGAGAAAGGCTTTCTAAAACTGACAAGCCTGCTATCCACATTTTGAGATGTATTAGAGAAATTGGAAAAAAACATGCTGAGTGTAGAATGTCAGCAGAAAGGTGTGGCCACAGTCAAGAGGGCCCTCTGTGGGTGCTGTGGTCCTGGACTTCGGGTGGGCCTGATGGAGGCTGTGCCCCCCCTCACCCTCCCAGATGAGTCCTCTGTGATGGGGGTGGGTGAAGCTGAGTGCTGTCCTGAAAATCTGACCATGCACAGCCCTTTTCAAAGACCCTTGTAATTTTAGAGGCCACCAGCAGCCATGGGACTAGGCAGCATCAGAGCAGGGACACAATGTGAGTCATTCGTGCCTGTGTTCATCCTGTGGTGGCCCTGGGCCCATGGGAGTGGGAGGGATCAGAAGGACTGGAGGGAGGGAGTAAAGCTAAGGGAAGGAGTGGGGACAATGGACTCCCTCCCCTGCTTGGTGGCCAGCTGCCTTGAGGACTCGCTCTCTTAGGAAAAGTCCACCGGTCTCTGAGCTCTGATTCTGGCCTCCTGTCAGGTGCCCTCATGCGGGAATGAGTGACAGCAGGGCAGGCCTTCCAGTCTTCCAGCAAGCTCTGCATCATGGGCGGGAGACCCTGCTCTTAAAAACATGTAGACCCTTAACACTCTTCTTCCTCAGACCTGGGTCCTTTGCCTAAGCCGAGATGACAGGGAAAAACTACAGGTACACCAGATTTAGGGACAATAACATCAAGTGTTGCAAATAAATGGAACTGCTGCTGGTAAAGCGGGCTGTGGAGTCGTGGTGTTTGCTACAGCTGGCATCACAGTTTGCAATTCAGAACCTGTAGCAGTGCTCAAGAGAGAGTCATTCCTTTAACAACAGACATGGACTGAGCCCCCGTGGGCAGGCACTGACCGAGGCCTGGGGACAAACGTGGGGGCAGACCAGCCCTATGGTGACAGCTGGTGGAGGGTGGAGAACAGAAGACCTGCCCTGCCAGGCAGCGGCCGCTGTGAGAGCAGGGGTGCTCCCGCACCCAGAGGAGACACCCAGCTGCTCTCTGCCAGGTTGCTTGGTGTGCACCCTGCGGGGAGAAGGCTGTCCCCGGCTGGTGTCCACAGGGTCCAGGGCACAGTCTGAATTTACTTCTGTTCAGTATTTCCCAAAGGCTTTTTCTGCATGAAGGGATTCGTAGTGGCACAGCAGCTCCCTCTTGTGGACAGATTCCCTCCTGTAAGGGGAAGTATAGCTGAGGTTCCAGCCTGCCACCCCTTGTGATCCTGATGTGCGGAGCGTTCTGGAACTGAAGACTTCTGACCCCCTTCTTAATCCACGCCGTAGCCATGCCTGGGGGCTCTTGACCATTCCTGGCCCCTGGCCGCCCTTCCTTGGTCTGAGGGTACGTGGGTGGCCCTCTGGGTGTGGCAGGAGCTTCATGCTTTAATGACCAGCTGTCCCCGGATGAGTCAAGGCCCATCAACCCAATTTAAAATAAAACATTCCAAGTCTCTTCAGAGGACAGAGTGAGGATGTCTTCGTTCAGTGATGGAGCTCGGCCTCTGCCTCTGCCTTGCCTCTGACTGAGACACTGAGGGTTCAGGTGCAGTTTCTGCCCGCTATGTGCAAATGGCCTGGTGGGTGTGGAGGGGAGGAAGGCTTTGATGGCACTGTGAGGAACGTCAACACAGAAGGAGGTATGCCAAGGAGGCGGGGTAGGAGAAGTTATGGATGTAGGGGTTGCACCAAGACTGGAAAGCTGGATGTCTTTTCTAGGCATATGGTGTGGGAGGAGGGCACCCCAGGCAGGAGGGGCTGAGAAGGTGACCCCAGAAGCCTGGTGGGCCCGAGAGTGTGAATAGGGTGGGGAGAGGCTGGGCCTGCTGGGGGCAGGAAAAGACCAGACCTATGCTTAATTTCAATTTCTTTCTAAGTGATGGCCTCAAACTTAGATGGGCTTTTGATGAGAAGCAATAGTGTCTACTCCTTGCCCTCCTCAGGAGCATCACTGATTTTTTAAAACTGCATTTTAGATGTTTGCATTTCTGTATTAATTAGTATTAGGATTGGCTATAAGTGACAGAGATGCAACATAGCAGGTTTAACCAAGAGAAAGGGCTGCATCCTGCATTTGCTGTTGTCTGATTGATGAACTTTAGACATTATCTGTGTAGTGTTAGTTCATGTGGAGGAGGATTTAACTCACTGACTTTTCTGCAGCCTTCTTTTCCTGTATCATTTAGGACTGATTCCAGGTGAAAGTCACAGCATGACTTTCAGTATCTCACACACCTTGGATGTATACCTGTACTTACTATGTTATAAGTAATCCAGAGGTAGGAGTTTGCTAGAACGAGTTCAGAGTTCGGCCGTGTCAGGACTCTAGTTGAGTATCGGTGTAGCACAGCAGCAGCAGCTCTAGACATCACATGTGTGTTTAAGGCAAGAACAACAGAAGAAGCAGGCAGTGCAGCTCTTGTCTGTTCCTTTTGTCAGAGGCATTGCGGAAGCCCTCAGCATATTTTCACTTGGCCAGAGCTGTGTCTTTTTCCTTGACCGGAATTGTGTTTTGTGGCCAGCTGTAGTCACAAAAGAGACTGAGAAAATGAGCCTTTCATTCTTGTGGTACCCCTGGTAGAGGGGCAGGGGAAAAGGTCTTGAGGATGAGCTCTGGGTCAGCTGACCAAGCTTGCAGCCATGCCTCTCTGCTTGTCATCCTAGAGACTGTGAGTGGCCCACATGCTGTGGCCTGTGGAGGCTGGGTGGCCTCTCAGCATCTCAGTTTCCTGTGTGGGAGGCAGCAGAAGCACTCACCTGGCCCTCATCTCTCAGTGGTGTCAGTTTGACCTCTGTCAGTTTGTTGTTGTCTTCTCGCTCTGTCACCTAGGCTGGAGTGCAGTGGCATGATCTTGGCTCACTGCAGCCTCTGCCTCCTGGGTTCAAGCAGTTCTCCTGCCTCAGCCTCCCTAGTAGCTGAGACTACAGGCACATGCCACCATGCCCAGCTAGTTTTTGTAGAGACGAGGTTTTGCGGTATTGCCCAGGCTGGTCTTGAACTCCTGGGCTCAGGTGATCCACCTGCCTCAGCCTCCCACTGTGCTGGGATTACAGGTGTGAGTTACCGCGCCCAGCCTAGTTTGTCTTCCATGTTACCAAAGGAGAACACTTTTTCTGTTCTATAACCTTACTTCAATCACAGTTCCAAATTCATAATGGTGCTTATGTTATTATGATAACTGCCGAAAGTCATACCACGGTTTAATTTGCTTTATACTTGGATTTGGTATACTTGATTTTTTTGTTCCATTTCTTCTTTTTCCTGATTTCCCTGATTTTTTAGTTCCATTTTCTCTTTTTTCCTGCATTCTTGTCTGGCACGGAGTGGTAGAGCAGAGTGGGGAGTGGAGTTGAGTTTGGATCCAGCGGTCGAGCAAGGGCCTCGACTCCCCTGCTCAGCTTCCTTCTCTGTCGTGTGGGGCAGGGAAGGGGCCTGTCAGGTGTGGCGAGCGCGGTGAGTGATAGTGTGGGACCATGTGCCCTCATGTCCCTGAGCACCAGCACTTCTGCCTCTCTGTGTCGTCTTGTTGAGAGGGACCACTGCCTCTCTTACACTGTCTCCAGCCCTTTCCAGCTTATTCATTCTGTTTCTTGGAACCCATTTAATTCATTCTTCTTAAAATACATATATTTTCTATTTTATTTCAAATCTAGACTTAACTTTTTTTTTTTTTTTTTTTTTTTGAGATGGTATTTCACTCTTGTCACCCAGGCTGGAGTGCAGTGGCGCGATCTCGGCTCACCACAACGTCCGCCTCCCGGGTTCAAGCAATTCTCCTGCCTCAGCCTCCGGAGTAGCTGAGACTACAGGCACAAACCACCATGCCCAGCTAATTTTTTTTTTTTTTGTATTTTTAGTAGAGATGGGGTTTCACCATGTTGGCCAGGATGGTCTTGATCTCTTGACCTCGTGATCCACCCACCTCGGCCTCCCAAAGTGCTGGGATTATAGGCATGAGCCGCTGCGCCTGGCCAGACTTAACTTTCTTATAGAATTTGTTTTTTTTCTGGGATTTCTGATTTTTTTAAAACTGGATTTACTGAAGTAAAATGTACAGACAATAAAAATCTTTTTTTTTTTTTTTTTTTTTTTGAGACAGAGTTTCGCTCTTGTTGCCTAGGCTGGAGTGCAATGGCACAATCTTGGCTCACTGCAACTTCTGCCTCCTGGGTTCAAGTGATTCTCCTGCCTCAGCCTCCCAAGTAGCTGCGATTACAGGCTCCTGCCACCACGCCCAGCTAATTTTGGTATTTTTAGTAGAGACGGGGTTTTGCCATGTTGGCCAGGCTGGTCTCGAACTCCTGACCTCAGGCAATCCATCTGCCTTGACCTGGCCAAAAATCATTCTTATAAAGTGTGCTCTCTGATATATCCTGACAAATGTATGCCAGTCCCACACCACTAAGCAATCAGGGTAGAGAACATTCTCCTTACCCCAAAGAGTTTTCTATCTGGTTGATGTCCTGTCAGATGGTTTGTATTCAGCAGACCACCCAGACCAGGCCATGAGGTGCAGGCTGGCCCCTGGCAGCCCACACCTGGTAGCTTCTGGGCAGCTCCTGGCTTGATTGCTCTGGCGTGGAGTGTCAAGTGACCTCCACAGAACAGCAGATGGTGCTGTAGGGCCGCTTCTAAGACTCGGTGGAGGAGGCTCAGTGGCTCAGTGGCATTCAGAGCGGTGGCCACCAAGACAAACCTCCTGCCTTCACACCATGTGTGCATGTGTGTGCGTGTGCGTGTGCGTGTGCGTGTGCACGTGCATTCCCAATTCAAGTCCAGAAGCCAGTTTCCTTTAGAAAACTTTATGTTCCCTGGCTTTATTTTTACCATTTAGAGGACCAATGAGGCAATGATATGGAATACTTAGAGCTGGTTTAATTCAGTGAATGATCTGAATTATAAATAAAATTTTATCAAGTGATTAATAAATTTGATATAATAAATTAGGTCTGTGGGAGGGGCTTACTGTGTTGTGGCATGAGAAGTTTTGCACATCTCTTGCAATTCAAAAAATCGTGGCTGGGTGTGGTGGCTCAAGCCTGTAATCCCAGAACCTTCGGAGGCTGAGACAGGAGGATTGCTTAAACCCAGGAGTTTGAGACCAGCCTGGGAAACATGGAGAAACCCTGTCTCTACAAAAAAAAAAACAGTAAAAATAAATTAGCCAGGCATAGTGGTGCACGCCTGTAGTCCCAGCTACTCAAGAGGCTGAGGTGGGGGAATCGCTTAATCTCAAAAACAGAGGTGGCAATGAGCCAATATCATGCCACTGCACTCCAGCCTGGGCAACAGAGAGAGACCCTGTCTCAAAAAAAAAGTTGTTACTTTGCTTGTATTGTCTTTGTGGAACATAATTTTATGATTCTGTTGTTTTAAGCTTAATATTCCAAATAGGTAATAATTATGACAAAATGCAAACAATTAGCCTATACTGTCATGATCTAAATATGTAGTGACAGATTTACAGAGTATATTTCAAAAGATTGGCATTCTGTTTTATTTTTAATAGCCAGTTATAGAAAGCATTGCTTTTAAATAATGCCCCAGAATCTTTAAAGAAATACCTGTCAATGTATGTCCCAGTTTAATATCAAATTTATATTCAAAGCTCATAAGAATCTTTTGAAAGGTTTCCCAGAGTCTGTAAATGGGAATGGAGCTGTCCTTGAAGGGTGCTAGGCCTCCCAGGTTTGAGTTGTCATCTGCTGCTAGCATAGTACCTCCTGAGCTACCTGTGAGCTACCTTAACCATCCGTAGGTCCCTTCAGCCACCCCAGGGCCATGTTAGCCACCACAGGGTCACCTTGGCCATCCCGGGACCACTTTAGCCACCTGTGGGTTACCTCAGCCATCTGTGAGTCATCTTAGTCACCCCAGGGTCACCTTAGCCACCTTCTCACCTTAGTCACTCGTGGTCATCTTAGCTGTTTGCAGGTCACCTTAGCCACTCCTGGGCCACTGTAGCCACCTCTGGGTCTCCTAGCCACCCCTGGGTCACCTTGGCCACTCTGGGTCACCTTATCTACCCCTGGGTTACCTGAGCTACCCTTGGTCACTGTCTGTGGCTGTTTGCTTGCTTTAGGTCACATTTTGCTGCTGCAGCTAATGAAGGTCCCTCAATTCAAGCGTCTCCTTTTTTTGGCCCTGGCCTTCTTTATGTTGTTTGTTTTTCAAATCAAACACCTGCTATACTCATTTGAGAAGTATAGACTTTTATTTTTATCCCTAAGTTGCCTGATAAAGTCATCTTTAAAGCCCATGGCAAAAGCATAATTGAATTCATTTGTTTGAAGAAGTGGAGGAAGGTTGCAAGTAGACTGAAAGTTATACTTAGTCTATTCTGTTTGAAACCATTCTAATTTAGAAAACAGCAATGTGTTAATTTAAAGGAATATGTGTATGTTATTTGACTTAATATTGTAAGGAGTCTTAATTGAGAAAATAAACTCAAGTAGTTGTGTTTTTTCTTTAATTGGGCAGTATTGTAGCAGGGCAAAGAGTGTGGTCCCCAGGTTGGAGAGCTCTGGGTTCTGAGTGGGTCCTAGCATATGGCCAGCATGCGACCTTGGGCTGTGACTTGCCCAGCTGGCTGCCAGGCTCCTCTCCATGAGGTGGTGGCAGCCGTGTGGGATCTGCTTAGTGGGGGCACAGCTGCTGCAGCCTGAGTAGCATCCTCACATGGTCCTCCCGTGAACCCAAGGGTGTGTACTGGCTCCATCATGTGTTTTACAGAGGGGGGGAATCAGGAGTCCAGAAGGTAAGAAATTGCCTAAGGCCCTTGGCTAATAGAAGAGGGAGCAGGGCTTTGAACTGGGACCAGCTCATGACTCTGCAGGTTACCGCTTTGCTGATACCATGGCCATGCTACACAGCTGCTCAGGCTGTAAACTGTACAGCTCCACTGCAAAGGCCAAAGCTCAGAGGCAGCTGTGATGGCTGTAAAGCAAACAGCAGCCATGTCCAGGCCGCTGCTCACAAACTTCAGTCTCCTTGACTGAGATTTGATAGCATTGAAATGAGCAAATGTGTGTGTGGTGATTGACAAGTGGCCATCACTCAGCCAACTTTTCCTGTGCCCTCTGCTTCGGCAGGTGCTCTCCTGGCTCCCTGATTCTTCCTCTCCTAACCTTCTGGCACTATGCTCCTCACTTGGGAATTGCACCCAGCCTCACCTGTGCAGGTGAGCCCCACACCTGTGTCTCCAGCTCACATTTTCCTCCAGCTCTCCAGACCTCACCAAGTCCAGTAGCATCTTCTCTCAGGCCTCCACAGGCATCTACAACTTCAAACACCCAAATTCTGATTCCTTGCTCTTGCCATTATCTCCCCATCTCAGCAGCTCCTTCCTTCCAGACTCTCAGACTGGAGGCAGCTCGTCCTTTCTCTTCCATCCCACACCGCAGCCAGGAGGTCAGTGGGCAGTGCCTTCAGAAAGCATCTCCTGTGTACCTGACCTCTACTCTGGCCAGACTTCTAAAACTAGGTCAGAGCTAGATCAAAGCCCCTGGTCAAGACACTGCCACAGTCTCCTGCCACCAAATGACTGCCATGTCCTCACTGCGGCCCAGGAGGCCCCATGTGCAGAGCCGCTGGGACCTCCATCTCCTCCCATTCTCTCTTAACTGTGTTGCTGTCACTCTGGCTGCCTGGCTTTTCTTGGGCAGTTTCAGGTGCTGCTGCTACCTAGAGCCTTCCATCTTCCCTTCCAGAACACTCCTCCCAGTTGCCCCGCGGCCAGCTTCCTCACCTTTGTTACAGTCTTCCAAAATGGAAAAGCCACTGCTGCCCTCCCACATGCAGCCATCTTCGTAGGATAGCAGCCACTGCTGTCCCCTGACACTTGATGGCATTTAATCTTTTATGACACCTATTAGTAGTTGTCTCTTTTTTTTCCTTATTAGAACATAAGCTCCAGGAAAGCAGTTGTTAACGTCTTTTTGTTCACTGATGTATCTCAAGCACTTAGGACAGTACTGACACATAGTAGAAGCTCCATAAATAGATGAATGAATGTTTGCTACTTTTCTTATTAACAGACATTTCTGAGGTACTTTAATATTACATTAAGTAATGTTACAGTTTCCCATGTGTTGATTTTATGTGAATAATGAGTAAATTACTCATATAGAGATTTTAGAATTTAATAAACTCATTTTTTCCCTTCTTATAAGAGTAGAAAAATGCTTTTAAGAGTTTTCCTAAATTAATATTCTGGGAACATTAAACTTTAGAACTTTACTCTGAGGACATAGATAAAAATAAAATTAATTAGATACCAGGAATGTCAGATGCTAATGGTGTATGGCTATTTGTGACATTCTCCTAGAATTAAACAGTTATTAACTTGCAAAGACCTGGCAGCTGAAGTCAGAAATGGATGAACTTTTACAGTTGGGAAAAAAGAGCTTTAAGGTATCTTATTAAAATTGTAAACTGTCAGTTAATCATCACAGAAACTATACCTGATACAGCAAATCATTGTCATTCAGCTGTGAATTTCTGGATTCTCATGAGTCAGACATTCTATTTTTATGTTTCTCTTAAATAATCCTAAAGTTAGAAGAAAGAAGTGGGAAGAAAAAGAAAGAGAACCATAGCTATGGTTCTCTTCTTCCATAGCCTTACTTCAACTCTGGCGACTTCATGTGGAATGACTGTAGGATGAATTCATATGCAGCGAAAGAGCCAGTCCCCATTAGGGTACCTTTCTAGTTGGTGCCAGTCCCCATTAGGGCAGCATTCCAGTCGGTGGCGCACAGATTTACCACAATTAGGGCGCTGCGTGTCTTGTCATTCCGGGAGAGCCTAAATTACTCTGATTTTCAAGAAAGCAAAAAATATGGTTTTGATATCAGGAAGATTTACTGTGCATTGGGTTGTGTCATTTGATGGAATAAAACAAATGATCCCTTTATGAGAATGAAGGCAAAATATATGTAAATGCCATTTTAATCTAACTTTTTATATGAATGTAGAACATATATCAAACAGGATTATACAGTGTGATGGTCAGGAAACTAGCATGCTTTTGTGTTTTGTAGTCTAGTCCAAAAGGCACCCCAGTAGATCTGGCATTGTTAAACCAAGGAAGTCTTCAGAACTGCTCTGTCTCCCTCGTGCCCATAGGATTGTAGCGTATGGAGGTGACCAAGGAACCTGACTCCAAGAGGTCTCTGCCACTGAAAGGAGATTTTTATTACTTGAGTTTCCTAGAGGAGGGGCACTCAGGCCAAGCAGACCCATAGGGGTGTCAGTCAAGGGGCAGAAAGGAGCCACAGGAAAGCCCAGGCCAGAGCCTGAGTGGGGTTTCTGGGGGAAAGGCAGCGCAGGGCACCAGTGTAGGAGTGCCCAGTGTGAACAGTTCCTGTGGGAGTGGGATTTCTGGGGAAAGGCGGGGCAGGGCACCAGTGTAGGAGTGCCCAGTGTGAACAGTTCCTGTGGGAGTGAGATTTCTGGGGAAAGGCGGGGCAGGGCACCAGTGTAGGAGTGCCTAGTGTGAGCAGTTCTGGTGGGCCTTGGGCTGTAGGAGAGATCTCTAGCTTCTTGGTACCGGGCTGCGGGTTGATTTAGGACAGAAGAAGTGAGATAAGGGAGGTGGGTGAAGCTGACCACTCACCTGGAGCCCTGTGCTGGCTCTAAGCTCTGGGAGGGCCAGTCTCTCCCTGTGACTGTAAGGCCCACAAATACCAGAGCATTAGGAATAAGAAAATGTACTTAATAGAACTGGTCCTGTGACAAATGGATGCCTAACTGACAAATCCAGAATCTGAGGAAACACAGAACAACTGCCTTTATTGACAAGGTGGCACACAGAGCCCAAGATAGGCGCACAGCAAGAGGATGCCAGCAGGATCTCTTAACAAGCTTACCGCCGTATCTTTTTACAATGTTAACTGTAATCCCAAATAAGTTTTTAATGACAGCATATCTACTGAGATTGTCATTTTAGTGTATTTTCATTTAAAGTAGTATCTACCAGATTCCTGAAAAGTTACAAACCATCTGACATGACCATTGCCAGTCGTGCCAACCACATTCTCACTGAGCTGCGTACTCTTCACAAGGAACCTTTCCCTGCGGTCACATAGCTGTTGCCACAGCCTGTGATGGGGTTCACCATTTCAGACTTTCTGGTTCTTTCTGCTGAGATTTTAAAATAGGAGAGTATAGCTATACTTTGCAAGTTGTTTCATGAATATACTTTTTCTGAATTGTGACTTGCTATAAAAGTTTTGTTTTTTTAAGGTAAGAGTTACAATGGAGATGGAGAAATTATACTTTTCTTATTTCAAGGAAAACACCAGTCATCAGTTATGTATCAGTTGGGAAACCTGGGATAGGAAGTTGCAAGGCAACCTGGTTTCAGCTGGACCTGTACTCTCCCAGGGCTGCATCCTGCTAGAGCTGTCAGGACACAAAGAACACCACCAGCCTCTCTGGGAGTGGCCTGGCCTCTTGGCCACTTCTTTCCACCGATGTGGTGGGTGTGGGGATAAGCTAGAGAGACTAAAGCCCACTATTGAGCTCAGCTTCCTGTAGAAACCAAGTTAGATGAAAACCCTGACCCAGAGAGAGAAGGCAGAGAATTGGACTTTTGAAAACGTGAGTGTGTCCAGCAACCAGGCAGCAACAGTCCTTGTTTTTACAAAAACTAACTTCCTTAAGCCCTGTATTTTCCCAGAATAATTTCATCATAGAGAATCCAGAATCCAGACAGCTCTTTACCATCTATCTTTTCCTTTTTTCTTATCCTATGATTGGTTTGATCTGGACTGCCTAAAACCATGACAATATTAAGTGCTTTCTCCTGGATAAGAGAGCTCTAGAAGTTCTGGCTCCATTTCTCAAACGGTTTCTTCTTTGATTCTATCCCTGTTAGGAGACCCCCAGGGTCTTGCCTTGAGACATTGCAGTTAGGCCCAGCAGCCACTATGCTTGGGCCTGGCCAGCCCCTCCTGAGGGGCCAGGGCGCCACTCACCTGCTGACTAGGTCTTCTTAGCCACGTCAGTTCATGGGTTTTGGTTTTTTTGAGCTTCTGGCTAGTCCTTAGTTTCTCCGACCTGGTTAATCACAGTGTGGAGTCATTTTTCATGACTGTGCATCTCACTTGTTTGATGCATGCCAAGGGAATATAAATTAATAAAGAAACCTACAGAAATTCTCCCTTATAGTTTTCAAATATGATAAGTGAGTTTGTTCTATAAAATAGGCCCAAAGAGGTTTCATACTTGAAATAATTAAAGAGTATTTATGTTTCTCTTTTGTGATTTCTTGGTTCTAATCCTGTGGGCTGCTTTTGACTTCCTCTGTTGGAGAGACACTGTGCATCCGTATCTGACAGTAGATCCTGAACTAGCAGAGAGCTGAGCACAGATGTGTGCCCAGATGCGTGCTTAGGTAAGGATTTTGTGCAAGGCAACTGTCGTGTGAAACTGTAAAGTGTGCCACCTTAGACTGGAGAGAGAAGGGGGTGATTTGATGTTTTCCACACGCCTCTTTTACCAAAATGGGTCATCTTATCTGTCTCAGGCCAGGCCCCCGGGAGTATGGGAACAGCACAGCTGCAGTGAAGGAGGGGCTCCTGCTCCATGCTGGCCCAGAGCTGTGGGTCATGCCCCTCAAGTCGCTCAGCATTCTGCAATTCCCCTGGCCTTAGTCCACCATCTCACTGTGATAACCATCCAGGTCAGCAGTTGTGAACCTTCCTGGCTCCCATGCTACCCCCCACCTCTCTCTCTATTCCTGCTCCCACACTGCCCCCTGGCACCTCTCTCTCTATTCCTGCTCCCACAGTGCCCCCTGGCACCTCTCTCTCTATTCCTGCTCCCACACTGCCCCCTGGCACCCCTCTCTCTATTCCTGCTCCCACACTGCACCTGGCACCTCTCTCTCTATTCCTGCTCCCACACTGCCCTCCACCCCGGCACCTCTCTCTCTATTCCTGCTCCCACACTGCCCCCTGGCACCTCTCTCTCTCTCTCTGCTCCCAGCGTCCTCTCAGCTTCTCTTCTGAGCCCCACACAGCGGTTTCTGCTCTATCACTACCACTTATCGTCCGTCACCGAGAGAGGGCAAGAGAGGGCAAGAGCCTGTCGCACGTGTGCTGACTGCCTGGTGAGGGTTTGTAGAGTGATGGGCAGGGCCCTGCAGTACAGCCCTCCTGAACTCACCACACCAGAGGCCTGTCGGTGTCACTGTCAAAAATAGGCATCCTCCCCTCCCAGCCCCCATCACAAGCTAAGCATCTGTGAGAACAGAGGCTATGCTTCAGAGGAGCCTGCCCCAGATGTAGCGCCGGCCTTTGGAGGCAGCTTCTCTCTCACTCACCTCCTCCTTGGTTTTCACTCTTTTATGCCCCCAGGGACCTGCCCACTGGTTCACAGCCCTAAGGGCCATGGCAGTCTTCGTGTGGGTATAAGCTGGGTAAAACGAATTAACGTGGAGCCACAGCTACCAGTGGCTGATTGCCTATGGGTGTCAGCCCGGCCCTAAGTGCTCCGCGGCTGTTTCACCGTCTGGTGACAGCCCAGCATTGTGAGCACTGAAGGAAAGAACTGGGACAGGCAGCAGAGGCTCCCACCTGACGGCACTGAGGCTCCTGCCTTAGCACTGGGGCCTGGGCTCCCCTTTGCTGTAATGCCATGAAGTATGTCAGGAAGATTTGTGCATGACCTGGTGGAGAGAGAAGAGATGTGACAAAGCAACTCTGGCCTGTGTCTCCATTTCCAGTGAGATGCTGCCATCCCTGCCATAGCCTGTCCTGGCCACAGGGGAAGGTGGGAGGAGTCAGTTTGTGAAAAATCAGGGCTCTGAGGGCACTGGAGGTGGTGCTGAGTTCTGCAGCAGTCAAGAAGAAGAGCAGGGCTGAGTTCCCAGCTGCTTGTGAGCATCACAGACGCATTTGCCAGCAACTGGACTCGGCTTTGCTCTAACATCTGCTCCTTCCCTGGGAGCATTGTTTCTGCCTTTGGCTGCCCGGTGAGATCTCTGCATCATTTCTTCCCCCAGCTTCTCTCTCCACCCATGCCACCATGGGAGAGTTTAGGCCTTCTCGTTCCTGATTGGGCTGATGTAGGGCTGTGACTGTCACCTGTTCCCTCTTTCCTGTCTTCCTCACCTATCCCCACATTGTCAGTCCACCTTTCTTACCGCTGAATGCAAACCTGCAGACACTCCATGGCGTTCAGGATGGAGTTCAAAGACATCACCTCAGCATGAAAGGCCCTTTCAGGTCTGGCCCTGCGTACTCCAGACACCTACATGCTCCTGGGTATAGCAGCATGGGTCTGCAGGCAGCTTCCTATGATGCCTCAGCTTCTGCTGGCTCCTGATGTGGCCTCTGTTCCTGTCTTAGGCCCCTCTTCCTCTTGGCAGTCTCCCCACTTGCCTTACTCTATCTCAGAAGCTCATCTTGACACCAGCCTGTCCTCTGTACTGGGAGCATGGAGCAGAGCTCCATCGCAGCTGCACCATGCTGCTGATGAATGGCTGGCCATCTCCTTGTGCGCAGCATCTGGGGGCACTCAGGTGGCCCTGCCGTCCCTGGGCCTGTCCCTGACACTGGCAGAGTTGGGGCACCAGAGTTCAAATGGGGGCCACATATCATGTCTAAATTTTTCAGAGCTTAAGTCAAGCTAGCACACTATTGATATAATATGTTGTGTCTTCCTTCTTTGACAAATACATCTTCAAGATGGAAAAGATATGTGGAGAGCTGTGGGTTTTATATGAATGAATGTTAGCAAAATATCAAAGACCACTGAATTTAACCATTACTGCACATATCTGGGTGTTCAGAGGCCACTCATGTTTGAGTAACAGAATCAAGACATGATTTATCAGTAAGTGCATATTTCTCCCATAACATTTATTATTTTGTTTTTATTCCTGCAAACCACTAATTATGTTTTATATTAAACATTTTCAGGTATGCCCCTTCTACTGGTATTAATGGCCTAATGCAGTTCTGGCACGCAGCAGCCTACAGGCTGTTTCTGTGCAGTGTTAACACTTTTTAAAGAGTGGTTAAAAAATAAAATAATGCAACAGAGATGTGTGGCCATGAAGTCTAAAGTACTTACTCTCTGGCCCTTTACAGAAAATGTTTGCTACTTCTTGATCTAAAGATTTAAAAAATAAAACATGTCATTGGCCCAGGTACAGTGGCTCATGCCTGTAATCCCAGCACTTTGGGAGGCTGAAGTAAACAGATCACTTGAGGTTGGGAGTTTGAGATCATCCTGACTAACATGGTGAAACCCTGTCTTTACTAAAAATACACAATAAATTAGCTGGCCGTGGTGGTGTGCGCTACTTAGGAGGCAAAGGCAGAAGAATCACTTGAACCCAGGAGGCAGAAGTTGCAGTGAGCTGAGATTGTATCACTGCACTCTAGCCTAGGTGACAGAGCAAAACTCCATCCCCCAACCCCCCCAAAAATATATATATACACATACACACACACACACACACACACACACACACACACACACACACATTGAATATTTCTATAAAAAATTTGAATTTAAGTAAATAAAGCAAAAATTACAATTTTTTGTATTTTCAGAAAATTATTTTTTCTAAATTATTACCAATTATAATATATAAAGTAGTTAATGTGAAATGTTTAAGTCCAAATTGTTTAAAGCTGAGTTTTTAATTTAAACTTTGAAAATTTAGTTAAATCATATTAATAATTTTATAAGAAATAAAACTATTGATAATTCTCTGATTGCTGACATGGAGCCTGAGTCTAACAGTGTTTTGAGAGCCTCCAGCTAAATTGGGGTTCCAGTGCCAGAGTGACTGGCAGCCCTACCCTAACAGGAAGTGAAGGGACTGGGTGTGCTGTTTTCAGTGCTCTCATGAGATGCTGTTTTTCCTGGCGGTTGGCCTGATGTCTCGTTTGACCTGTGACCAGGGTTCCCTCTCGAAACATGTGCATACTGACAGCTGCCTTGGTGGCTCTTGTCTGATTCATGTCCAGGCTATTCCTGCCTGACCGTCACTCGTGCCAGGAGCCCGACCTTGTGTTCTCCCGGCGTTTTAGGAAAAACCCTGCCTGGGGTAGCCCCGGTTCTTCAGATGAAAGGCACAAATTCAGTACACCACACAATGGGAATCATTTTCAAAGATTTTTACTTACAGATCCTGAGCAGGGAGGATGCCATGAGTCAGAAGGGCAGTCTTCTGTCCCTGGGTCATACAAGGCAGGAACAAAGGGTCAGGCACAGAGAGGGCATGCACCTACCACAGCCAATCAGCAGAACATGTAAGGGAGTATGGTGGGGTCACTTTAACTGCATGGACAGATGCCCGAGTGAAAGACGCCTCTAGGTCCTCATCTCTGGTACTGGCTTGAGCCACTTGTATGTGGAGTAGAACTGGAAACTGTCAAGGGTGGCTGAACACTGCTGCTGGTAGGAGAAAGTTCAACTCATATTCCAGATAGATGCTGAGGCAATAGAAAACTAAAAGAATTCACTATGCTTATGCAGAGTATGTCTGGACACACACAAATTTAAGAGCTATAAGAGTTGCTTAATATGGCAACATATCTTCAGGTGCCATGTGCAGTTGTCACAAACATTGCACTAATTCATGTCTACCTTTGCAATAATGAATTACAAAGTGGATGCCGGTCATTCCTAGGAAAAGGTGCTTTGTTACACGACACAGTAATTGCATTGTGCCAAGAGAAAGCATCTGACTGGTTCATTAATTTGTCTTGTTTTCTTTTGCCTATGAGTGCTTCTTTTACTTATTTCCTCCCCATAATCGGACTCCTCCCAAGACAGCCTGGCCTCCAGGGCATTTGGATACAGTTACCTTTTGTTCAGGGACACAGGCCATCTCAGAGAAGCATCTCCCTAGGGCCCGAAGAGCATTTTTCTGGACAAGAGGAGGCTGAGGGCTGTGGGTTCTGCTGTGCCAGCCCTACATGCTGAATCCCAAGTGGCAGAGGCACCAAGTGCTGTCTGAGGTGTGAGCGTGCATGTATGTGTATGTGATGTGTTACCCGGCTTGCTCCAGGCCGGTCATGGTACTGTGCTAGTCACAGGCTGCATGTGCTGGTCAAGCCACCAGGCACAGTGGAAAATGGGGAGATGTTGGTGTTTGCCCCCCCCTTGGCTGTGTGTCATTCACCTGGGGCATGAGCTGTGCCCTTGCTCTACAGTAAGGAACAAGGCAGGTCAGCGTTGGTCCAGGACACGTGCGTTAAGAGAGGAGGAAGAGTGATCTCTGGGGGAAAGGGGTGTATCCATTGGTCAATGGCGTGCGGTTTCCTGTCTCTGCGATTTCACTGGTAACATCCTGACCACTCACCTGCACTTTATATGAAGTTGTTTTTGTCAGCTGCTGTCTATTGAGCCTCTGCATTGTGTTGTGTGGTAGCCTGTTACTTTTTGCAGTTTTATTTTCTAAACTATACTCTTTTATTGATAGTCTTTTTGGTATTAGGATTTCCATTTAAACAGGACTTAGGTGTGTTTGCTGTGGGAGATTTGTTTTGCTAGGAAGATTCACGGCTGTCATTCTCTCCCCTCTGCTCATGGTGTTTTTTCCATGGGTTAACTGTCACGTATCATTTTCTGGGTGGTGTGCTCTGAAGTCATTGTAGTGTTTGGGCCCCTTCAGCCTAGTTCTGCCTAACTGCAGCATGATGAATGAGCCTGAGGCAGAGGAGGAGGCTCCCTCGGCAGGGGCTGCTGTTGTCGCAGCTGCTGGCACACTGAAGTGAGTCGCTGTTCTGCTGCCCCGAGTGACTGAGGCACAGAATGAGGCTGGGGCCGGCTGGGGCTAGCATTGGCGTGTCTGCATGGCGTCGTCCACCACTGGGCCTTTGCACATGGGGACCTTTTTCAGCATCATGGGGCATCGGTATAAAAGGAGGCGCAAGAAGCGCTCTGAGAGGAAAGGTAATTCATTTAGTTTTATTCTTAAATATGAAGCATTAGTCTTTAATGCAATACAGAAGTGTTTTCTGGAATAGACTGCTTTGTGAATTAATCTTCTGATGCCAGTTACTTCCTATTTTCCCTTTTTAAGTGCCTTTTTTGTTGTTGGCATTTTATAGAATTTTAGATGGGGCACTTAAAAAGGAAGATTCAAAAACGTGCCTGTAAACATGAATAGAAATCCTTTAGCTTCAGAGTCTGGAGTACATCTTTGGAAAGATATTTATAAAACCTTAAAGTTTGTAGCTTTGAGCTACAGCAAAGGTTTTTCTTCCAGAGATAGATGCTTATATAAGATTTCCTTTGCTGCACTCTTCATTAATGACTTTTCTACATTAAAACTGTTTTTCATGCTGCAGAAAGCAAGGCTGTAGCAACCATTGTGAAAATATTTCCCCTTTAAAAGAATGGAGAGCAAATTTCTTACATTCGGCACTCTAGGTTAATACCAGTTTTTAATTCAACTTAAAGGTTTTAAGTCATTAAAATGTAGATTTTTTTTTCTCAAAATCAGATTCAGAAGTTGTCCATGACTATACACATGACAAGCTACTGGTTTTTGGACGTGCATTGCTGCTTTAAAAGCTGTTGACTGTTGACAGTTTTTTTTCTTTGTATAATATGAAATAATTAATATAAAATGCCTTAGTGAAAAGATGTTTCTAGCCCAGAGAACAGCTGAACACAGGGGTGATCAGTGCCTCTGCCTCTGTGTCTTCTGGGCGCCACTGTAGCATCTCCCACCCGATGGGAGTGGAGCACAGGACTTCACCACCACAGGGCCTTTGGGACATTCTGTGGCAGGAGATGGCTGTCTCTTCAGGAAATAAAATTATCCTCTGTTTTTTGGTGTAGCTTCCTCAAAAGAGGAAAAACAGATGACTCTCAAAGTCAGCAATCTTATAACGGCACCTTGCTAATATAACAAGGGTGATGGCACCTCATGGAAGTCTGTGGGAGTGGGGAACCCTGACCCTGGTCCCTCTGGGCACCCTGCTGCAGGTGCGTGTGTCCGGGGCCAGGGACGCCACACCCTTGATGTTTTCCTGGACTGACGAGCGGTCTCAGGACGGCCGATCTGTGCGGCTCCCTTGGCCCTTACCTCAAAGGGTGGCAGCCTTGGCTTGTATTTATTTCCTCAGTTAAGCTTTAGAAATTGAGATGTCACTAAGACAGGCAATAGGGAGTAAAACAAAGGTAAAAACTAAAGGACATTTTTACCAGATACCCTCAATTTACAATTGCCACTACTTTTTCCATGGACATTCATCACTAATCATTTAAGTTGGGAAAAATATTGAGAAGTACAAGAATAATTCTGTCATCATTCTTTTAAAATTTACTGTGATTCAAACTTAAAATGTCTTTTTCATGCATTCCATAATCTTATTCCACAGTGGGAAAACCACTCTCAAATATGTTGCATTTTCAGACCAAGGTTATAAGAAATTGAGAGGGTTATGAGGTGTAACAATTAAGGTCACATATTAAATGACTGTATTCCTTGGTCATTCCTATGTGAGTAAGTTCATTGTGAGTGTTATTAAATGGTATCGTGTTATATGTTCTTGCTGTTGATATTTTATAATATGCATTATCTTTGAAACTAATAAAAATGTCTTTGAAAATTATGGATATTATTAAGATTGGCTATCACATTTACACCAGACTGGCAAAGTTTTATAAGATGTAAAATATAGTCTGTTATACTGTATATTTTTAAGGTACTGTAAATCATGTGTATTGCATTGTGTTTTTTTTTTTTTCCTAAGATGGGTATAATACACCTTTTAAAATGTAATTCTTTGATGAAAACAATGTAGTAGCAAGTTACTGGTTTTAGCTGGCTTCAGTGGCAATATAATTTCAATGATTTTTTTCATCACTCCCGAATTATCCATGCAGTTACTCCCTTCCACAGGGCAAATAATTGACTGTTGACTGTGTGTGAGCCTCAGATGGATTAGCTTAATCATCAGGAAAATAGGGCTAAAGAATAATGTGCCATTTACATAGTGACCCGAGCCCCCATCAAGCAGACACTGCCACCCTGGCAGATGCTGCCAGCACAAGACCTGGGAGAGGCCTGGGAGCCACAGGGCAGGATGCTGGGGAGCAGTTCGTGCCCACACAGGGAGTGTTTCCTGCACTCCAGCCATTGCCTAGTGGCTGCTGCTGTAGCCTCATTCCGTCACAGCACTGCTGCTAAGTTGATGACCTGTGGGAGGGTGGTGAGGTGGGAACACAGGCAGTCCTTCACTCTCCACCCCCCATGCTGTCTGAATAGCATCCTATATTTCCAGATGTATTTCTTACTGAGCGTTTTGTTTATCCCACATGTGATAACATCCTAATCTGTGCTCAGTCATGTATACACATGTGAAGACCACTGTCCTATGGCAACAGTTCTGAACTGTGTTTCAGTCTGAGGCTGGGCTCCCCCATGTTTCCAGGATAGGGATGAACAGGGTGTGGGGGACCTTTGTGGAGATAGAGTTCCAGATCTGGAGAGGCCTGCTCCCCCTGAGTGCTGCTGGAAGAAAAGCCCTGGGACTCCTGATCCTCACCCTTCACAGAGTGAGCAGAGCCAGTTGGCCGTCGGGAGAAAGCAGGCAGCTGTCATGCCAGCCTCCTTCCCTGGTCCCAGCCACGATTCTTACCTTGCAAAGAGAGCAACCCTTTGTGAGATGCAGAGCATGGTAGCACCTGGAGGTATAGGGTGGGATGGCATTTATCCATCCACCCACCTGTATCCCAGTCCATCTATCATCCATCTACTCACTTCAGTCCATCCATCTCCATCAACCTATCCTCCATCTATTCACTCATTCACCCATCTACCCACCTATATATTGTCCACCCATCCATCCTCCACCCGTCTACCCACCCATCCATCATCCATCTGTCCATCTATTCATCCGTCTGCACATCTACCCATCACCCATCTATTCATTCATCCACCCATCCATCATCCATTCGTCCATCCATCTATCCATCTATTCATTCACCCACCCACCAACTCTTCCATCAATCCATTGTTTCATTCATCCAACAAGTACCCATTACAACCTTCTGCATGCTGGCACCAGGGGTCTGGACATGCTTAGGAAAGGTGGGGGTAATGGAATGGCAGTGGCAGAGGGCAGCCACAACTTTCAGGCTTGAGGTTTGTCCTGGAATGGGCCACCTGAAATCCCACTAGGTCCATGAAGAGGGGGTGGATTTATGTGATTTGTTACTGTGCACTGTATGTGTAGTGGCGGGGAGGGATATTCCCCAGTATCTGGTAAGAATGGAAGGCACCATTCTCTAGCAATGTCTGCCAGGAACAGTGTACAGCAGCAGTTATGGATGGAAGGTCCAGATCTCCTGGAACCTGTTGTAATGGCTATGTATGTACTTTTCACTGCATTTGTGCTGCTGGGCCTCACAGCTCGAGAAAGACCCTGCTGCCTGGGCAGGAGCTTCTCTCAGCTACACGGTGCATTTCAAGGATAGCAAATGCACTCTAGGTTAACAGTTGAAATTCTAAAGCAAATGTATAAAAGTATATTTGTGAAATTGCACTTGAAATACTATAGAAATTGGATCCAAAGCAAATTGTAACAGTTCCAGTTCTTATTGTAATTATAAGTGTTAATATTGAAAATAAAGTTTACATGGTTGTCTTTTTTTCCCTTTGATTCTAGAAAATTAGCTACAATTTTCAAATAAGCAGGAACTTAATTAGGTTGTGTCAAGCAGAGCAAAGTGGACCGTCTTTCAAATGCATTGCTGCTGCGTGTGCACTGTGAAGGGCAGAGCACCTTCACAAGGCAGAATCCTGTGAGAGTTTGTGCTCTCGTGTACCAGCTCTAGCTGTGATTTTGTTGCTGGGTGTCTGCTTTGGCAGTTCATGCAGCTTTCTAAAGCTGTTGCTTAGGTGTGCTGGGCTGAGGCAGGAAACAAGCGCGTGGATCAGTGTGGGTCTGTGAGTGTGAATGTGTATGTACATATGTGCATAGGGTGGGGAGCATGGGGGACAGGGACAAGAATGGCCAGGGGCTGTGACCACGTCAGAAGCAAGGGTGATGATGCTCTGTGGCACAGCTGGCCCTCGAAGTTACTCAAGGACCTAGGCTTCTTCCATCCTTAAGCTCTGTTCTGTAACAGAACGTTCTGGAGTCACCTTGGCAGTTGCCTCTAGTCCAACGGTAGAAAGCCAAGAAAGAATACAGAGGAGCATGCAGGAAACTGTGTAGGTTGTACCAGATACTGTGGCACACGCCACAAATTGCCCAGCACCCCCACAGGAGGTGAGCCTGTGTCCTTGCCCATCACCTCTTCCCAGCTGGTGTCCAGACCTCTGCGTGATCCCTGATCATTGCTTCGTTGGTCTGGCTGTGGTTCTTTGTGGCCCAGCAGCCTGGGAGTCACATAGGGGCAGGGTAACTGCAGTAAAATACACTCATTCAGGAGAGGAGGCGGAGGGCCCAGCCTGGCCCCGTCTGGCCAGCTTCCTGCACCCTGCACAGCAGGGAGCATCCTTGTTCTCCAGACTCTGATTCTTCCCTGGTGCCGGGGGGGTGGGGGGTGGGGGACTTCCTTGTCCATTGTTCTCTCAGCCACTGGCTTCATCCTTTAGGGGTTCTTTCTGATCATTGCCTCCAGGTCCCCATCTGAGGGTGTCACTGTAGAACACAGTGAGGCAGCATGTGAAAGCAAATGGAACATCTGGAAGTGTTGCTGTAAGCCTGATAAAACACATAAGTTGTTAGGTGTAAAATATATATAGTATATGTAGTAGTGATAATAGGATGGAATAAATGCCTCAGATTTGCAAAATTGTGTCAGGGCTTTGGTCTTGTACCAGTAACATCATTTTGTGGCTCTGGAGATTTGGGGAAGGACCTCACCGAGGCCACTGTGCTGCAGCCTCATGGTCAGGGCGCACAGGTCTCATACCTGTGTTTCTCCCCACTTCCCCCACCAAAGCACCCTGAGCTGTCATACCTTCCTCATATCCCCACACCTCGTGGGTGTCCCTCTGCTTAGCAGTTATTTATTCTGCCTTTATTTGGGCCAGTTGCACAGTCTGCCTGAGACCTGACAGTATGCTAGAATCTACAGGGCATACAGTATTTGGTGTAATATCATGGAAAAGTAATATTAAGTGCTTTTGCTTGATGGTGGTTGCAGATGAGACTGCAGAGACAGTTTGTGGTGGGTTGTAGTGTGGCTCAGTCTCCCATGGGTCTGCTCTCTTTCCAGACTGCATGTGAACTTCTGTATAGAGTAAGGCGTATTCGTGTATGTAGGAGGAAGGCTTAGAATAAAATTTATTTTTTTCTCTTGTGGAAGCAGTACATGTTTATTGTAAGAATTAGGAAACACAGATACAAAATAAACTTTATGAAAAAGCAAAGGGGATCATCTGCATTAGTCTGTTCTCACACTGCTAATAAAGACTGAGTGATTTATAAAGGAAGGAGGTTTAATTGACTCGGTTCCACATGGTTGGGAGGCCTCACAATCATGGCAGAAGACTAAGGAGGAACAAAGGGATGTCTTACATGGCAGGCAGCAATGAGAGAAATGAGAACCAAGCAAAAGGGTAAACTCCTTATAAAAACATCAGATATCATGAGACTTATTCACTACCATGAGAACAGTATGGGGGAAACTGCACCATGATTCAGTTATCTCCCAGTGGGTCCCTCCCATAATACATGGGGAATTATGGGAGGTACAGTTCAAGATGAGATCTGGGTAGGGACACAGCCAAACCATATCATCATCCTTGAAGCCAAATATTTGAACAGGAACAAAGCCATAATAATCTTCCAATTCCTAGTACTGGAATTAGATTCAGAAGTGTTTAAGGCTTTGTATTTTGGTGTTGTTATGACCATGAGCTCAGTAATGCCTGCCTTTCCTTGGAAGGTGATGTAAGCATACAAGAGGGGTGGCTGCGTCCCTCCACCTTCATTGCTGGTGCCCAATGGGAGGCGAATAGGCCCCTTTGCACCTCTTACCACCATAGTCCTCTCCCATGCCAGCTCCTTCTGACTTCTGGGATTGTTTTACCCTCTGGACAGCAACGTGAACAAGGTATGTCAGGCCAAGGGGGCTGCTCCCTATGGGAGGCCTGGCTGTTTTCACTTCTAGGAGGCCAGATGGGTGCTGCTCACCATAGAAAGTGACCCTTTTCCCTGGTCCTGAACCAACCTGTCACTTCCATGCTCTGTCATTTTGACAACTATCTCTCTTTGCTTTCTATAGGATGAAAGGAAACTTTTAAAAGTAAACTTATTAAAGCCTGTTTGCATTTATTCTTTTATGAATTTTGCTCACATTTTGTCTACTGCTTTTTAAAGTGGGTGTTTGTCTTTACATTATCAGTCATAGTAGGTTGCTGGAAGGTTGACCACAGAAACATGGTTCTCACTTTCAGGGAGGTCACCATGTTTGCCTCCATTCAGGCCCATCTGGAAGGGGCTGCCTTCTGTCCAAGGCACATGCTCAATGTCCCTTAGATGGAAGGAAAACACATGGTTTTTATCCAGTGAACTCAGGGTACAGGTAACTGAAGAAACTAACCTCCCTTGTTTTTACAGATCCCATTGAGCTGGACCAAAGGAGGTGGGAGATACCTGCCAAGAGCCGCCGCAGTAGGAGGGCTTACAGATGTTCGCATAGCCTCTTCCTATTTGGTTGTTTTAACTCCCATTAACAGGAATGGCTTTCAGCCTTCTCCTTGCTTACTGTCTTGCTTTACATGTGTGTTCACCTGTTCCATGCACATTTGTAACACTCACCATGCTCTCTGATTCAGCTTTGTTCCCTTAGAGTCACCCCCAACACTGCTTTGGCATAATGATTATGTTTTTAAAATACTTGCAGTTGCTTACTTCTGTTTAGTTATCTCAGTGTTAAGTATTGTTAATTAACCATAAGCAGCATGTTCTAGATTTTATGTGTTTAGAATTCTTACTAAAAATCTTTCTGGATATGACTTAAACTCATAACTTTATAGATTTTTCTTATAAACAAGGTAGAATTTTATTTACCACCTAATTATTTCATTTTGGTGAGTGTTCTCCTTACAGAGAGTATAATGAATTTGGTTTCTACTCCTTTTTTGTTCATTTCCATAAGTTGAACTCTGTGTTACTATCCCATTTTCTGTTAGGGTCATTGTGTTGTTAAGTAATCAACTTACACAGAAGGTGTACACCCAGAAGGTTAACAGAAAACAAGTCGAAACATTACTTTAAAAATATATTTCTGTAAGAATTACTGTAATTCTCCCGCGAGTATAACAGCCAGGGTTTTAAAGATCAGCTTTGTAGGATTTATACTGCAAATAACTTGGCAGGATTAATTGGCCCGCATTTTCTTGCTGTAACCAGTACCATCTAGTGTTTTCGTCAATTTAAGTTTTTGTAGTGTGAATGAGGCTGGTGATGGCAGCTGCAGCCTGTCTGGAGTTGCTACTGCCACAGCTCCAGCTCCAGCGGCTGGGGCTCTGTGCTACACGGAGCTGGCAGAAGCTAGGAACAGGTGGAAGTCCCACCCTCTTCCAAGTTGGAGGGGCAGGAGCCCCGCCATCCCGGGCACAGCTTCAGCTACTGGGCAGCTGCAGACTCAGGCATCTCTGCACTCACTGGGGCCCAGGAAGCCCCCCGTACCCTCAGGCTCAGAAGTGCCTGCTCCCACTGCCTGGCCTCTCCCCACTCCCAGTGCCTGCTCCAATTTCAGAGCAAAATTGTTGCCAAGCTCAGGCACTGTCACAACCTGGCTGAGTGTGTATGCGCTCAGGGCAGCACTGACATGCCAGCACCCTGCTGCCTTGGCCCCTTCCAGGCTTTGGGTGCTGATAAGCATGAGAGGGAGGCCAATGGGAGGCTGAGCACAGCTCAGCACAGGCCTTGCAGGTACCCCTCAGCAGGAACAGTCTGGGTGTCATGGGCACTGTGGATGGCAGGATAATGGCGGCAGGAGGCAGACAGGCTCCTGGGCAGAAAGGGGAGGGTCCTTGGTGAAACTTCACCTTCAGCCCACAGAGGGCCTGTGGCTGGACACCAGGCTGCCAGTTCTGCAGACTGGAGTGAGAACGTATGGTGCTTTTTCCAGGCCCACCCATGGCTGCCCATGGAACAATCACCACATACTTTCTCACCTCTGAAGCCCATAAAAACCCCCCGGACTTAGCCAGACTTGGGCAGAAGATGGGACAACCTGCCCACAGAGAGGCACTACCCACTGCGGGTCTCACTGAACTGTTCTGTTGCTCAGTGAAGCACCTCTTTGCATTGCTCACCCTTCAGTTGTCTGTGCACCTCAGTCTTCCTGGACATGGGACAAGAACTTGGGACCTGCTGAATGGCAGAGCTGAAACACATCCTTTGCTTGCCACGTTGCAGGCAATGAGGAGAGGAGAGAAGAGCTACAGCCCTTCAGGGAGCCCAGACTTAGGAGCTCCCTGAGCCAGGGTTGTGACACCCTCTTTGGGGCTCTGCACTTCCTATGTTTCCAAGCTTCTGCACCACTGTACTCCCCAGTGCCAGACATGGAAGCTGCTTGTGGTATGCCTGGTCCAGCTGCAGCCTTACAGGGAGCCAGTGCCCATGCCAATGCCTGGAGCTGCCTGCACTGCCACAGCCAGCATGCCTGGCTGTGCACAGTGGCTGGACCCCTCGCTCACTTGCTCACACACTCACATACCCCTTGCCGCTCTGCATCTGGCTCTTCTTGGCAGGCATGGGACTCAGGCCAGAAGCATGATCCAAGCACAACCTGCCAGGCTGTGTGGGCAGAATGAGCCCACCGGGCCCAAGCAAAACTCAGGCGAGGTGCCACTGATGACAGAGGCTTCTGTCCAGAAAAATGATACTCCAAGGATCCTGTGACACTGGGCTTTGATTTATCAAAAAGAGCCACACCTGACTAGGGACATGGGGAAGCAGGAGGGTGCAGGTCTGTCCATGAAAGCCCCACTCCTTGCTTTAGGGACAGTAGCTGATGCTCATGAGCACTCCTTTATACAGGTGCTGTGCTAGTGCTGAATCACCAGGACTTGCCCCACCTGCGTAACCACCACCAAGAAGATGTCTTAACTCACAGCACCAGATACTTCAGACCGAGGCTTGGAGAGCTTGAGGGCAAGAAACAGGCTCAGCCACGGACTCTCACCCAGTGCCCCTTTGCCTGCTCTGCTGACTGTCCTTCTGCAGACCACAGGCTGGTCAGAGGCTTCCCGCCCATAGTGACCCAGCAAGGTGTTTCTGTTCCTTAGAAGAGGACAGTAATAGCTGCCTGGAAAAACAGTTGTTAATGGAGATTATACTAAGCAGATCCCTTTCACATCAATAGTAACCAATTCAAAGCCCTTTCATTTACAAATGCTTCTGATTTAAGGACTTAGAGGTCAGTTCATATGCAATGAAGTTTAGATGTGTTTTGGAGAAAGTGGATACAGCCCACTTGGTCCCAAAAGACAACAAGGCACAGGTAACAAACCCTGGATGTGATTGGTTAGTTGAGGACACCACAATTGGGAGCATCCACCATCTTCCACACAGGAAGCACCCAGCTGAGAGCTGTGGACACCGAGGATGAGGCTTGAGTGTGCCCTAGTAGAGCTCAGGGCCTGGTGGGAAAGGCAGCGTGGTCAGGCCAGCAGGGAGTGAGTGGGGAGGGGTGACCAGGTCTGCACAAGGAGCTAGGAATTGCCCCTACTAGGGTAGCTGGCCCTGAGCCGTCAAGGCCAGCAGTGCCCATAGCTCCATCCACAGCCGGAGCCTTGTGCAGTTTCAGCACTATGGCAGCACACACGCGACCTCCTGGGGGCTGCTGGGGCCTATGGGAGTCACACGTGTGGACATGTATTCCCTGGGCCTGCTCAGGGTGATGCTGAGTACCAGGCAGCGGTGAGTGGGGTGACTGAAGGGAAACGTGGGGTACATCTGGCCCTTTGTGCTCTGCCACACTTGTCCCCATGCTTCCTATGTTTGGTTTGGGGCTGCTGGCCCTGCTGCTGTAGACTCAGAGTTAGTCTGTCCCATGCTGCCTTAGCCAGGTTTGCTTGGCACAGTTAACTTGGGCTGTGTGCTTTTTTTGTTGATCCCTTAACCAGTGACAACTAGTGTACATTTGAACAGTTGCCATCCAGTTGGTGCCTTTCGGTAAAAATTACAAATTAATAATAAATGAAAAAAGTTCATGCTTTTTCTCTCTGGTGAAGACCAACACATGGCCCTATTTTGAAGTGCATCCAAAAGGAAGGAAAACCAAAGCTGCAGAGCCACTGCTACACTGCAGTTGCCATCTAGGATGTGTAGGTGTCTCAGGATGTTATGGCACTCAGGATCGTATTGTGTATTTTTAGGAAACAGCTGTAGCAGCCAAGTGAAGACTCTGGATGCTGGGAGAACTGCTGTTGGCATGTGTCCACAGGGCCTGAAGTAGGCCATAAAAGCCCCAAATGTGCCCCTGTGTTGGCACAAGTGCTGGGGGCTGCCAGGGAACAGCATGCCTGTGGGGTCAAGCATGAGTCCCTGGGTGGAGGAGTGAAGGTGACTGAGACTTCCCACCCATATAGGCCTCACAGCCCACTGGGAGAGGCAGGTCACAAACAGAGAGACCAATTGTGGATTGCACTGTGTGTGGAGGGAGAGGGAAGGGAGCACTGGGGTGGGTAGGGGCTGTGTGAGCTGGACTTGAGCAGTAGGAGATGGGGTCTGATGAAGCCTGCACAAGGACATGGCAAGGAGGTACCAGGGAAGCACCCCAGGAAGTTGGAGAGGCTCTGGGGGGCATGGTGAAGGGCTGACAATGAAGGGCAGAGGCCTTGAGCACGTGGGCATGTGTTAAGAGGACATTTTTTATTTATAAAGACAGCCCTGGCTGCTGCAAGGAAGAGGGGCTGTCAGGGTCAAGAGAAGGCAGAGAGGCTCCTGCACAAGCTGAGTGGTAACAGCAGGGCAGAGGCAGACAGGCTGTTGTGTTTCGCCCAACTGTAGAAGAAGAGCTGGTGACATGAGGTGTGAGGTAAGAGGAGAGTGAGAACCAGGTGGACTCCAGGTGTCTGGCCTGAGCACCTGCTGCATGCAGTGCAGGGACAGATGGGTGCAGTGAGGTGACAAGACTTACATACATGTGCATTGGTACACCTGCTGCCTGGGGTGGCTAGGTGAATAAAGAATTGGCATTTGTCAAAACTGAAAACGCCTCACTCGAGGCCCCCTGGAGCGCCCAGTCCTCACCAGGCCCACCCCTGCTTAGTCACCCTAAAGCTGCTCCTTCTGGGCCAGCCTACTGCTGTCTGTGCTGTTGGCATGTGGTTCTCCCATGATGCATTTCCTTTAATGAAGGAAGAGCTAGACCCACAGTTTGGTGAAGTTGCTGACTAAATAACTGAGGTGTTAGCAACCTGTGCAAGGTGCCCTGACTGATACCTCTACATGTTTCTTTCTGTCATGTGTCCTTGATACAATTTCCTCTTCTGTTTCAGTAGCTTCCTATTCTCATCAATATTTCCCGCTTAATGTGATTATTGTACATTGTTATGCCTATTTTAATTATCTCCTTTTGCACTGCACCAGAAAAAATGCATTTGCTGAAAGTTAAGCACAAATCTTACTTGCTCTGTGTACAAGATCTGTATCTCGTTCAGTGTGTGCAAACTCTCTATAAAGATTCACTTAGCATTGACATATTAGTGACATTAAGGAAAAATAAATAAATAAAAAATAAAAAATTCACTTAGCAGCAGATTGCAGTGAGGATTTCCTAGAAGGTAAAACATTTCACTGAAAATATTATCAATTGAATATTTTGGAACACTTTAGTGATATTTTTGACTTAGATAATACTGAAAGCAAAATATAAATTGAGATGAAGTGTGTCTCTAAATATGCATGATTAGCTTGTTGGATTTCAGATTGCTTTCCTTCAAATGATGTAAGAGGGTTATACTTCACTTGCTTTTGTTAAATAAGCAAATCATGATTAATTTTTTTGCTACAAAGTTAATCTAGCCTTGGGAATGCTGCTTGATTTATAGTAAAGAATCAACATGAATAATCTCCACTTTAATAACATTTCTCTTTTTTTTAGTTTGAGTTCAAAGCTATTAAATATGGAACCCATGGCAATCATAAAGAATATGTAAAAGTTTTCTCAAAGCCACCCATTTTTGAGGGGAAAATGGATTTAATTCGGTAATATTTGTTAGTAATTTTAATCAAGTTCATCAGTTGTCTTAAACAGTTTTTAATCTATAAACTTTTAGTGGACTCCTAAAGATGGCATTTTTTTACCAGCACAATTGAGACTATTCAAGTTCTGATGTAAATAAGTCATGTTTTTTATATTTTATTCTGAGATATATTTTTTCATTAAGGGAAGGGGAGAAAAAGGGTAGATATGCTCATTGTCCAAAGTTGATAAGAAAATTGTATATATATATGTGTATATATATATATGTTGTTTATACTTCTGGTTGCAATGTAAGTATCTATAAAACGATATAAAGAATAATATAACAACCATTTACCTACCCCCAGTATAAAACATATAACATTGCCAATTTGATCATGTTAGCTGAAATCAGAAGTGAATTCATGGAGAAATGATAAGGACACCGTGAAGGAACAGCCTTGTTTGCTCCAGCTTGATCTTCTATGTCGTAACCCAGTGTCTGGTCCTGTTTATTAAAAAGCTCGCTCATATGTACCTGATTTAAGATGCCACCTTTGCCAAATATTCTATGTCTGGATGTGTTGTGTCTGACTCTGGGTTTTTCTTCCATCACATTGATCCTCTTTGCCCGTGAGCCAAGCTGTGTTGCCTTAGGCACTGAGGCTCTTCATTTCTAGTAGGAGGACTAAGCCACCGACTGTTCCTTTGGTTCAGAGTTCTCCTGAGTATTTGAGCCTGTTTATTCTTTTCATGTAAACATTAGAATCAGGTTGTCTAGTTCCATTTAAAAAAAAAAAAAAAAAAGTTAGGACCCAGCACGGTGGCTCACACCTGTAATCCCAGCACAGGGAGGCCGAGGAGGCCGGATCACCTGAGGTCGAGAGTTTGAGACCAGCCTGATCAACATGAGGAAATCCCATCTCTACTAAAAATACAGAATTAGCCAGGCATAGTGGCACATGCCTGTAATCCCAGCTACTCAGGATGCTGAGGCAGGAGACTCGCTTGAACCCAGGAGGCAGAGGTTGCGGTGAGCTGAGGTCGTGCCATTGCACTCCAGCCTAGACAATAAGAGGGGAACTCTGTCTCAAGAAAAAAAAAAAAAAAGTTGGATTTGTACCTGGAACCAAGTGAAACTGAAGTCTCAGGTCTTCTGCGGTCAAGTTCAATGTCCTTCCACACTGACCACCTCCCAGCTCTGTTTTACTTCTTACTGCATTAGGAGGCATCCTGAGAAATGAAGAGGTGGTTTTGAATATTGCTATCAAATAAAGCTTTTTTAAATTGGCCATTCTTGGAATTTTGTTCCATAGGGAATGTTTGATAGGGTTTTAATTCCTATTTGTTTGTAGTTCAGGTAATAGAGGTTCTTTTAAAAAGGGAAGAAAAAAAATAGCTGTGTGAAATGTGCTAAAGTGCTTGCATGCACTATGTTGCTTTGTTTGATAACCTTTGGTAGAAGAGCTGGCATTTGTCAAAGCTGAAAACGTTGGCTTCTGCTCTGCAAGAGATTTCCAGCTCCCATTCTTAATGTGGGAGGTACCTGCAGGTACTCACCTGCCACCACACTCAGCATGATGATTTTCTACTGTGAGACATTTTCCATGTCCTTTTAAAAGAATTTTAATATGTAAGGGCAGGAAAACAAGGTGAACTGTATGAATTAGGTGAACTACATGAGCTGGGCTCACTCCTTTGCCTCAGCACTTTTATTGTTGTTGTAAAGTTTGTTTTTCCTGGTCCTAGATATCTGAGAGAAGTCAGCCTTTCCAAGCAAACCAATTATTGATTCATTATATATAAGAATTTAGCCTTTTGTGTGTCTCTGCCTATTATTAATAAGCTTTTTATTTTGAAGGCTGGTTGTGGTGACTCACACCTGTAATCTCAGCACTTTGGGAAGCCAAGGCGGGTGGATCACCTGAGGTCAGGAGTTCGAGACCAGCCTGATCAACATGATGAAATGCCATCTCTACTAAAAATACAAAAATCACCTGGACATGATGGTGTGTGCCTGTAATCCCAGCTGGTTGGGAGGCTAAGACAGGCAGCTTGAACCTGGGAGGTGGCGATGGCAGTGAGCCGAGATAGCGTCACTGTACTCCAGCCTGGGTGACAGAGTGAGACTCTCAAATAAACAAATAAATAAATAAACTTTTTATTTTGAGATAATATAGAGTCACATGTAGTTGTAAGAAATAATGCTTCTATGAACGTAAGCCTTCATTTCTCTGGCATAAATGCCCAGGATTCCAGTTGCTGAGTCATGTGGTAGTTGCATGTTTTATTTTTAAGAACCTGCCAAACTACTTTCCAGAGTAGCTATCCCATTTTACATTTCTGCCAGCAGTCTATAAGAGATCCCCTTTCTCCACAGCCTCATCTTCACTTGGGGCTGTCACTATTTTTAAAGCAACACAGTGTTCTATAGCCCGTCTCGGCGTGCAGCAGAGTTACCTCCCTGTAATTTCCAGCTGCATTTCCCTAGTGACTTGTGATCCTGAGCATCTTTTTATGTGTTTATTTTCCATTCATAGATCCTCTTCATGTCTTTTGCCCATTTTCTAATTGGATCGTTTATTTTACTGTTTAGTTTTGAGAATTTCTTATATATTCTATTTTTTGGATATATATTTTTCAAATATTTTCTCCCAGTCTGTAGCTTGTTTTTCATCTTTTTAACAGGGATGTTTGCAGAGCAAAAGTTTTTAATTTCCAGTGTATCAGTTGTTTATTTTGTGGATTGTGCTTTTGGTATTAAGTCTAAGATCTCTTTGCCTAGCCCTAGATCCTGAGGATTTTCTCCTTTGACTTTCTAAAAGTTTCATACTTTTATGTTTTGCATTTAAGGCTATAGTCTATTTTGAGTTAAATTTTGAATAAGGTAGGAGACCTGGATTGAGGTTCACTGTTTTTGATCTCTAATTGCTCCAATAAGGCTGTTCCTCCTTCACTGAATTGCTTTTATACCTTTGCCAAAAACCAGTTGGCCATATTTGTACTGGTCTATGAGCGGCTCTCTGTTCTGTCCGCTTGTGATCTGCTTGTCTGCCTCTTTCCAACACTGTCCTGTCCTGATGACTGGAGATTTATAGTAAATGCTGAGATCAGCTAGGCTGATGACTCCCATTTTGGTCTTTTTCTGTGGTGGCTACCTGAAAGTCTTTCTACGACAATTCTACCATCTGTGTCATCTCCGAGTTGGCATCTGTTGATTGTTTGCTTTCATTTAGTTTGTTATCTTCTGTTTCTCTGTGTGACAAGTGGTTTTTTATTGGAACCTGTTCATGTGATATTCTGAGACTCTAAGTCTTACTCAAACCTTCCATTTTAGCTGACTTTCTCATACACCGCTGTGTCAGAGGAAGCGGGGATGCCGTCTCATTACTGCTGGATGGGGGCTAAGTTCAAGTTCCCCACTGGGGCCCCCAGATACCTCTCTGTTGTGAGAGGGCCTCATTACTGCTCCATTTGGAGCCTGCACTGGCAGCACGGGGTAGCCTTATTTCCACCAGGTGTGATGGAAGTCCAGGTTCCCACACAGTCTTCCATGACTCTGGATTGTGATGTGGGAAGGGAAGCGGTTGTTAGTGCCTGGTGGGAATGAAAATTGTGGCTCACCACTCAGCCTTGTCTGACACCACCCCAACAAGGGGACTCTGGGGTCATCCTTACAGCCTGGCATGGGTGGGGCATGGTCAAGGTTTTTTCTCTTGTGTTTGGCTGGAATAAAGCAATTCTTGTCTAAAAAGTTTTGTCTTGCTGGGCTACCTCTTTCCTGGTCCTTTGGCCAGAGAGAGCTGCTTTCATTGAGGCTTTTTTGTGTTTTGTTTTTCCCTGTGCCTACTGATGTTTCTGGATTCTGGCTTTTTCAGCTCTATTTTGGGAAAATGAGCCAAAAGTAAAATGCAGGGTTGCTTCTCAGGTCCAGAGGCCCCCCTGGCTTGTCAGCTTTCAGTACATTTCTCAGTCTTTTTATGTGTGTTTTATGTGTAATATCCAAGGTTTTTAGATGTATTTAACGGGAGGAAGAAAGAGAAGGACTCCATCTTCCCACTGAGGAAGTTCCTTTGCCTATTTAAAACCAGTTTGAGCCAATAAGAACAGAGCTATTTGGACAGGCTTATTTGTTGTTTCTCCAGTTTATAGTTTGGGTTTTCAGAAGCACCTTGCGGTCGCTTTGCCTGTATAATCTCAGTGTCCTCACCCACTCTGTCTGTTTTCCCGTCTTCATGGTATGCCCGGCCAGACCTCTGATCCAAAGCTCAGTTTAGTGAGCATGTCCCCATTTTTCTGGCCTGATCCCTCCAGCCAGGAGGCTCCTGGGAGTACCACTGAGGGCTTCTGCCCTGCCTGCAGGAGTCTTGCCCTCTGTGCCTACATCTTACCTCCCATCCTAGACCTCAACCCAGTCACTTTGTAGCCGTCCTTCCATAATGGAAATATTAAGAACATTTACAAATACAGAATTGTGTCATGAACGCTGCATGCCCATCACCACCATCAGTAATTACCAGCCAGGGCTCATTGGTTGGTTTCATCTACACCTCATCTGTTTCTCACCACACTGAATTCTTTTGAAGTAAATCCTAGATAGTGTCCTTTCATTTGTAAAGTGAATGTATGTGTATATGTCACTAAAAGAGAACTACCATTTCTACACCTAAAATAATTCATTGTAATTTCTTAATGTAATCAGCTATTCAGGCAATATTTACGTTTAAATTTCAGAATCTGATTTAGGTTCTTGTATCTGGCACAAGTGCTTTGCACGTAATAGATTCTCAGAAAATATATTTTGAAATAATTAATGACTGTAAAATAGTAATACTTTTTAAACTATCTGGGAAACTTTCTTGATTAAAGGATTCTAAAAATAAACTCATTTAACTTTTAGAAACAAATTTGCCTGAAATATAGTGAGCTTGAAAGTTGTTGACAAATGATTTCATAAAAAACTGTATATGTAATATATAGTTTTAGATATATAATATTTGATATAGATATATAAGATACATGCGTGTTTTAGTACATTTTAGTCATTCTGAGAGAAATGAATTTGCCTTTTGGTGATTTGTAATATGTTTTATTTGTATACAAAGTAACATGTGGTTATAATATTTGCAAATCTTCTTTTTCCTCGATTGCAATTTGATGATATTCTTTGTTATAGATCATGTATTAATACAGTCTTACAAAGTCTACCTAAAATATTTAAAAAGAGGAAACTCTTAAATTTATTAATAACTAGAAATTGTGATACTTGTTCTTTGAGGATTTCCTGTGGTTTCTCCTGCCAACAAAAATAGTACTTACATGTAGCTAGGAAATTAGATTGAATTTTAAGAGTGATATGCACTTGAATTTTGTCTGCATGAGGAGCTATTCAAGGTGAGAGAAAAGTAGCTAAGTGAGAAGCTGTGAGTGCTGGTTCTGCTGTGTGGCTTTAGTTTACAGCTGGAAGCCAAAAGTCTACCCAGACTAAAGGTAGATGACAAATATGTGACCGCCCTTCTGAGGCCTGTTGTCATCTGTTGTGGTGTGTTGTGTCCTTATTCCTCCTGCATCAAACGTCTTTCCAGGGTGCAGGCATCAGTGCCTTTGTCCCTAGTTCAGCTCTCTTCATGGCCCTCCATTGCCCGGAATCAAACTACCCTCCTCAGAGTGGTGCGAGGTCTCTGGGCACTGGCCCTAAACCTCCCTTGCTGGGACCAGGTCCTACCCTTGTCGTCCTTCCATGTGGGAGAATCCACGCCAGAAGTCCTTTGCTGTACTGGAAGCTGCCAAGGAGGAGTGTTTTGTACCAGATGGCAGATCTGACTTCTCTAACAAGACCTAGTTCTTATTTTATGATTTCTTCCTTTAATTTGTAATGATGTCGTAATTATTTCCTTAGAGTAGACTTCATATTACTCATATCATAGGTGCACTAAATGTTATATTCTTACTGTCTTTCAGACAGAAACAGTCTCCGCCAGTCAAGAAACCCTCAAAAGTATTTTGCCATGGATATAGAAGATGAAGAAAACATGAGTAAGATCTAGGCCTATCACATAGTATCAGATAGCTAATTTTATGTTAACATTTTGGTATTTTTGTAAATTTATTTCGTGAGACCAATGTGGAGAATGTGCTTATTCCCATATTCTGCTCTTCTGACAGTGGCATGTTTTTAAATTTTGGTATGTTCTCTGCAGTAGGTGTCCGTATTTGCTGCAGACATCTTCCCTGCAGCTGTATGTCTGGGTTTTTCCTTCCTTGTTATCATCATGGGGCATCACTGTTCCCCCTGGAATAGACTTCTGGGTACATCTCATGAAGCCCCACCGTTTCATGTGGAGTCATGTCATGGCGCGCCTCTCAGAATAATGCTCTGAATCTTCACACATGCAAATTGAAGATAAATGTCTGAGGTTGATTTAAGTACCTAGTCCTCTGCAATAACAGTACAGAAATATTTCCCTTCAAATCCAGTGGGTTCTCCTTGCATTTTGAGGGAAGGGGGTTCACTTGTGTCTGTTGATCTAAAGTTCCCAAAGGTGCTAATGAGAACTGGGACTGGTGTGGGCCTCCTCCTTCCATGCTGTTCTCTCTGGGGCTGGGGGGTTGGGGGGGGGCTGAGGGGAAAGTCTCTGGGGTATATCAGCATTTCCTCTCTGTGTTTTCTTCTATAAAAAGCTCGGTGAAGGTACTTGTCTCTTCTAGTTCATCTTCAGTCCCAGAAAACAGGTTTAAATGCTTCCACAGAAGTTGGGTGAGTTTAGCAGAGAAATTACAACAAAGGCATCATTGCTGTAACTAATATAAATATCCATATTTACCTTCTTGTCTCAAGGAATAACGTGCAGCTCTAAATGATGAGTGACATGTCACTGAGAGGGATTATTGAGCATTAGAACTTAGCTCAGCACCTTTCCCTTTGACTTCACACAAAACAGATGATCTGGGGTCTTGGAATTGCTCTTGTGTACCGCGTAGAACCCAAACCATGACCCAGTGAAGTGTTTCTGCGTGGTATTGCCGCCCTGTGGGTGTGCTGTGGGTGCTGTGGAGGGGGCTGGGCCTCTGCTCTGCGGACAGTACACTAAGTGTTGGCTTTGCCTGAAGTCAGCCGTCTGGGGTGTGAGGGTGAGACCACCTCCTGCAGCGCTGCCCGGGAACCATGGGACCCATGTGCTCACCTCACTTCTGCTGATGTGTGCACAGCCCGGGGCTGCTGGTGATTGTTTTTCAGGTTTTCTTTCTCATTGATCCTGCTCTTCAGATCTTTTAAAAAGCCAGCTTTATGTTTTTACTGGGCAACTCAACTCACTATTTCCAATTTTGCCGCAACTTTTAAGAGAGAGGTTTTGCCCATACTCCTCATTTGAGAAAATGTGGCCTGTGCTTGGACCGCACAGTAGCCCAGCGAAGGAGTGTGTGCCGGGGTCCCCGGAATCTCTGTGTCAGAACTGTGGCCTGTAGCCCACAACTGCAGCCACCTCACATAGATAGAGGCTTCTTGATTGTGTAGCTTCTAGAACTATCCCCAAACTGACTCTGTGATAACTTAACATGATGAAGAAACCTCCCAAATAATTTTTCTGGAAACTCATGGTCTAGTGCTAAAACTTGGAAATGGTGGTCCTGCATTTTTTGTCATTTTGAAGGCAAAGCCCTATTATGATCAGTATTCACATCTATGAAATGCAGTAGCATGAGACCGAACGAGAAGGCATCGGTTTAAGAAGAGTTGTGAATGTGGGCATCTTTCTGTAGTTTTAGTGTTTTCCTTTATTATAGTAGCATTTCCACTGACAATGAGAGTAATTTCAGTATAGTCCTGAAGTGAATAACAATTTAGAATGTATGTGATCTGTGTTAACCAAAAGTATATTCTTCTCAAGATTGTCAGTCCAATAGTAATTTTTATTTCTGAAAGGAAAGCATTTGGTTATTTCAGAGGTTATATTTGATTAAATGCATGTCCAAATACATTTATAATGATTTGATTTTTGATATTGATAATTGTTTAGCAACAAAGTCAAAATGTAAGCAGTAATCTAGTATGTCATGTTCTTGCTCAGTTTATTAATCTCTGAATTCCATCTTGACTCTACTTTTTTTTGAACCTTTTGTTCCCTTTGAGCACCGAAAGGAGTAACCTATCGAGCTTTTGCTGGAGGATGTTATAAATGAAAATTTAATGTCCATTCCATCAGCTTTGTCAACTGGGAGAAGTGGTGTGTGTGTGTGTGAGGATCATTTTGGAGAAATTATATCTGTAGAGGAAGTTTTAAATCTCTTAGTCTCTGCCACAGAGTGGCATCAGTTTTCCCATGGGTTTTGTCTAAACCAGGTTTTTATGCTCTACTGTCTTGGCTGAATGATGACAGCCCTGGAATTAGAGATGTTTAACTGCAAAGACTGGCAGCCAAGGGCTAGGACTTGGTCCCTTTAAACCTTCCCATGGATGAAGCTGATGAACATTTTCACAACTTTTTCAGTTTGCTTAACATATTGAGAATCTACGTTTATACGTGTAGTAGAAATAGGCCCTAAAGCCACCATATGGGGCACTTGTAAATTGGTTTACAATTTTAGCAATATTTTGGTTACTTAAAAGATTTTTTATAGATTTTTGAAAATTAGTGGTAGGGGTCTTTAACTTTAATTCACATTGCAACCTTGCAGGGCACTGTGGCCCTCACCCCTGGCTCCATGTGACAGCTGCCCAGCCATGATGGAAAGGAATTGTTTATTCGTCTCCTTTTTAAAAGCTTGATGAACACTTTTTATTCTTCTTTTTAAAATAAAAAAATTATGTTTATTTTGCCATGTAATTTTAGAATTCTAAAATTATATTAATTTGAAATCTAAAATATCTTTAAAAGGATAAACAAATTATTCTGGAAATTCATCAGATAATTCTTTTAAAAAAGACAAAATCAACAGAGGGTGTATTTATGAAGTTAGGAAGTTGTAGCCTGCATACAGCTGCAATTTTATAGCTTGTGTTTGTATACTTTTCCTCTCATGGAATGGTATTAAGGATTCAGATTTAATCAGCCCACATATATAATGTTATCATTTTTAAATAGACACTAGAAATAAAACCATATCCTCCAAACACAACAACTAAATAGCCATAATACTTTACCCAATTACATAAGCAGCTTTTAAACATTGGTTCATAAACTAAATCAAATAATTGCATATATTGATTGAATATTTCAAACCTGAAAAATTAATTATCTTGTGAATACATGTTTTTAAATAGTTTTTGCTTCTGAGAGACACTGCAATTTAAAACCCTTAGCACGAGGGTAAAGAACAGTGAAAAGGAGGAAATTACTAAACTAAATATACATTTATCCATGTATTGATATTAAATTGTCATTTCATTAGACTCGTTAATGTAAGGTCTTTCTGGATTAATTTATTATCCCACAGTTTGATAAGACTGAAAAAGTATCTCTAGATACTTCAGTATATTCTCAGAAAAAAAATTATTCGAAGATTTTACTTTTTAAAGCAAAAGCAGTTGGTGACACTAAATAGAAATGGCAAAGTGTCAAATTACTTGTTTAGTTGAGGCCAGTAGTTCTTTAGCTAAATGTATAACTCTTCATGAATATATCCAGGAATAAAATTTATAAGCACACATCACTTAACCAGTTACAAAGAGAGCTAAAGGAATCTATAAATTTTGCATTTACAAGATCCTGCAACGAAGGCGTTGTAAGTTACTCTTTCTGGGCACCGCAGGTTCCAGCAGCACTGATGTTAAGGAAAACCGCAATCTGGACAACGTGTCCCCCAAAGATGGTGGCGTGCCTGGGACTGGCGAGGGCTCTCAGCTCTCCAATGGGGGTGGTGGTGGCCCCAGCAGAAAGCGGCCCCTGGAGGAGGGCAGCAATGGCCACTCCAAATACCGCCTGAAGAGAAGGAGGAAAACACCAGGGCCCGTCCTGCCCAAGAACGCCCTGATGCAGCTGAATGAGATCAAGCCTGGCTTGCAATACATGCTCCTGTCCCAGACGGGGCCCGTGCACGCGCCTTTGTTTGTCATGTCTGTGGAAGTGAATGGCCAGGTTTTTGAGGGCTCTGGTCCCACAAAGAAAAAGGCAAAACTCCATGCTGCTGAGAAGGCTTTGAGGTCTTTCGTTCAATTTCCTAATGCCTCTGAGGCCCACCTGGCCATGGGGAGGACCCTGTCTGTCAACACGGACTTTACATCTGACCAGGCCGACTTCCCTGACACGCTCTTCAATGGTTTTGAAACTCCTGACAAGGTGGAGCCTCCCTTTTATGTGGGCTCCAACGGGGATGACTCCTTCAGTTCCAGCGGGGACCTCAGCTTGTCAGCCTCCCCTGTGCCTGCCAGCCTCGCCCAGCCTCCTCTTCCTGTCCCACCACCGTTCCCACCCCCAAGTGGGAAGAATCCCGTGATGATCTTGAATGAACTTCGTCCAGGGCTCAAGTATGACTTCCTCTCCGAGAGTGGAGAGAGCCATGCCAAGAGCTTCGTCATGTCTGTGGTCGTGGATGGTCAGTTCTTTGAAGGCTCGGGGAGAAACAAGAAGCTTGCCAAGGCCCGGGCTGCACAGTCTGCCCTGGCAACCATTTTTAACTTGCGTTTGGATCAGACGCCGTCTCGCCAGCCTATTCCCAGTGAGGGTCTTCAGTTGCATTTACCGCAGGTGAGGAACTATGCTGCTGCTTGAAAGCATGTGGTCATTGCTCTTGGTAATGCTTCTAGACAGCATTTCATTTTCAGAGTTACTATTGACTTTCCACCTTGACATCACTCTGTCCCCACCAGGAGGAGTTTCTGGTAAGTCTGGCTGCTGAGGCAGCCTTTCCTTGATTTTGATGGTCACTGAGAAGCCGTCTGTATCCTAGCGTATGCTGGGTCCGTTGCAATGCAAGGCAGGACACCCGAGGCCCCGTCCACCAGGGCAGTGTTTACAACACTATCCATGACTTCCTTCCTGTGGCCCTCATCCCACAGCAAGCCTTTAGCAGGAGAGAGGGAAGATGAGCCCAGTCTTTGAAACTTTGCCCCCAGTTCAGCAGTATTTTCCTTCAAAAATCTCATCCAGGAATCTCACATTCAAGATAAGTGACACCAGCCAGTCAATAGCTGAACACCCAAGTCTGGGTCAGGATGGCAGCCTCTGGGTTCCCACATGACTGGCTGCTGGCTGTTCGCTGTTCCTAAGATGAGGAGCCCAGGGAAGCAGAGGATGAGCCAGCACAGCGGTGAGCACCTATCAGAGGGCAGGGAGGGAGGGGCCTCCAACAACTGATCTAAGGCCTGCCAGTTGCCTGGGGGTCTCTACTTTGAATTTCCTACATGAGGTCTATGAGGACTTACCCATTTGCCTGGCTGGAGGTGGGCAGCCACTCTTCCATTTAGCCTTCTCCTCCCTCCCCCAACCCAGTGAAATCAGGATGAAGGAAGGGGAAGTTCCAGGGTGGGCTCAGATTGGCTTACATGAAAGACAAAAAGTAAAGGAGAAAATAGCCTTTAGTTCTCATCTCTAAATCCTATAACTTTCTGATTATGTTTTGCTTCTCTTCTTGGAAATCCAAAATTCTTCTGGCCTATCGCAAAAATTATTATTTTGACCTTCTATTTATTCATTTATTCCTTTGTATCAGAGTCTTCTTCACTTTGAAGATAACACATATACTACATTTGCGGCTTGTATTCTCCTGGAAGAATCCAAGTATCTTATAGTTTCTTTTTTGCTGTTGGATATAATTAGAATAATCTCTGTGCAGTTGTAGTCTGAGATGCCCAGGAGTTCTGCTTTAAAGGAAGGAAAATTTTTTTTTTTTGCCTAAAGCAGCCAAATACAACATTAGTTTAAAATAATATATTCAAGATATTTCACTGATTTTTTTTAATGAACCAAATAATTGCTTCCGTTATTAACCTCTTGTCAACATTGTTCATAAGAATTATTAGTCTGTTTGTACTTTTTCAAATCAGTGGTGCTAGATCCCATGTGATTTTTTATTTTCATGGTTACTCTTTGCTAAAATATTATAGCCTGAGTTCAAAATATTGTCTGATGTGACTTGTCTTCCCTTAATATTGACAGAGTGGCATATAAGACCATTGAAATGACATCAAATGCCGTGAATCCCAGATGTCTGGGCCTTGAGAGTGTAGCCTGGGAGCACCTTAGGGGATGCAGATAGAAGCACCAGTATAGACGTCAGCCCTGCCTCCCTGGCTTGGCTGTGTGCCTGCAGTGACTTCTGTGTGGAGCAGGACCAGAGCCCCTGGCTTGGGAAGGCTAGAGGGGCGTGTGTTGGTCTCCAGCCTGAGGGGAGGGGTGCAGGTGGGCAGGGCCATCCCAGCCCCCGAGGCCACTTTCCTCTGGGCTCTGTAGGTGATGAACGCCAGGTTCTAGACCTCATGTTCAGAACCACCAGGGCATGAGGGGATGGAGCTGCACTTCTAGCCTCTGCCACGGTGGACCCTGCCACCCTTGTGTCTTTGGAGCCCCAGAGTAGCTCAGGAATGTGACATGTGTTCCTCCTAGGATGACGGTGGCCCTCCTAGAACCAGACATCCTTATGGCTTTGTTGCTGGGCTCTATTGTCTTTCAACAGGAAATTTCAAAATGTGCATTCTAGGGTGGGTGGAAAACCCTCACTCTTTCTAGAGTAATCCTTGAAGGACATAGGTCAGACATCCCTGCATGTCATTGCAGGTAAATGGTGCTGCCTGGGATTGTGTGGCATGGGTTTAACTCTTAAGAGCATGTTATTTTTGTTCTTATATCTGCCTCCCAAATTAAGAGGGGAGTCCTTCACTAACCATATAGGGTGAAACCAGTAATCCCCTCAAGGAGAGCTGAGCCCTGCCCTTGTGCCTAACGCAGGCATCAGCCTCAGCAGCAGACCTTCCACCTGAGGCTCTTGGAACTCACTCCGTAGTTTCATTTCTTTGCCTTTCTTTGAAAATTTGGAGATTCGCCTAATCTTATATGAAACAGAAACTTTTATTTCCTCTGGCTTATCCCTAATCTTCTTATGACTTTTTTTTCACCGTAAATTCAAATGCATTGCCCTTTCCCTCTGGCACGCTGGCCACGTCCTGTGTTTCTGCCACAGCCTCAGTTCGTTGCATCCACTCACGCCTGCAATGCAGATGCCACTGGCTGTGGGTGCATGAATCGTTGCCCCCAAAGCCTCTGTCCATTCTCCACGTCTTGTCTTGAACACTGTCCTCTGGGACCCACTGGTATTTTCTGGTACAATGATAAGAGAAAAACATCCTGACAGCTATCTTTTCTGTTCATTTTGGAAATATTTTATTAAGGATCAACCTGGGGATGCTGGGTTTTCCTAATGGTCATTTGATTTTCCAGGCAAGTATGATATTGATGGGACATAGGTTGAAACTGGCTCTTAACATGCACCTCCCAGCAGACATCATTTCCCCAAATGCCATGGGCTCATTATATCCAAGATAAACCAAATCCATCAGACCATGTCCGAAATCCAACAAATATGTCTGTTCTCAGAAGCACTTTCATAAAGGTGGTTGAACATATACCCATGCAGGTGTTCCGAGCGTCTAAACGCTCTCCCTTCCCGTGCTATCCTTTGGTACGTGATTATATTATATATTGTGCAGTCTGAGCGAGTGAGCAGAGCCAGAGTGCATTTGTGTGGAGAGGCTGGAATGACTGAGAAGCCCCTCATTGCCCCATTGAGGGAGGTGCTGTGCACAGCCTGTGGCTTCTTTCACTCGATCACACCTCCAAGCTGCCCCTTTCTCTTGCCTGTGACACTGCACATCACCCTGGGCTGTGCTCCCAGCCACGTGTGGCCCTGGGACTGACTAAGCCCCACCATGTGTGCATGTGAGAGAGGGCAACAGGGGTGGGAGGGCCATTCTGCATGGATGTAGGCATGGGCAGGTGGCCCTGAGCAAGCAGCCTTGTCTCTGTTTGCCTCAGTTTCCTCCTGAGGGCTGGGATGCCCCACTGTGAAGATTGGAGGGGTGTTCGTGTGTGGCGCTCACACTTTACACTGGCCCCACGTGGGTATAGTGAAGGACCCAACTAGAGCCTGGTAGGATCCTGGGATGTCTGTTTCCAAGGAATGTTCTAGAAGAAACATACACACATACTTGTTTGCCAGATTTACCTGTGTGGTTTTCCAGATAAGAAGCAGCCTGTGTCACTCCATAAGGGAGAGTCCATGCAGGCCTTCAGAGAGTGAGCCCTGCTCCCAGGTACACCTGGCCCCTAACCTGCATCTGTGCTTCCCACACAGGTTTTAGCTGATGCTGTCTCACGCCTGGTCCTGGGTAAGTTCGGTGACCTGACAGACAACTTCTCCTCCCCTCACGCTCGCAGAAAAGTGCTGGCTGGAGTTGTCATGACAACAGGTAACCATCTTGGTATTGTATGTAACTCTGCCTGTTTTCATGTCTGACAAATGTGAAGTGTTCTCAATCGAGAAAAACCACTGTGACATACCATTGGGAGACGGTTTCTTCTTTCCTTCTTCAAAATGTCTGCCATATGCAAGTTTAGGAACTGCATTTATGAACTTGTTTCCCAAAATGTTCATCTTTTTAACATAAGTTTATTTTATTTGGAGAAAGCATACTTTATTAATTTTTTATTTCCGTCCTCTTCGTCCTATGAATGGCCTCACTCTGCTCTGGAAGATGGCAGGGGGCTTACTAATTCTTGCTTTATTTGAAAGTAGGGCCTATCTATTGTATTAGTTAATGTTAACGATGCCAGATAAGTTTCTGTGTGACTTCTTCTGGGGAGGGAGAAAGCTCTAGCAAGAGTAGAAAATCTGTGGGGAAAAAAACACAATTTAGAATGATAGAAAAAACCCTATTAAATTCATCTAAAAGTTCCCAGTAGCAAAAGGCATCCCTGAATCCTTTTCCCACATCCCGGGAGTGAGAACACGCAGCAGCATCTCTCTGTGGGTAACTCCTGGAAAAGGAAACCACATCCCCGGCCAGTGCCTGGCTCCTGAGGGTGGAGCAGGACTCAGGGAGAGGACCCCTGTCATGTGGAGCCGCCTCTTTGCCCAGCATCTGCTCAGCCCAGCCTGGATAGCTGGATGCAGGGAGCAGGCCCTAGAGGTCAGGGAGGGAGCTGGGGACAGTTTCTCTGTCTACATTCACCAGCGCAGAAGAAACTCCCAGTTCTCGGTATGTGACTGTCTTGTCCTTTCTCCCTGAGGGGTCACCTCTATCAGACTCTGCAGTCCTCTTCACTGACCCACCTCTTGCTGTGCTGGGAAACCCAGCTGCTCTGCTCATGACCCTTGTTTCCTTGCCGTGCCATGGCCAGGGAGGAGGAAGTATCCAAAAAGCATTTTGGGTTTCCATTTCTATTTTAATGTTTTATGCCTGTGTTTTCTCCCCCTTCTATCTCTCTCCTTACTGCTATCTTTTACATTAATCAAAGGTGAACACCACAAGTACTGAATAGAGTAGTTCCCTAGGTAAGATTCCCTGCCTCTTCCAGTGACCTGGTGAGTGAGCTGGTTGTGTTCTTTCATCAGTTTTGCTCTATTTATTTATTTATTTATTTATTTAAACTACCTTAGAAGAGGCTGATCACCTTCTGGGAGCATTTTACACCTTAGTTTATATTTCACTTGAGACCACTTGCTCAGAGCCATAATTTATATCTGAAGCTAGGACCATGGAGCACTTGGTGAACCAGACAGTTGGTTCAGAGGCTCTCACTGGTTGAGTGGCCTTGGGCAGGTTACAAGGCCTCTGTGCCTCAATTTCCTCATCTATACAGTGGAGATACTAGTAGCATGAGCCTCAGAGGACATGGTGGGAATGCAGTGAGGACAATTTACCTAACAGACACGGTACATACCTGCTACCTGGTGTGTACACCACTGGTTCAGCTGCAGTGGATGTGAGTCTCCCCACAGGTAACTTTCAGGGTCCTTCATCATGCCTTTGTCAGTGGTTTGTCTCACAAAGTTGAGACAGAGTGATCTGCCTATGGGAGATCACCACTCCTTATGATTTCACTCCCAGTATGGTTAAATGGTGACAGTTTACTAATGAAACCATCACAAGCTAATTTTGTTTTCCTTCTTCTTCCTCTGGGTGTCATTAACCCCTCCCTCCTAGCCTCTTTAGTACTTTGATATTTCATGTCAAGATTAATTACCAGACCGGATAGTCCACCTTCCATAGTGTTGCCCACCTGTGTTCTAGTCGTGAGCACTCAAAAAGATGCTATTGCATTCCAGAGGAAATGCCTTCTGCGAGTTTAGCATCTGTGCACCAAGTAGTGAGGATGATTAGCTTTCCAGAAATGTCACAAAGCCAGTCTTCAATAGGAGGTTGTTTGTAGTGCATACATTCGCTCAGTTAAAAAGTAAGTGGTAAGAATATGCATAAAGATGAGCTTGAAAAGTCTGTTGGCCCCTAAAAAGTTAAGTCACTGAGAGTAAGTGTCATACCTCAGGAGCAGTTAGGCAAACATGACTGTGAATTATAGAAAACAATGTCTCTTTTTTTACAGGCACAGATGTTAAAGATGCCAAGGTGATAAGTGTTTCTACAGGAACAAAATGTATTAATGGTGAATACATGAGTGATCGTGGCCTTGCGTTAAATGACTGCCATGCAGAAATAATATCTCGGAGGTCCTTGCTCAGATTTCTCTATACACAACTTGAGCTTTACTTAAAGTAAGTTTAGTGAACAAATAAGAGCAGGAAACTATTTTTTAAAAATACTCTAATATTAGAAAACATTGCAAAACCTTTCATTGTTTCTGTAATCATGGAAAAACTCTCAAAATAATAACTTTAGTAACAATAAGGCTGGATCCCATTCTCTCATAATGCTCAACACACATATGCACACATACATACAATAACATAACATGGTCATAAATTTCAAGTCTGTGTTTAAAACTGTGTGATTTCGTTATATGCAGCATGAGTAGAAGTTCCTAAACTGCCAGGTAAAGATGGTCATTTTTATTCTAGTCACTGTTTCTAGAAAGAGCGAATAATGTATCCAAACTGCTTTTCTTTACAAAGCCATTTGTTGTATGTGGTCTTTCTGTTCTGAAGTCATAAATTGGGAGAAGGAAAGATTACTCACATTTTGATGACATATCCATAATTGAGTGGACAAGAACTGTATTAATTACCCTAAACATGTAAAATAAATATTCCAGTTCAAACTTATCTTTCCCCTGTTGAAAATACTAGCCTCTGAAAATAATAGACTAAACTTTAACTGGATACAGTTTTAAATGTTACTTTTGCAACTTTTTTCCTTTCAGTAACAAAGATGATCAAAAAAGATCCATTTTTCAGAAATCAGAGCGAGGAGGGTTTAGGCTGAAGGATAATGTCCAGTTTCATCTATACATCAGCACTTCTCCCTGTGGAGATGCCAGAATCTTCTCACCACATGAACCAATCCTGGAAGGTATGAGACAAGATTCTTCAACAAGCCAGTTTCTCAAGAAAATGTGTCCGTTTGTAGTTACCATTTGAAAGAACAAACCTACATTAATCTCCCTTTTCCTTTTTCTTCCTTTTAATTTTAGCCTTGGATGTGAATCTGATGAGTCTCTATAAAAGCATGGATTTTTTTCTTTCCAATTAATAACTTAATCAGAAAACTTTAATGAATTAAAAATGCTGATCGTAATTAACCAAGTAATTAGAATGGAGTGAGATATTGGATCAAAATTGTATCAGTATTTAAATTTGGGTAATAAGCATCTCTAAATCAGAGGTGTATGTGATCCTTCATATTTCTGATGAATTGCAATTTGCTAAATGTGTAATTAAAGTATTTATTTGACTGATATTTCAGAAGCAGATAGACACTAATGAAAAGTGAAATCACTATTATGATCATAATATGTTCCATCCTTCTTTACATTTGAGGTTAGCACTTTTGTTTTTTAGTATTTTATATCCACATCCCTTCTCCCAAGTTCTTAGGCATTGCTTATTCCAAATAGAATGTTTCATTATACTACTTTCCTTAATTATAAAAGCAACAGGCACACTCACTGTGGAAAGTTGCTAAATATTTTTTAAATGTAAGAAAGAACATTAAAATCACCCATATTCATGTCACCCAGAGATATTCACTATGGATGTTTTATCATACTTTCCACGTGTTTATTTCTGCATCTGTCTAGATTTATTTTTGAAATTTTAAAAACACAGAGGGAAAAGCATAACAAACACCCAAGTATCATCACCCAGAATTAGCAAATGTTAGCATTTTGTCCTATTTGCTTCAGCTCATTTTCAATGATAGAAATAAATCCTTTCAGTAAAAGTGAAAACCCTCTGTTTCCCCCAAATCCCTTGAAGACCGCTTTTGTGAATTGCTTTGTGTTATATCCTTCCTACTCAATTTTATATACTTCTTTTTTTTTTTTTTTTGAGACAGGGTCTCGCTCTGTCACTCAGGCTGGAGTGCAGTGGTGCAGTCATGGCTCACTGCAGCCTCGACCTCCTGGGCTCTTAAGAGATCCTCTCACCTCAACTTTCCCAAGGAAGGCAGCTGGGACTACAGGCATGTGCCACCATACCTGGCTAATTTTTATAGTTTTTGTAGAGATGGGGTTTCACCGTGATGTCCAGGCTGATCTTAAACTCCTGGGCTTGAGCAGTCCACCTACCTCAGCCTCCTAAAGTGCTGAGATTACAGGCGTGAGCCGCCGTGCCCAGCCTCTCTGTTTCACACATGTATGTGTATTTTGTATGTATGGCATATGTATATGCATTTATATGCACAACTATATTTTAAATTTAATAAGGAATTGTTTGATGTGCTTTTTAATAAATCAAATAGATGGCTTACTACCTGTGGGGTTTTAACTCTTTTTCTCTCTTAGAACCAGCAGATAGACACCCAAATCGTAAAGCAAGAGGACAGCTACGGACCAAAATAGAGTCTGGAGAGGGGACGATTCCAGTGCGCTCCAATGCAAGCATCCAAACGTGGGACGGGGTGCTGCAAGGGGAACGGCTGCTCACCATGTCCTGCAGTGACAAAATTGCGCGGTAAGGGGCAGGGCTCCCTGTGGCTGCCTCCCTGCACATGGGATTCACCCGTGCTGTTTGTCAACCTTCCTTTTCCACAACCATTTGGATTTTGTCCCCATTTCCCACTCAGGTGCTCCACAATATTCTTTGAAGGACTGAGGTTCTAAACAGGTGCTGCTGGGACCCTCATGAGGGGCAGAAGAAGGACCTATACATAGGAGGCTCCACACTTGTCATATTCCTATCCTTTCAAACAGGCATCTCAGAGTTTACCACCTATTTTTAACGTGGGCTTCTGGGTTAAACTGTTGTTTTTAGAGTGGGCTACAGGCCATGACATTTTAAAACTATTTGCTTCTCCTCATTAGTAGTAGATGCAACTTCAGTGGTCACATTCATCATTCAGTTAACATTTTAGGTAGTTGATACTTGCATTTTAAAAGTAATGCAAACTCTGTCACAGGTGTTGTGTTCTAAGCACAGAGAGTGTCCCCAGCCATTCTGTGTCTGGGTGTGGGTTAGGCTTAGATGCAGGCTCTGCAAGCACACTTCTCTAGTCAGGAGGTGCCTGGGAGATATACATCCCTCAGAGGCCTGTATCCACAGCATATTATAGAAAACCCACTTCTACAGATAGTATCAGTTCCAGTAGTTCTTTGTTTTTATTTTTAAACTAATATTTATTTGGGAACAAAATGTAACATAAGCAGATTGTAGAAAGCATACAATGATAAAGTTAAAAACCTCGCTCTTCAGAGCCCTGCTGTGGTACCCATAGGGAATGGGTTTTGACTGTCCATCCAGAAGCTGTCAAAATTGACATATACACATGTGCACATGCACATCTTTTCATTGTTTGCAAGCCCTTTGTGTAGATTTCCTTCAGTGGGTCTTGTCAGGAAACCTCAAGTACAGGGAACTGGACTAATCACACACTCTGGGCCATTGCCCACAGCCCAGTGACCACTGTGATGTGTTTACTTACTATTTGTCTTTCCAGTCGACCTCCACATGTGCATACGTCAACTGTGTGTGTGTGTGTGTGTGTGTGTGTGTGTGTGGTGTATTCTCGAAAAATACACAATAGAATTATTATTTTGGGTGTTTATGTATATGTTGTTAATTTACAGAAACAGTATTATGCCATAAATCCTCTCTGTTTCTTACATTTTCATTCAACCTATATTTTTGGAGCTATTGCTGTTGCTCTAACCAACAGCCAGTTCACTACTAACTTTTGCAGATCTTCCTTCATCATCAAGGGCCATTTCCTTAATGTTGGGACAATCAGATTTCCTCTAACTCCCTTCTACATGTAGCCCTGAATATCCTTCAACTTATGCAAACTCCAACATGATATTATAGACTTTGCTAGAGTTTCTTGGGGCATATATTCAGGAGTTACGCACATATATAACTTCACAGAATAATATCAGATTGCATCCCAGAGGAGTCACACTAGTTGACACTTATACCAACAGTGCATTAGTTTCTCCCATGTTTTATAAACTGATATCTTCATAGTTTCAATTTTTATTTCTCTTATCAGTAGGAATGTCGAGCATCTCTTCAATTACATATTAACTGTTCATCTTACACCTTCTTTGAGTTGTCTGTTAAATATCCTTTATTCATTTGTCTTTTGGATCTCATGTCTTTTTCCTCTTGATTTGCAGAGTTCCTTTTATAGTTTATATTGTAATCCTTAGGCCTTTGAGAAGATGCAGTTTCTTCTCTAAGTCCTTTCCTCCTTGAGTAGCCTTGTCACCCTGTTGAAGATCATTTTAATATATACACCAGGGTTTATTACTGTGCTCTGTTCTATTCCATATGTCTATTCTTTATGCCAGCATCATGCTATTTTGATTACTGTAGCTTTGTAATATGTTTTGAAATCAGGAAGTTTGAATCCTCCAACTTTATTCTTCTTTTTCAAAATTGTTCTGGCTATCCAGGGTCTCCTGAAATTTCATAAAAATTTTTGGATGAATTTTTTTCAAAAAATGCCACTGTTATTTTGATAGGGATTATGTTGACTGTATAGATTGCTTTGGTTAATATGGACATCTTAACAATATCAAGTCTTCTGACTCATGAACATGGGATATATTTCCATTTATTTGTATCTCCCTTCATTTCTTTCAGTAATGTTTTATAATTTTTTTTTGTACAAGCCATTTACCCCCTTAGTTAGGCTTATTAAGTAATTTATTCTTTTTTATGCTATTGTAAACTTTTCTTAATTCCCTTTTCAGATCATTCATTGCATTGTTAGTGCATGGAAATGCAACTGATTTTTGCATGTTGATTTTGCTGAATATGTTTATTATTTAAACATTTTTGTGGAATCTTTATGGTTTTCTACATATACAATTATGTCATCTGCAGACAGATATAATTTACTTCTTACTTTTCATTTTGGATGCCCTTTCTTTCTTTTTCATGCCTAATTACTTTGGCTAGAACTTCTAATACTGTGTTGAATAGAAGTGGCAAAAGTGGGCATCCTTGCATTGTACCTGATCTTAGAGGAACAGTTTTCAGTCTTTCACCATTGAATACAGTATTAACTGTGGGCGTTTTGTAAATGGCCTTTATTATTTTGAGTTAGCTTCCTTCTACTCCTAGTTCGTTGAGTGTGTTTGTTATTATTGTGAAAGGGTGTTAAATCTTGGCAAATGCTTTTTCCGCATCAATTGAGATTATCATGTGGTTTTTGCCCTTCATTCTGTTAATATAATGTATTATATTAATTAAGTTTCATATATTTAACCATCTTTGCATTCCAGGAGTAACTCTTACCTCATCATGATGTGTAATCCTTTTAATGTGCTGTTGAATTTGGTTTGTTGAGAATTTTTCCATCAATAGTCATCAGAGATACTGGTCTGCAGTTTTTTTATTCTTCTTTATGTCTTTGGCTTTGATATCAGGGTAATGCAGGCTTCATAGAATGAGCCTGGAAATGTTCTCTTCTCTTTAGTTTTTTGGAAGAGTTTCAGGATTAGTGTTAATTATTCTCAAATGTTTGGTAGAATTCTCTAGTGAAACCATTAGGTCCTGGGCTTTTGTATTTTTGTTTTTGAGACAGAGTCTCGCGCTGTCACCCAGGCTGGAGTGCAGTGGCATGATCTCAGCTCACTGCAACTTCCACCTCCCAGGTTCAAATGATTCTTGTGCCTCAGTCTCCCAAGTAGCTGGGGTTTCAGATGCTCACCACCACACCCAGCTAACTTTTGTGGTGTTAGTAGAGATGGAGTTTCACCATGTTGGTCAGGCTGATCTCGAGTTCCTGACCTCAGTTGATCCACCTGCCTTGGCCTCCCAAAGTGCCGGGATTATAGGCATGGGCCACTGTGCCCAGCCATGGGCTTTTCTTTATTGGGAAATTTTTTATTACTGACACAATATTCTTATCCATTAATGGTTGGAATTAATTACTTTTCAAATTCATTATTCCTGCTATCACTGGTTACCATTTGCATGGAATATCTTTTTCCATTCTTTCACTTTCAGCTTGTGTATCCTTAGATCCAAACTGAGTTTCTGATAGATAATAACACATGGTTGAATACTGTGTATTTTTTTTTTTAATCCATTGACCCAATCTGTATCTTTTGACTGGGGAGTTTATTCATTGACATTTAAAGTAATCACTGATAGGGAAGACTTACTATTGCCATTTTGTTGTTTTCTGTATGCTTGTAGCATTTTGCTTGTTTTTTCCTTATTCTCTTACTGCCTTCCTTTGTGTTTCTTTTATGATTTTTTCTAATGATAGGTGTATTAGTCTGTTTTCACACTGCTGATAAAGACATACTTGAGACTGGGCAATTTACAAAAGAAAGAAATTTAATGGACTCACAATTCCACCTAGCTGGGGAGGCCTCACAATCATGGTGGAAGGTGAAAGGCACATCTCACATGGCAGCAGACAAAAGACAGCTTGTGCAGGGAAACTTCCCTTTATAAAACTGTCACATCTCATTATACTTATTCACTATCATGAGACTAGCATGGGAAAGACCCACCCCTGATTCAATTTCCTCCCACTGGGTCCCACCAACAACACATAGGAATTGTGGGAGCTGCAGTTCAAGATGAGATTTGGGTGGGGACACAGCCAACCCATATCAATAGGATTTGTTTTTTTTGTTTTTTTTTTTCCTTTTGTCTGCCTGGGGTACAGAATCTCATTTTTTTTGTGTGTATATTCTATAGGTATTTGCTTTGTGGTTACCATTACGATTACATAACACATCTTAAAATTTATAGCATATTGTTTTAACTGAAGCTTCAATTACATAGTAAAAAATTACTTCTTTACTTCCACCCCTTCACATTTTGTTATTGATTTCACAAATTACATCTTCATATATTGTATATCCATTAATATATTGTATTTTTAATGTTTTTGTCATATAAATGTTACACACCAAAATTACAATAGTACTGGTTACTATATTTGTTCATGTCCCTCTCTTTAGAGGAGAACCTTATATTTTCATACAGCTTAATGTTGCTGTTTACTGTCTTTTTATTTCAACTTGAAGGACTCCCTGTAGCATTTCTTGTAAAGCAGGCTAGTGGTAATGTACTCCCTCTACTTTTGTTTATCTGGAAAAGTCTTAATTTCTTCTTTATTTTTGAAGGACAGTTTTGCCAGATAAAGTATTCTTGGTTGACAGGGTTACTTTTTTTTTCTTTCAGTACTTAAAATATATCATTCCACTCCTTTCTGGCTTGCAAAGTTTTTTCTGAGAAAGCCACTGATCTTATGAATGCTCCCTTGTATGTGACCAATGGCTTTTCACTTGATGCTTTTAAGATTCTCTGTCTTCACTTTAGACAGTTTGATTGCAATGTATCTTAGCGTGGTTCTCCTTGAATTTATCCATATTTCATTTATTTGAGCTTGAACTTGTATGGTCCATTTCTTTCTACAGATTTGGGAAATTTTTAGCTATTATTTCTTCAAATAGGCTCTTAGCCCTTTTCTATCCCTCTTCTCCTTCTGGTATTCCTAGAATATTTGTATCAGTCTGCTTGATAGTATTCCATAAGTCCCTTAGTCTCTCTTCACTTTTCTTTTCTTTTTGCTCCTCTGACTCAGTGATTTCAAAAAAAGACAGTGACCTGTCTTCTTTTTTCTACCTCATCAGGTCTTTTGTTGGATGCCTCTAATGAATTTTTCAGTTCAGTTATTGTATTTTTCAGCTCCAGAATGTTTGTTTGGTTCATTTTTATAGTAATATCTTTTTGTTGATATGCTTATCTTGTTCTTGCTAAGTTTTTCTTATTTTGTTTAGTTGTCTATCTGTGTTCTCTTTTAGCTCATTGGGCATATTTATGACAGTTATTTTAATTTTTTTGTTAGACAGCTCATAGATCTGCATTTCTTTAGGGTCGGTTTCTGGAAATTTACTTTTGGTCCTTTGGTTGGGGCATATTTTTCTGCTTCTTACATGCCTTGTTTGTTTGTGTGCTTTGCTGAGATCTGACCATTTGAAAAAAGAACTGCTTCTCCCAGTCTTTGCAACCTGGCTGTTTACAGAGGAAGTTCTTTACCAATAAGCTAGCCAAAAAAATCTAGGACCTCTTATGCTTTTTCTGATTTCCTGTTCCTCCTGGTGTCTTCCTGGAAAACTAGCTCTAGTGTGCTTCTTATCTCTGTTTTTAGTGGCTCCCAAACTCAGTAGCAGTCTCATCACTGAGTCTGATGAGACTCGGGCAAGACAGAAGCCAGTCCTTTGGGCAGACTTCAGACAAGCCAGAACATTGGATTAATGATCCACTCTTTTATTTGCATCCAAAGAGAAGAGCCCCAATATGGGACTTCCTGCCAGTTAGTCTGCACCTTGCTATGTAGGGAATGGGGCACAAACAGGCATGCCAAACACTATGAAACTTCCTATCCCTTTCTTTGCAATCTCTTCTTAGTTTTACAATGGCCTGGGTACTGTAGCTTCTCAGTTGGTCTCCAGAGCTCTCACAGAGCCATTCTAGTCTACATATTGTTGTTAACTTAATGTCTCTATGGTGTCTCTGTGGGGGAAAGAAGGCCTGCAACTTCCTAGACTGCCATCTTGTTGAAGTCAGAGTCCAAACACCATTGATTTTTTAATGTTAACCTTATGGCCAGCAACTTAACTCGCTTCTTATTCTATTTATATTTTTCTGGTTGTTCTTGAATTTACCAAGTCACAATCTGTAGATATTGACTGTTCTATAGCTTCTTTTGTTATACCAGTATTCCTTTTCTTTATTCGTGCTGTCCAGGACCTTGGATGATATGTTACAACACTGTCCATGTTTTGTTCCTGAATCTCAGAGAGATTGTGAGTGAAGTTTCTCCATGATACACAGTTTTTGAAATAGGGTTTTAGTAGGTTAGCCTTCATTGTGCTAGGAAAGTTCTATTCCTGTTGTCTTAGAGCCTTTTTATTATCATATGTTGGTATGTAACTTTATGAAATGTTTTATCTATCCCCATTTTAAATTATAGTAAATAATAGCCTTGCCGATGTTGACCATCATTTTTGCATTTTTGACATAGACCTTATTTTTTTTATAGTCACTTATTGTTTTAACATCCTGTTTGATTTGGATGACTAATATTTGACTTAGGATTTTTGTTTATAAGTTAAATAGGCCTGTAATTTTTCTAAAATTTTTAACTTTTCTTATCTGAACAGTTAATGTGTTTGTCTTCTTGTTCTCCTTTCTGAAGCCTCTTCTATGAGACAGCAGTGCATAGAAACCAAGAGTGAAACCATCTAGTCCTTATGGATTTTTTTTTTTTTGTAGTTATCTTCATGGCCATCCTCATCATTTTGGCAGGAGAGAAATCTAGATATCTTAGTTGTAATTTCAGGTCCTTTTCTAGCTACTAGTTTCTTAAATTTTTGTTTCTTGTACAAATTTTTAGCTGTCATATTATAATAGGAATTTATCTAGAATTTGAAGATTTGAGGCTGCTTTGAAATAAGCCAGTCAATTGTGGCATTCAGGCAGAGAAATTGAATCTATAATTAGAGAACAGGGTAGTGATGGTAAGAGAATGAGAACTAAAAAAAGTCAGCTAATGCAATCAGAAAGAAGAATGCTAGGATTTTATTATAGTAGAGCTACAACAATTTCTGTGGTTATGGCTTCAAAGAGAAGGTATGGGAAGGAGTAACCAAATAAAGTGGACATTTAAAAATTATGGTGTATTGTATTTTACAAAGATAGCCCCACCCCAATGCCTGTCATCTAAAATCCTCTCCAACAATGTGACGTTGCCACTGTCCTATCAAGAGGTGATGTCTCTGTCTCATTCCCCTGAATCTGAGCCTGCCGTGTGACTGCTTTGATAAGAGAACAGGTGGAAGTAATGCAATACGAGTTCTGGGCATAGCCTTAATTGGCCTGGCAACTTCCATTTCCCTCCTCTTGGTGGCAGTCACCGTGTGAGAGTTGTGACTACCTTGAGGCCACTGGGCTATGAGAAGCTATCCCTCCATGTAGAGAGGTCCTGGAAGAGGAGATGCCACTTGAAGACAGAGAGAGGACAAGGAACAGTGAAACACCAAATGTAAGAAAAGAGTTCACCTGGGAAATGGAAGAGAGAAGACAAAATTACCAATATCAGGAATGGGAGAGGTGAAATTACCACAGATGCTACAGATACTACAAGGATTGCAAAGATAAATGATAAGCAAGTCTGTGCCAATAAATTTGACAATTTAGATAAAATGGACATATTTCCTGAAAGACGCATACTGCCAAAGCTCACTTAAGAAGAAAAAGCTAAACTTGAGTCATCTATATGTATTAAAGAAAATGAATTTGTAATATAAAGCCTTTTCCGCCAAAAATGACAACAAAAGAAAAATCCCAAGCTCAGATGGCATCACTATTGAATTCCAAACATTTAAGGAAGAAATACCCATTTTCATAAAATGTTCAAAAATTGAAGTGAAAGAAATACTTCCCAACTCATTCTGCAAGGCCAGCATATTCCTGGTTCCAAAACCAGATGAAGACACTGCAAGAAAATAAAACTACATGTCAAAATGTGTCATGAACATAGACCCAAAGTTCTAGCAAAACTTTAGCAAACCTCATGACCAAGCAGGGCTTATCCCAGGAATTCCAAGGTATGTGAAACGTTTGAAAATAAATATAATTCACCATATTAACAAACTAAAAAAGACACTGAAAAGGCATTTTGCAAAATCCAACATATTTTCCTCATAAAAACTCATAGCGGAATAGAAATAGAAGGAAACCTTCTCAACCTGATAAAGGAAATCTATGAAAAATCTACATGTAATGTCAGTCTTAACAGGGAAAGACTGAATGTGTTTCCCTAAGATCAGGAACAAAACAAGATCATCTGTTCTCTCCACTTCTGTTCAACAGTGTATTGGAAATTCCAGCTAGTGCAGTAAGGTTCTAAGAAATCAGAAGTATTCATATTGAAATGGAAAAAGTAAAACTGTCTTTATTTGCAGACATATTTGTCTATATAGAAAATGAAATTGATATTTTACAAAGTTATTAGAATGAATGAGTGACTTTAGCATTGTTGCAGAATGTAAGTTGCAAAATACAAAATCAAGGATATTTTTTACACCTGCAACAAATAGTTGAAATTGAAATGTGCAAAGCAATGCACTGAAAGCTGTATATTGAAAACTATACCACATTGCCTAGAGAAATTAAAGAACTAAATAAACGGAGAAATACATCATGGTCATTGGTTGGAAAACTCAGTATTGTCAAGATGTCAGTTTTCACCAGATTGATCTGTAGATTCAGTGCAAAATCTCAACAGGACTTTTTGGAGACATTGACAAACTGATTCTAAAATCCATATGGAAATGCAAAGGACATAGAATAGTCAAAACAACTTTCAAAAGGAAGAACAAAGTCAAAAGGCTAATATTATTTGATTTCAAGATAGTAATTAAGGAAGTATGGTTTTGGCATAAAGATAAGTATACAAACAACTGAGTCTTTAGAGCAGTTTTAGGTTCATAGGAAAATTGAGTGGTAGTTACAGAATTTCCCATATACCCACTGCCCTCACATATGCATAGCCTCCCCCCATTATCAGGATCTCCCACTATCATGCTGCATTCACCACAGTCGAAGAAGCTACATGGACATATCATCATCACCCAAAGCCCACAGTTTACATTGGGGCTCACTTTTGATGTTGCACATTCTCTCTCTTTGGACAAATTTATAATGACCTGTATCCACCATCACAATGTGAGACCAGAGTAGTTTCGCTGCCCTAAAAATCCTCTGTACTCTGCCTGTTCATCCCTCTCCCCTCCTAACCTCGGCAACCACTAATCTTCTTAATATCTTCGTAGTTTTGCCTTTTCCATAATGTGATCTAGTTGGAATCAAACATGCAAATCAAAATGATTTGCATGTTTGATTTCAAATGTAATAAAAAATGCTTATATCTACGTACAAAAAGTATGTAGCCTTTTCAGATTGGCTTTTTACACATAGTAATTTATATTCAATATTCTTTGATGCCTTTTCATGGCTTGATAGCTCATTACTTTTTAGTGCTAAAGAATATTTTGGATGTACCACCGTTTATTAACTCACTTGCTAAAGGTTTATTGCTTCCAGGCTTTGGCAGTTATGAATAAAGCAGCTATAAACATCTGTGTGCAGGTTTTTTTGTGGACATGAGTTTTCAACTCCTTTAGGTAAGTGCCAAGGAACACAATTGCTGGGTAGTATGGTGAGAGTGTGTTTAGTTTTGTCAGAAACTGCCAAACTGTCCGTCAGAGTGCCTGTATTGTTTTGCATTCCCACCAGCAATGAATATTGTTTCACACTGTCACCAGTATTCAGTGCTGTCAGCAGTTCTGGATTTGGGCCATTCTAGTAGGCATGTAGTAGTATCTCATTTTAATTTGCAGATTCCTAATGACATGTGATATAGAGCATCTTTTCATGTGTTTATTTGCCGTCTGTATATCTTCTTGAATGAGGTGTCTGTTAAATTTTTTGACCATTTTTTAATCAGTTATTCATTTTCTTATTGTTGAGTTTAGAGAGTTTTTGTATATTTGATTTTAAGAGTTCTTTATAGATTTATAGATTTATGAGATACAAATTCCAGCAAAAGAGTTATTTCTTTCATGAATTTTGCCTTTGGTGTTACATCTAAAAAGTCATAGCCAAACCGAAGATCATCTAGATTTTCTCCTGTGTTATCTCCTAGGAGTTTTATAGTTTTGCATTTTACGTATAGGTCTGTGACCTATTTTGAGTTAATTTTTGTGAAGGGTGTAAAACCTGTGCCTAGATTCTTCTTCTTCTTCTTTGCTCCTTTGTCAAAGATCAGTTGACTGTATTTATGTAGGTCTATTTCTAGACTTTTTATTCTGTTCCATTGATATATTTGTGTATTCTTTCACCATTACTATGCTGTCTTGATTACTCTAGCTTTATAGTAAGCATTGAAGTCAGGTAATGTTAGTATTCCAGCTTCATTCTATTTTTTCAATATTGTGTTTGCTCTTCTGGATCTTTTCCCTTTTTATATCAGTGTTAGGAACAGTTCATCAGTATCTACAAAATAACTTGTCAGAATGTTGATTGGGATTGTATTGAATCTCTATGTCAAGTTGGACAGAACTAACATTGAGTCTTTCTGTCCATAAACATGGAATATCCATCTGTTTGGTTCTTTGATTTCTTTCTTTGGAATTTTATAGTTTTCCTTATACACATCTTATATATACTTTGTCAAATTTATACCTAAATATTTTAGTTTGGGGAGTGTTAGTGTAAATGATATTATATTTTTAATTTCAAATTCTGTTCATTTTTGGTCACAATTAATTTTAGAGGCACAAAGGCAATTCAGTGGAAAAAGAATAGTCTTTTCAACAATGTTGCTGGAATAAGTGGATATCCCTGTGCAAAAAAAAAAAAAGCAAAAAACAACCAAGCAACCAAACAAATGGACTTCATTTATATTTTGCACCATTTACAAAATGAATTCCTAATGGGCCATAGACCTAAACGTATAAAAATTCTAGAAACAAACAGAAGGTAATCTTTGTGACATTGAGTTAGGCAAGTTTTTAGCAACACCAAAAAAGACTTTACATAAAAGGAAAAACTGATCAAGTTTAAAAATTACTTCTTTCAAAAGACACCATTTAAACAGTGAGAAATAAACTCACAAACAGGGAGAAAATGTTTGCAAGTCATATAGCTAATAAATGATTGGATAACCACAATCCACTAGTATAAAGACTTAAAACGCAACAAGGGGAAACATAGTTTTTAAACTGGGAAAAATATTTGAATGGACACTTTACCAAAAAAAGATACACAAATGTGAAATAAACACATGAAAAGCTGGTCAACATTGTTAGTCATTGATGAAATGCAAAGGAGGTGCCACAACACATCTCTTGGAATGGCTGAAATTAAAGACTGCCCAAACCAAATGTCAACAGCAATGTGGAGGAACCAGTACTATCATCTGCTGTGACTAGGTATGTAAATAGTACAATCACTTTTAAAGACACTTTGACACAACCAGGCACTGTGGCTCATACTTGTAATTCCAGCACTTTGGGAGGCCAAGGCAGATGGAGTGCTTGAGGTCAAGAGTTCGAAACCAGCCTGGCCAACATGGCAAAACCCCATCTCTACTAAAAATACAAGTATTAGCCAGGCATGGTGGCACATGCCTGTAATCCCAGCTACTCAGGAGGTTGAGGCAGGAGAATCACTCAAATCCAGAAGGTAGAGGTTGTAGTGAGCTGAGATTGCACCACTGCACTCCCACTTGGGCCTCAGAACAAGACCCAGAACCAAACAAAGACAGTTTGACAGTTTCTTTAAAAGTTATAGATATGGCTGGATGTGGTGGCTCACACCTGTAATCCCAGCACTTTGGGAGGCCGAGGCGGACAGATCACAAGGTCAGGAGTTCAAAACCAGCCTGGCCAGCATGGTGAAACCCTGTCTCTACTAAAAATATAAAAATTAGCCTGGCATGGTGGTACACATCTGTAGTCCCAGCTACTCAGGAGACTGAGGCAGGAGAACCGCTGAACTCAGGAGGCGAAGGTTGTGGTGAGCCAAGATCATGCCACTGCACTCCAGCCTGGGCGATAGAGCAAAACTCTGTCTCAAAAAAAAAGTTACAGATATGCCTACCATGTGCCCTAGACATTTCGCTCCTTAGTTATTTACCCAAGAGAAATGAAAGCGTATGTTCACATAGACTTATACATGAATGCCTACAGGAGTTTCTTTGTAATAGACAAGATAGTCAAAAACCAGAAGCAATCCAAGTGGCCATCAACCAGTAAATTGATAGAACAGATGGTGGCATGTCCATACGGTAGAGTACTACGAGGTGAAAAAAAAAAACAAACAGTGATACACACTCCAGCATAGATAAATTTCAAAATAATTATGCAGAGTGAAAGAAGCCAGACAAAAAGGAATTATTATACAATTCCATTTGTATACATTTTGAGAAAATGCAGACTCATCTACAGTGGCAGAAAGCAGGTCAGTTGTTGCCAGAATGAGATGTGAGGAGACAGGAGGTTTGGAGAGTGAGGTCTCCTGGGCACATACAAATGTCAAAACTTATCAAAGCATCCCTTTAAGTGTGTGCAGTTTATTGTATGTCAGTTGTACCACAGTAACTCCAGGAGAAGAAATCACAATGGGAATGAGAAAATGCTCATAAGTAAATGACAAAAAGCATCACAACTACATGAATCAGAAAGAGAAAAATTCAAATAAGTAGAAGGAGGCAAACAGTAAAGTTAAGAGCAGAAATTAGTTTTGTAAGCAACAAAGACCTAGCAGTAGGCAGTAACAAAGCCTCTAAGGTGTCAGTACTTAGAGGAGGTTGATTAAAATCAACAGAACCAGTAAGGCTGATTAAGAAGACTGGAGATGTCCCGACCAAAATGTATTCAGAATGGAAACACAGGTGTCCTTCAGGGTCCAGCAGCGATTGCTGCAATGGAGAGTCACAGACACTTCAGTACTGACAGGTCTTACAACTGGGACGAAACAGAACATTTCTTAGAAAAGTGTACATTGCTAAAAGCGACTTAAGCATATGTAGAAAATTGGAATAGAACTCTGCCTATTATAGAAGTTAAACCACACACACGGAAGAAATAAATTTAAGAAAATAGAAAAAAGGAGGGGCTGTGGGGAAGTGGTTGGCCCAGACGACCTTGAGTGAGTTGTAGACATCTTTTGGGGGATGATAATCCCTATTTTATGTAATCTTTTTTAGGGATTAGAAAAATGGGGAAGAACTCTGCAGCTCATTATGTGGTGTTACTACAACCTTTATCTCCAAACCAGACAAGGACAGTAAATAAAAACAAAACGATAGCATGTCATGAAAATACACGTTTATACACTTAGGTGATCTTTAAAAATTTAGCAAACAAAATTCTAATTATATATTTTTAAAGCTTCATTAATTCCCCTTAAATCTATCATTTCAACATGATTTTTAATAAAAGTCTCATCATTTTTTCATAGTACTTAAAAATTGAATCCCAACATGGAAATAGAAAACTAACAATATAAAACCATAGTAATCAAAAGTGAGTAGTAATTTGCAGCAGAACAGTGGCACAGCATACAAATCTGAAAAGAGACCTGCAGACCCATGGGGCAGCACTGGCAAAGAGGCCTGCCTGTATTTAAAAGAAAATGTAAACTAGATGGAGGCTTATCTTTCTCACAGAAAATTAAGTCTGAAAACAGTTGACCTCCAGATGCTCTGGAGGCTCCATGGCCTGGAGCCTGATTCCTTCTTTGTCCCATCTAAGAGGCCTCTTCTGACTTCAGGGTCTTCACAATCCCTAGAGATGGCCAAATCCCTGAGCACCCGGTCTGAATTCCAGGCACAGAGACACTCTGGCCAGCTCAGCTCGTCATCCAGAGTGCAGGCACAGGGCTGTACTTGCTGTGGGATAGCTGGGATGGCCAGGCGTACACACAGCCGCCTGCAAGAGGACTGGGGCTCTGCCGTGCAGGAGGAAGAGAAGGAAGGCAAGGCTGCAGCCAGCAGTCTATGCTAGACGCAGTGCTCATGGAAGAAATGGACCATGTGGCCAACGAACACTCCTGGAGCAACAGGCTGGCTGTGCAGAGAAGCAGCTGTCATATACCATCCACAAAGCACATGCCAGGCCAGTTAAGGACCTGAGTGTGCAGAGCAGTACCTGGCAGTGTTTCTGGTCTCAAGCAGGGTTCTTCAATACGGCAAACCCAAATTATCAAGAAAAGTGAATAAATTTGACTAAAATTTCAAGAATTATTTACCTTAACCCACATATTTGGCAAAGGAAAACCATATAGTGGAAAGAGATTTCTGATGACTTACGTGACCAACAAAGGATAGACTTGGTTACAGGCTGATTCCTGCACCTGCATAGCTCAAAGCCATCCATTTGGAGGATCCTTGCTGGGGCATAGGGATGTTCCATGTCTTGACAAAGGGGATTTCACCCTCATAAATGCAGAAGTCAGGGCTCATGGACCTGAACCTTTAATATCCAAGCCTTTTAGTGTATAGTAATTAGACTTTACCTCAAGGAAGAAACAAAGACAAGCTGATAGAACCTAGAACAAGGGATGTTCTTAGAAGAGACAGTATGGGCGGGCCAAGAAATAGCAAATGGCCAGAAAAGTTGCCCAGAAAGAGCCCTGGTGGCCAGAATGATGCTGGTTGGCTGCAGCTCTTTCCCTGCTCTGGGAGAGTGGAGAATGGGGAGCAGCCACCTCAGAGGGCCAGGTAGATGGGGCTGAGGGGCTGAACCGTTTCTCTTACACAGGGCACAGTGGCAGACAGAGGGCCCAGGGCCATGGTAGGCTGGGGGTGGGGTGGGAGGCACAGCTCTGCAACTTGAGGTCACCAGGGTATCCGTCCCACTGGCGGGCAGTTTGGCAGTGAACGCAGCCCCAGAGGGTTGTCTGCAAGACCATAGGGCAGGATGCTCCCCTGGGTTTGGCCACCTCACAGTGGTTATGTTGGCACAGGAGCCGTGGGAAGGAACGAGTCAGTTCTGATGACCTTGGCCTGTGTCCTCAACTGCACAGAGCTGTGGGAACAAACAAGACCATCCAGAAGAGGACCAGCAGCCTGTCTGTCCTGTCTATTCAGAGCTGCTGTGGCAGGGAGGCGGGACCACTGTAGGCACAGGAACGGGATGGTTCTATTGTAGGGAAAAGGGGAGGCTGTGGGTATGTTCTGATGGAGGTACAGGGAAGCCAAGGTGGGCTCTGCAGAAGGTAGCCTCCTGTGCAGCTGTTCGAAGAACACAGGGACATCTCTGGCTGGTCCTGGATTGGAAGCTGGAAGGGGTGGGCATGGGGCAACCACTAGGAAGCTGCACTCCTTCCTCAAAGCCTGGCCCACTGGGCCGAGTGCTGTGGAGGTTGTAGTTTGGGTCAGAGTAGTTCTGCCCTGTGTGGTCTGGCCGACGTCTGTCTGCAGCTTAGACTCTCAGGCCAGGCCAGACCCTTTACTGGATCAGGGGACAGATCAGATGGGAGCACTCTGGAGTCTGTTGCTAAAGAAATGGTGTGAGGAAAACGAAAGAGGAAGAAGGCCAGGCACAGATGCCTAGACCCGGGTCAGTGAGCCCGAGGCCGTGGGACACCTGCAGGTTCCTCGGGTGCCAGCCAGACACACTTCACACTGTGAGTGGGACCCTCCCATGGGGTCCACAGGACAGGTGGCTGTGGGCATGTAGTGGGCATCTCTGGGAGATGTCCTGCCTGCAGTCTTCGCAGAGCTTTACTTGGCTTAGTTGCATGGAAGCTGACTGTGCCTGACACCCTCTCACTGGCTCTAGGTGATTTCATCCTGGTGAAGTCTGTCCCAGCTGTCCTTTGTGAGGCACATTGGTGGGAACTGGTGTCACACCGTTTCCCATCCAAGGCTTCTGCAGAGCTGTAGACACTCCTGAAATTCTCTTACAAAGCATGTGTTCAGAATTAATGACTCCTAACAATTGTAGGTTTCTGTAGGATCTGCTTTAAAGTTTGCCCAGAAGACTGAATTCAGCTTAAAGATCCTCTAAGTCCGTGGAGGCTTCTAATCTATGGAAAAAAGGGGCCTGTGTTTCTTATAGGCATTGGATCATTTCATGCTTTTTCTGTAAGTTAGGGAAACCTGCATGTTCATTTCCATTTTGGAAGGTAGAAGGAACGTGTCATAGGAATTGGAGGATTTGTCCATTCAACAAATATTTATTGATCTTCTGTATGTGCCAGGTACATACTGCAAGTGCTGGGATAGGTCAGTAAAGAGGGCAGACAAAAACTTCAGAAACTTCTTACTGTACTGGGGTAGGATGGGGATAGAGAGCCCAACATGGATCTGTAAATTGCATGGAGATCAGAATGAGGGTGGAGGGCTCAAGTGGCAGGTAAAGGAAGCCTCCCTGAGAAGGGCTTTTGTACAGGGACCTAAAGTGGGGCAGCCTTGGCCACCTCTGGGATGGGTGTTTCAGCTGATGAAGCTGTGGACAGAAGCTCTGGGCAAGCAGCAAGGAGGCCCTGAGGGTGGCCAGAAGCTGGGGCCAGGTGCAGGGTGAGAGGTGATAGGGCCAATGGATCCAGCCAGAAGACTGCCGGCATTTTCTTGGGAACCACTGGACTGTTTTGTGCCGAGGAATGGCCTGTGCTGGCCAAGAGGAGAGGGCTTGAGACAGGCACCAGGTTCCTCTTAGGAGAGGGCACCATGACACAGGCAGGGTGGCATGGCTTGACCCATGGTCTAGCAGTGGCTGTGGCCAGAAGTCAGATCCTACGTCTCTTCTAAAAGTGGACCCAAGGGGATCTGCCGATAACTACTGTGACAGGGAGAGACGGGGTGAGGGTGACCCCAGAGTGGGTCTGAGCAGCTGGAGGTCAGCGCTGGGGCAGATCCACAGCAGGGCTTAGACAGGTGAGGTTGGCGGCTAATTGTCTTGTGCTGCCTGCCCTACTCCACTTGTCAGTTCTGCCCCACTAGGCTCTTGGGGGCCGTGGAGCAGCCCTGAGACTTCAGGCCTCCAAATACAACTGTGGTCATTGTCAGGCAGGGGCTGTGCTATGGAGTGAGGGAGGGAGGGAATACATGAAGGCTGGTTCCAGCCTGGGCATTAGCCTCCTGCAATCTCAAGTCCTGCCACCTCCCCAGATCTAAGCCCAAATGTCTCTCACCTGCCCTGGCCGTGTCCCCACCGCCCAGTCGGCCCTCATTTCCGACGTGTGCTGCTGAGCATCTTCTCCTGCAGCCGTGGGCCACACTGCTGACATCACTTAATAAAACGCGCATTTGCCAGTCCCTCCCCCGAGATACTTCCATGAAATTAGATTGGGCCACTGGCTTGCCAGAAGTCCTCCAGAGGCCTCTCTCTGCCCTCTCAATACCACCCCATCTCTCATCAGGCCCCTGGCTGCTCCAGGTCCCCTGCCCATCTGCCCTGGCTGCCCTTGCTGCTGTCCTGTGTCCCCTGCTCCCCAGGCTGGGACATGCCTTCCTCCATCAGCCTCACAGCCCCTCCCCCCCCAGCTTTGGGCTAAGCTTCAGGGTCACCCCAGGAGCATTCCTTGAAGTACATACACCCCTTTTTCTTTTTCACAGAACCCTGCCCTTTCTCCCATATTGATTTTACCTCAATTTATGGTTCTTCCTTTGTCTTTTCATTGCATTATTGTTTAGCTCCTGGGCTGTGTCTCCCCCCAATACCTCACACCCTGTATATGTAGCGCCCAGCAAAAGGTGCTCCTGACACCACAACTCCCAGGCTGAGCACAACATCTCTGCTGTTTGTGGGGCTCAGAAAGAGAAAACAGGCATATTGTGAAGGCATGTGTTTGTTTGAGCTGATAACGAATACCTAAGTTGCCATTGGCATGCATGGTTAGTGTCATGCAGGTCAGCTGCACATATGCAGCTGCTGTAATCCCAACACCCCATCTCCTTGTGCATTCAGTGCCATTGTCCCTTGCAGAGGAACAGGAAATATGCAGTTTAATGTTTTCAAGGGCTTAAGAGCTCTCATTTTTATAAGAAGTATCATGGTCCCCGCTTATCTGTAGGAGATGTGTGTCAAGACTCCCAGTAGACTCCTGAAAGTGTAAACAGTACTGAACCCTGTATGTGCTGGTATTTTTCCTATAAATACATACCTATCATAAAGTTTTATTTATAATTAGACACAGTAAGAGATTAACAGCCATCACTAATAATAAAATTAGGCTTGGACACAAGCCCTGTGACGCTGTGACCATCAATCTGATCACCAAGACGGCTGCTCGTGGCCCAGTGGCATCTGCAGCGTGGATGGTTCTCATCCCAGGCTGGACAGCAAAAGATTTCATCACACTCCTCAGAATGGCTTACGACTGAAAGCCTGGAAGTGTTTATTTCTGGAATTTTTCATTTAATATCTTGAGATCATGGTTGATGGTGGGTAACTGAAACCCCTGAAACTGAAACCTCAGATAAGGAGGACCTGCTATAATAAAATAAAGACATAACTTCCTTTCTGGTATTTCCCACAGATTTCTCACAAGAAGGGAGGCTCATTGATTATGGGAAAACATAATGGTAAAAAAATCAGTGTAAAATAACTTTTAAATTGATTTTTGTCTTTATGATCTTAAGCTGCTGAATCACTCTATGACTTTTTGTTGCACTCCTCTTTCGGTTGGCTGGGATCCTGCAGAATTGCCAGTGCATCCCTGTAACCAGCAGGCTTGGGCTGGGCAGCGTCAGCACTGAGTCTGAGCTCCCTCACGAGTGCGCTTTCTTTTCCCTCCAGCTGGAACGTGGTGGGCATCCAGGGATCCCTGCTCAGCATTTTCGTGGAGCCCATTTACTTCTCGAGCATCATCCTGGGCAGCCTCTATCATGGGGACCACCTTTCCAGGGCCATGTACCAGCGGATCTCCAACATAGAGGACCTGCCACCTCTCTACACCCTCAACAAGCCTTTGCTAAGTGGCAAGTATCTCTAGAATGTGCCCATTTCAGCTCTATCTTGATTTTGCAATGTTTTAATCCTCGTGAATGAGAAAACCACCACCTGAGCTACTCTGTGGGTATCAGAGAAACATCAGAGTTCTTCTAAAGGGACCCATGGTGATATTTCTGGATCTTTCTGGGCCTTGTCCCTAGGGCCTTTTAAGTGAGTCCCTTGGTAAAATTAATCTCTTTTATCGATCACAAACCTAGCCATTCATAGAATTGATGGTCTCACACCTGTCATCTCAACACTTTGGGAAGCCAAGGCTAGTGGATTGCTTGAGCCCAGAAGTTCAAGACCAGCCTACGAAACATGGTGAAACCCCATCTCTACAAAAAATTAACCAGATATGGTTCCAGCTACTTAGGTGGTTGAGGTGGGAGGATCACCCGAGGCCAAGCAGTCGAGAAGATTGCACCACTGCACTGTAGCCTGGGCACCTTATGGAAAGAAAGGAGGGAAAAGAAGGGACGGAGGGAGGGAGGGGAGAGAGAGAAAGAGAAAGAAAGGGAGAGAGGCAGGGAGAGAGCGAGAGAAAAGGAAGAAAGAAAGGAGGGAAGGAAGCAAAGGAAGGAAGGAGAAAAATAGTGAAATTATGGCTGGGCTTGGTACCTGTATATTTTTCTTTCACTCAGGCAGTGTATTCACTCCTGTCTCGGAAGCAGAAACCCACAGACACCAAAAACTATGTCAGCATTGGCTTTCCCAGACTAGCCTTGAGCCAGGTCTCCTGGACATTTATCCTCTCTTGGAGCCACCCGGGTGTTCACAGTGATGAGCTGCATGGAGCCTGCCCTGGGCTCCCTGGAGAGGCCCTGCTGGCTCTGAAAGGTGGTGACAAGTGAAACCGGGGGTACCAATGGCAGGCAAAGCCTGTCTCCCTGATGTCTGCACCTACCCTCGATTCCTTTCATTGCTGGTTTTTTTTTCTTTTTTTAGAATTTCAGTGGCTAACAGTAAAGTGAACAGGAGCTTTTGAATTCAAAGGTCCTAAGCTCACCTTTATTTAAAAGGACACAGTTAAGGTATTTTTATCTTTTTAAACATATAATTTTGCTTCCTTTTTTAAAGCTCAAAACTAAAACCATAATCCTAACCTGAAACACGTTTATTTTGTTGTGTGTGTATGTGTGTGTGTGCTGCCTTGTTCTTGTGCTTGGCTACTAGCACGCCTTTAATTTGAGAAAAAGCAGTGTAGAATTTTATTTGAAAGCATGTCTGTCAGAGCACATGAAGGAGGCAGCAGGGATGGGGAAAAACAGTTGTCTTGAATTAAACTGTACGGCTCCCTAACTTAACCGTTGTGTTTTAAGAAAAACAAAATAGATGGATAAAACTTGATGGTAAGTAAGGTGAAATTGTAGCATCAATGTCTTTTGAAGTATTTTGTTGTGTATTGGTGTATGAATTTCTCATGATTTAGAAAATAATATTCCCTCTTTGTTCTCTATCTTCTGTACTTCAGGGAAGAGTGCTTTAATTTTAGCTGTCACTCATCTTTCATATTCATAGATACTTAAAACATTGCATGTAGAATATGGGACACATAGGTGATGCTCAAAAATAGTTGTTAATTAGGGCCTTGTTGAATAGTGCTGAGTAAGCAATATCTCATCCATAACTAAAGTCTGCAAAGACAGGATCATTTTGCTAAAGAAATTTTCTAAGATATTGAAAGTAGAGCTCAATTATAAAAGTCCAAGTATGTGTATCATATTTCACTCATGTGAAAAGCATCTATATCTGTTAGAAAAAAAACCTTGAAAAATGTATCTGTAAGATAGACTTCAAAGTTACTGATGCATCTATAAAGTATATAACAAAATAAAAGAAACTGCTGTTTGTCCTTTCCTCCCCAGTATCATCTCTAATCTTAATAGCCTAAAACACATAACCAGACCCCTCCCTGGTCCCCACTGCAGGGACTATGCCGAACTGATTCAGCCACAGCAGAGAGCCTGGGTTGGAGCCGTGAGGCTGCCCCTGATCAGCTCTGCCTCCTTGGAGGCTTCTGTGTCTTGGGTTCTTCATATGCCCAGTGGCAGGGATGGACCAGGCGCCCCTTGCAATTCTTCTGGACAAATGGGCCACTGTCATATGAAAATGAAAGGACACCACTCAAGCTCCAGGAGGCAGAATGTTACTCAAATGCTGGGCCAATAAACAATGTCACCCTAGCACCGAAGTATATTTTCAAAATGCAAACGATTTGAAATATCTCATTTTTGGTAAATGCTTTATTTTGGAAATGGGTTTTTGTTGTTGTTTCCCTGAAGAGAGTTCAAATCAGCAAAGTAAGTAGCTTTGGAGAAGACACCTTTAGACCAGGAGTCCTGTGAGTCAACCGGACAGTGTTGCAGGAAATTAGGTGAGCCGGAGGATTGAGTAGGCGGGGAGGGCTGATGCTTGTGCTTCAGAATTGAAGTTGAAAGCAAGGAATGCTGTGGATGTTGCCAGAGACAGAAGGAACCAAACAAAAATCTAGAGGGGCCAACGTTGATGTTTTAATGGATTTGGGAGGTCACATTCTTTTCAAAGCTAAGCCCTCAAAACTTTATTAAAAGGAAAGTCTTACATTTAACCAGTGACCTGGACAGAGGAGCTACCAGGACATTGGCGCCCTTGCTGTGCGTCTCCTGTGTGTATCATACCTCACATCGTGTTTGTTATACTTGTCACTCACATTTAATTGTAAAGTTCATTCCTGTGTTAAAAACAGAGCCAGGTATGATGGTGCCTAGTGAATTGTAGTGTCTTTAGGGAAGAACAGAAATGGACATAAATGAATACAAAGAATTACTAAAACAAGTTTACCTGAAACCTAGAGCAAATCAAAGTAAAAATGTAGGGATAGGGTGTTTATTTATTTAAAAAAAAATAATACCGTCAGGATTAAAATGAGAAGAATTAGATTTTCATTTCACCCTGAACACTAGTTCTACTTTAAGAAAGCTTCAGGGCCAGGCTTGGTGGCTCACACCTATAATCCCAGCACTTTGGGAGGCCAAGGCGGGCAGATCACCTGAGGTCAGGAGATCAAGACCAGCCCGAACAACATGGAGAAACCCCATCTCTACTAAGAAAAATACAAAATTAGCTGGGCTTGGTGGCAGGTGCCTGTAATCCTAGCTACTCGGGAGGCTGAGGCAGAATTACTTGAACCCAGGAGGTGGAGGTCGCAGTAAGCCAAAATCACGCCACTGACTCCAGCCTGGACAACTGCGCGAGACTCTGTCTCCAAAAAAAAGGCTTCTTGGTGCCAAGCTGTGAAGTGTTTGCCTTTGTGAGCATGCACACTTGGTACCCCTGCTTGGCACCAAGGAAACAGAGGTCTCAGGCTTTCTGAGATCTTCTTTCGATGAGTTTCACATCCAGCGCTTGCAAGTTTCAGGACAATTCCAGCTTCTAATTTACATCCATCGACCCCCTGAGTGTGAGCTCCTCGACTGGCCCAGTTTGTTGTCCAAGGCTCACTATGAGAACCTAAGAAGAAAGAGTGGGCAAATGCCCTGTGGGATGGCTCTGGGGCCCTTGTCAACAGACAGCGTGCTCTGGGGTCCTTGAACCCTATCCTATCCTGCTGGTTTTCATGTTGAACATTGGCATGAACATTAACAAACAGGGCTGCATGGTGGGGGTAGGGTTCTCGTGAACAGCTTGCATTTAGGCATATCTGGGAGGACAGCACAGGGATCTGAGGGGACTGGCCGCAGGCCCAGGTGTGTGGTGGGAGGAAGGCGGGCACCAACGGAGCTGCTGTCCACCCAAGACCATCCAACACCATGGGCAGGAAGAGCAAGGAAAGCTGGTTTAATGAAGCCCTGGCTGGAGTGAGAGAGAAGAAACGTCACTGTGAAAGTGAGAGAGACAGTGTGTGTGTGTGTGTGTGTGTGTGTGTGTGTGTGTGTGTGTATTTTCCAGGTAAGAGCAGGCATCGGGGTTGTGGGAAAGAAGTGTCAGTAATGTCAGTTTCCTCCTTAGGATGAAGGAGTAAACAAGAGAACAGCCACCAAGCTTTGCTCCAAGTACGAAATCATTTTTTCATCTTATAATTTTTCTTTGCATTTTATTTTTGTTTTGTTTCTCCCCTTTAGTTTCACCTTTAAATTGTATTTTCCCTTTCTTCCCACTGGTGATTTTGAAGTTCTAAATCTTATTTCTATTCTAACTAGTGGTTACCTCGATTTTTTAAAACAAATATATTTAAACCACTTTGAAAAAATGTTGGCATCAGGAATTAATTAATATTTTTAAAGATCCAAACTTGGGAAAAACTAAAATCTTGGGCTCATTTTTATTCCACACTCTTCCCATCCTCATCTTCCTAGATTCTGATGACATCATCTTGAGTTTTAGAAACTCATTCGATATTGTGCTTTTTCTTTAAAAGCCTTTCTTAATAAGTCACACAGCCACATGATCAACAGTTGTCTCGATGAAAATGTAAGGGCTCCTGGTTTCTCTTCTAACCAGTTTTCTGTAGCCAGTGTCCCTGCCCTTAATTCCACATTCAGATTTATTTTTCACTTTGCTGGAATGCATCCTTCGTTGGGGTGACAGGGTGATTTCTTGGTTGGTTGGTTTTGTTTGACTTTGGAGAAGAGGCCTGTGTGGGTGGGGCTCTGGATCCTGACTTTACCTGGTCCTCTTCTGTGCACCAGGTAGACTGAGAACTGCAGGTGTCTGGGCTCCGTCCTTTCCCTAAGGACACGTCAAGACCTCCATGTCACCCCTCCATTGTCACCCTTTGTCACAGAGCCAGTTTGAGTTTCTTCCCTTTCTAGAAAGTACCCCTTTCTTGTTTTCTGTATGGTAGCATTAAATTTATTTGTTTTCCTTAAAATTCAGAAATCTCAGCAGATTAAGCCTAGGCGTGTGGCTAGCTTGTTGGGGTTTCTTTCCTACTCACTACGCTGAACCCTCTGATCTGGATTGTTGAATCTTCACTTCTGAGAATTTCCTTCTGTTGTTTCACTTCTGCTAGAAGCATCTTCTCTGCCCTTTCTGTTGTCCCTGAAAGTGCTGCTGAACAGAACTCACAGGGCTGCGACCAGTGTTTCTCCTCTCATCTGATGTGCTTTTTTGACTGCACTGCTTTCTAAAAGAATCCCTGACTCCTCTGTCACCATCTCAGGAGTGAACTGCTTTTCCCATGGAGCAGGCTCCCCAGGAGCTCATGCCTGGTTTCCTGCACCATGCCCACCACACGGTTCCCCCTCTTGCTGTAGTTCTCCTTTCTGGGAATGACTCCATCTGGGGTTCCTCATCTCTGTTGGGTTTTCAGTGGCTGCGTCTGAGGTTCCTCATCTCTGTTGGGTTTTCATTTCTCCTTTTGCATACTGGGATAACAACTTTCTAGTGATTGGAACCGTCTAGAGAAGAGTTTCCTGAAAGGAGCTCAGCTCCTCCTGACTGGAAGTGTTCAGATTGAAATGGATGGACATGGTTGTTATGTACATGGTGGCAGGGGATCTGGCTGGAAGGACTAACCCACGTGACCTCCAAGTGTCTTCGAAGCTCAAGATCCTGGGAATGCAATTTGCTTGTTTTAAATTCTCTGTGTGGATGACTGTAATGGTAAAGTACAGTTACCTACCTTATGAATGACGCCTTTGAAGGTGTTTAAAAATAATAATTGTTATACTTCACTGACTACCATCCTCAGGCCATTTCCCAGGGCATACATGTGCTCAAGTCAGGAGCCAGATTCTTACATCCGTTGCTGAGTCTGTGCCGCAGTCCTGTGGGCCAGGCTCGTCGTCACCCTTCAAAGTGGAAGCAGCCATAGCCAGCAGACATTGCAGGGCTTGCAGCTCATGGCCATGTGCCACTGTCCATAGCACAAGTACAGCTTGAACCCACATCTGACCCTTCACCACCCCAAACCTTGCCTCCTGTGGAGGACAGAGAAGGCACCAGAGTGCCATGTGGCTCCCCCAGAGCTGCTTCAGGAGAAGGAGAGCTAGCGGGATCACTGTGAGCCCCTCAGCTGCACTCCACCTGCTGCTCTCCTCCATCCACGTCCAGTTAGGCCCTCCTGCCCATGTGGCTTTCTGGACATGAGCCCACCTCACTCAGGACCGTAGTCTGGGGCTCCTTCCACAGCTGGTATTTTAAAACCTTGAAGTCTCCTTTGAGAAAGGAGTGTTATTTGGCCAGAGGTCTCCTGTGTAAAGCTCTCTGCACCTGGCTGGGGTTAGTGGACAACTGGGACAAGGCATGACCAAGCTGGCAGAGAAAGCCTGAGACCAGCCCTGGGGAATTGGCTGGGAGGGTCGGGAGAACCCAGCCATCTTGCTCTTTATGCATTCTCATCGATCGCGTTTATTCCTCTGTCAGCTCAAGGGCTGCCCTTCTTAAGATGATCAAAGTGAAAGGCTCAAAGGCACTCTGCTCTCAGCTTAAATGGCAGGTTGGTTTTGGACCCAGAGGGGCTCAGAGGCTCCCTCCTATGCTGGGTGGCCTGCATCATCCTCACTGGGAGGTGCTGTGCACAGTTTTCCTTATGCTTTAACTCATGCCCAGGTCTTGACTATTTCTTATTTGCAATATAAAGGCCACTTTCAGTTGAGATTGCAAGTACATATTTTCCTTGACCCACTAATAAATGTCTAATAGTTTCTATAACATGAACCCATAATAACCATAAAATATCTATTGTTAATCGTTATGTATATCGTCCACTTTTGATTACCCTACTATATGAGGAACCTATTAGAAAATATCTTTAGGGTAGAAATAAGAAAAAACATCAATGCCAGCTCTTCCGAGTTTTTTAATTGTAGCAGTTATTAGGCCAATTCACAGTTTCTTTGTATTTTTGCTTTAAAAGTTCTGATTCAGCACACTTAATTTACAGCAACAGAGGGATTCTCATTACCAGCCAAGTTGTTCTTGCTTTTATTGGTTTCTGCACCATGGCCTGGGATTAACTCATTACCCTAGTTCCCTCTTTGCAGCCCAGAAAGATAAGCATCTCCTTGGTGTCAGCCCCCACACTGCACTGGCCTCAGGGACTCATAGAAGTATGTGCTCATGACTAGTTAGGGGCTTTCTGCCCCAGAAAAAGCATATGGTTAGTATTGGAAGCTCCAGCTATTTTCTTTTTGCCTTATTTCCTCCATTTTTGTTCCAAGATGGGACTTGATTTAACTTAAAATATAAAAAATATTTTGTACTGTTAGGGTCTTGACACTTTCCGTTAATTAATCATTGAGTTTTGGTGAAAAATACTGTAATTCTAAGGTTTAAGTATCATTCAACAGTAATCCATTATTTTGATGAGAAGAAATGGAATTGCAAAGGAAGATAATATAAGCATTATCCATTTGTTTATGAAAGATTCAATTCCATTATGGTCAGAGATTCCCCAACAGTTTAAGTGGACACCAACTCCTCTAGCCATCCCCCGCCAAAAGAAATCCTTCCTGATTCTGTCTGCTTGAAGGATATGGCCTTGAACATGCTCCTGGGGCTGCTGCCTCTACAGAGTGACAGCTCAGGGACCTGCAGGAACTCAGAACATGCAGCAGGTGCTAGAGGTAGGGCAGGTGTGCTGGACAGCCACCAAAGACCTCAGTTCCACTGGCAAAACTGTGCCACAGGAGAAACCTGAGCATATGGTAAAAACTATCCCAGCAGCACTCGGTCAGTGCAGGAACAGTGACCTCAGGAAGACATGAGGCTCCTACCAGTGCCTCTGAGGAGGCTAGCCCAACCCTGTGTGTGGTTAGGGCACACCTGACCACCACGGAAGGATGATGCCAGAGATCTGGGTTTTTGGGACGAGCACATGGTCTTGGCTGATTGTTTTCCTTCAGGCCTTCCCCAGAGTTGAATGCACATCAAAGAAACAAGCAGAAGAAACCGTGCCAGTTACTAGTATTGAATAATTTTTACTTACAAAAATTTTACATGGATTATCAAACTTATGAGCAAAATAGGACAAAAGAGAAGGATCTAGGTGAGAAATAGGACAACAGAGAAAGTAGAAACAATTTAGAAAACAGAGAGAAATAAGAAAAGATAACCCTTATTTGTATGTTATTTAGTAAGTGTTGAAGTTATAGAAAATATTCAACTAATTGTTTTTAGTGTGCTGTGGGCATGATTTTGGGTGTTGGGATTTTGCAGTGAACAGGGCAAACAAAATCCTTTCCTCATGGAGCTTTTGCTCTGATGAGGGTAGGGGAAGGTGAAGTCAAATAAATCTCATAACATGGAACAGAAAGGCAGAATTATGAGAAAGCCTTAAGAGATATGAAAAGTTATTCAGAAGGCCCAATATCTATTTAGTCACATTTTTAAAATAGGAAGTAGGGAGGAGGAAATAGCAGAAGAAAATTCCTCAGTACAGAGGGAAAACACAAGTACTGGAATTAAGTGGATGCACTGAGTACTGAGCAGAATTAATGAGAAAAGTCCATGCCCAGCACATCCCTGTGCAGTTTCAGAAGACCAAAGCAAAGGGAAGATCCTAAAAGCTTCTCAGTTACCTGCAGTACGTTTCAGATTTATATAACCCTTATCAGGACACCAGAAGTTAGAATGGAGTTATGAGATGACCTTCTGGTTCTAAAGAAAATATTTTTATTGGAGAATTTCCTACGTAACCAAATGTTAATCAAGCATTGAGACAAAGTGGTAATTTTTAGATAGTTAAGGATTCAGAAGACATATGCTTTTGGAGGAAACACAATGACTTGAGGATACTCTAGCAAAATGAAGAAGACATCTAAGAAAGAGAAAACTTGTATTTAAGGAAGAATACCATATAAATCCAGAGTATAATTGAAAAGGATAACTCAGCAGCAAGCCTGAAAAGTGACTGTTCCAAATTAAAAGGGAGAGTCATATTAGACAATGCTAAAAGGAATATTTTTAGAAGATGAATTTATTTTTAATGAATAGCCTAACTGAGAAGCTGAATGCTCTGAATGGTAGGGTAAAAGCAAATACTTCTTTTGTGGACCAGAAAAAAAAGGTAAAGAAGAGTGGAAACTCCAGGGAACATAAAAAAGCTGTTCATGAAAGGAGTGGTTCAGACATGAAGCAAACAAAACTAAGGCATGATTTTGAACAATTCTTGAGAAACAGGACAAAGAGACTCTGGTATAAGTTTGCGCTTGGAGTGGTGTACTGAGGAGCACAGGTGTGGTGGTGGTATCAGCACTGTTTCTCCTGCACAGTCTGTCACTTTTAAAAATTTAAAATAAAAAGGCAAAAACTCATATAATTATTAGATAAGAAACCAGAACTTAAACTACTGACTATTTAGAATACACATATCAAAAAGGGTGAATTGGAGCCCCACTTAAACTTAGGAGATGATGGCCTTGAATGAATGGGAACGAATAAATGAACTAAGCCTTCGTTTTCCAAAATTGGGAGGGAAAGCAGCAATAAAGCTAAAGAGGAATATAGGAAGAATGAAGGAAATAGAAGTGAGAAAGAGAGAGGGAAGGAAGAAGGAAATAAATTATATAGGAAAGAAGAAAAAAGATTAAAATTAGTAAAACTGGCCAGGCATCATGGGTCATACCTGTAATCCTAGCACTTTGGGAGGCTGATGCAGGTGGATCACCTGAGCTCAGGAGTTCAAGACTAGCCTGGCCAATATAGTAAAACCCCATCTCTACTAAAAATACTTAAAAAATTAGCCAGACATGGTGGTGCACACCTGTAATCCCAGCTACTCAGGAGACTGAGGCAGGGCAGTCACTTGAACCCAGGAGATAGAGGTTGCAGTGAGCCGAGATTGTGCCATTGCACTCAACCATGGGCAACAGAGCGAGAGTATGTCTAAAAAAAAAAAAAAAAAAAAAAGTAGTAAAACTAAGAGGCATTGCCTTCAAAGAACAATAAAACAGATGTACCACTGCCAGGGCTATCTAATGTAATATCAGATAAAACAAAAGTAACCGTGGAAATTGAGGGATAGCTACAGATAGGGACCTGCCTCAGCCTCCCAAAGTGCTGGGACTAAGAATGATCCACCATGTCTGACTCCTGTAGGTTTTTTTTACAGATGTCTTTATCAGCTTAAGGAATTTTTTATTTCTAGCTTACTAAGGGTAAGAATGTATATTGGATTTTGTCAGTTGCTTTTTTTTCTGCTCTTAGATGACTTTTCAGTGCAGTGATGTGGGACTTTAGTCCCAGCTACATGGGAGCTAAGGCAGGAGGAACACTTGAGCCCAGGAGTTTGAGGCCCTCCTGGGCAATGTAGTGAGACCCCATCTGAAACAACAGCAACAAAAAATGAGATAAGCATTTGGCTCATTTTTCAGTCTGCTAATGGTGACATTAAAAAAAAAAAAGCAATTAAACCAACTTTGCATCCTGGGATAAACTTTATATGGCTATTATGTGTTATTCTTTTTATATATTGTTGGATTCAATTTGCTAAAATTTTCTTTAGAATTTTTGCATTTATAGTATACTTGTCTATAGGGATATTGGTCTATAATTTTAGTTTAATGTCTTTGTCAGGTATAAAATGAGTTGAGATGCATTTTTTTTCTCTTCAGTTTTCTGGAAGAGTTTGTTTGGATTTGGTATTATTTCATTAAATGTATGGTTGAATTCACCAGTAAAGCCATTGGGTCTGAAGTTTGCTTTGTGAGAAAATATCTAACTACAAATTATTTTTCTATAATAGATTTAGGACTGTTCATATTATCTGTTTTTTTTTTTTTTTTTTCTTTTTTCTTGAGTGAGCTTCAGTAATTTGTCTTTCAGGGACTTTGTTCATTTCATCTAATTTGTCTCATGTATTGGCATAAGTGTTCAGATTATTCCTTTTAATATCTGTGGTATCCCTAATGATATCATCTTATCCCATATATTGATGATTTGTGTCCTCTCTTGTTTTTTCTGATCAGTCTAGCTAGAAGTTTATCAATTCTGTTCATCTCTAAGTACCAACTTTTAGGTTCAGTGATTTTTGTCTTTTGTTTTATATTTCAATAATTTTTACTCTGATTTTAATTGTTTCCTTTTTTCTGCTTACCTGGTATTTCAATTGCCCATCTTTTTGTAGTTTTTAAGGGGCTAGCTGAGATCATTGTTTTAAGACCCTTTTTACTGCTTTTGTAGCATTGAAAAATTATATGTTGTATTTTTATTTTCAATGATATTAAAGTACTTTGTTCCTTGGGTTACTTAAAAGTCTGCTATTTAGTTTTAAAATACTAGAAATTTTACAGAGATCTTTCTGTTGTTGGTTTTGAGTTTCATTTAATGACTTCAGTCCTTTTAAATTTGTTTAGACTTGGTTTTATGGACTAGAGAATATGATCTGTCTTTGTATGTGTTTCACAAAACTTGAGAATGTAAATCTGCCACTTTGGGGTAGAGTGACCCATAAATGTTAATTAGGCCAAGTTGTTTGATTATATTATTTATTTTCTTTTATATTTTTATTGAACTTCTACTTGATCAATCAGTTATTGAGAGACAGGATTGAAAATCTCTTTGTTATAATTGTACATTGTCTATTTCTTCCCCTTTTTTAGAGTTTTTACTTCCTGTATTTGTAGCTCTGTGATTAGATGCATAAAAATTTAGGGACTGTTGGTTTCTTTTAATAAACTGACCTCCTTTATCATTATAAAATGACCCTCTTTATTTCTGGTAATCATGTTTGTTTTGAAATTTGCTTTGGGATTAATATAATCTCTTCAACTTTCTTTCGATTAGTGTTAGCACAGTGTATTTCTGTCCCTTTATATTAAACTACTTTATATTAAAAGTATATTTCTTATAGGCAGCATGTTTGGATCTTGCTCCCCTCTCCCACCATGGACAGTCTCTGGCTTTTCACTGTGGTACTTAGACCATTTACATTTATTGTGATTATTGATATTATTAGGTTTGAATCTCATCTTGCTACTTATTTTCTACGTGTTTCATATATTCTTTGTTCACTTTTTCCTCATCTTCTTACTGCTTTTGCCTTAATTGGGTGTGTTTGATGATTCCATGCTGACTCCTTCTTAACTTTTGAGCTGTAACTTTTGTTAATTTAGTGGTTGTTTTAGGGTTTACAGTATGCATTCTTAACTTACCACAATCTACCTTCAAGTGATATTATACTACTTCACATATAGTAAGAGAACCTTACAACAGGTTACTCTCATTTTTTCACTCCCAACCTTTGTGGTATTGTTTTCAGACACTTTTGCATATATTTAAAAAAAAATCCACATTACATAATTATTTTTGTTTTAATAATTATCTTTTAAAGGAATTTAAATAATAAGAAAAAAACTCTTGTGTATTTATCCATGTAGCTATCATTTCCAGGGCTCTTCATTCCTTTGTATAGATCTAGATTTCCATTTTGGTATCATTTTTTCTTCTGGCTGGAGGACTTCCCTTTTTATATTCCCTGTTTCACAAGTCTTCTGATGATGAATTATTTCAGCTTTGGTACATCTGGTAAAGTATTTTGCTTTCATTTTGAAGTATATTTTGCTGTGTGAATATATTTCTGCGGGAATGGCAGGGTTTGTTTTCTCCTTTAAGTGCATTAAAAACATTGGTTCCCTGACTTCTTGTTTGAATTGTTTCCAGTGAGAAATGTGTTGTCTTTATTTCTCTGTGTGTTTTTTTCCTCTCGGTTTGCTTAAGATTTTCCTTTAATACTGGTGTTAAACAATTTGTTCTGTTGTGTTTTGGTATAGTTTTATTCATGTTTCTTGTGCTTGGGATTTACTGAAATTCTTTAATCCATGGGTTTGTTGGTTTCATAAAATTTGGAAAGTTTTTATTCATCTTTCTTTAGATATATTTTCTCTTCCCCCTTCTCTCTCCTTACCTTCATGAAATCCAAGTACACATATTTCAGTCTACTTAAACCTGCCCCACATCACTGATTTTCTGTTCTTTTATTCTTTCAGTCTCTTTTCTCTCTTTGTGTTTCATTTTTGATAGTTTCTGTAACTATGTCTTTAAGTTCACCAATCTTTTCTTCTGTGGTTTCTATTCTGTGGTTCAATCCCATCAAGTGTATTCTTTATCTAATACACTGCAGTTTTCATCTCCAGAAGTTTGGCTTAGGTCTTTTTATATCTTTTTGTCTGTATCTTCTACATGTGAATGTCAGGCACTTTTCCCTCTGATTCTCTTCCCAGCCTTGAGTAATATGCACCCTCTGATCAGTGCTCCACAGGATATTCAAGTCCAACCTCTGCATATCTCCAGGGTTCACTCTCTCTCTCTTCATTTCTCTTGCTTCTGATACTCTGTCTTATGAAATCTGACTGACTTGCTTTTCCTTGACTCTCAATTAATGGGATCTGCTACACCCTGCCTGGGTTCCTTACTTTGAACAGTAAACTGTTCTGGCAGTAAATTGTCATCTGGGTTTTAATATCTCTCAAAGGGAAGGGTGAATGGTCATTGAAAGCAAATGAGCATGGTGACAGGGGTGGAGGTGGCCTCCACAGGGCATGAAGGGAGTTGTGCTCAGTCATCTGAGAGTGCCAAGTGCTGTCATGGCCAGTGGGCTTGATGACTCAGTGTCTGGCTTCAGAATATGAGTCCGCTCATCTTCTAAGCATGTTCTAAAGAGTCATATCCTAAATCAGTTTTGATTTTGGTGGCCGATAACATCCATGTGATATGAATTATCAAGCTCAGTATATGAGTGGAGATACATGTATTCGATTCCCAGTTATCCGTGTTTCTTTAAAAAGTTTCAACTCAGCAAAATTAGCCTGTGATTAGTTAAGATGAGACAGTTTAAATACAGTAAGGAAACAAATACAAGGGTATTTCCCAAAGTTCATAAAGTTAAAAGATAAAAATTTTTTTTAAAAGATATAAACTTTATTTCTCAACATAAGCACATCAAATTCAAGACATTTTTGTAAGCGCTGATCCCAGCCATTTAGATTGTCCCTGAAGAAGTGAACATCGGGAATTTAACCATGTCAATGCCGGCCTTTTTACATTATTAGCTGAAGAAAAATGGTGCCCTTTAAAGAATATTTGAGATTAAGAAACAAAAAGAAGGCAGAAGGAGCCAAATGAGGTGGATTTGCACCCACCATAAGGTGGATGCCTCATGATTTTCCATCAAAACCCTCACAAAGTTGGCCTTTTTGATGAGAGGAGTGAGTAGGAGCTTTGTCATGGTCAAGGATGCTGGTGAAGCTTCCCCAGGGGTTTTTCTACTAAAGCTAGGCTGCCTTTCTCAAAACACTCTCATAATAAGTAGATGTTATCATTCCTTGGCCCTCCAAGTGAACTCAACAAGCAAAATGCCTTGAGTATCCCAAAAATGTTGCCATGGCCTGTGCTTTGACTGGACTCCATCTGCCTCTTGGTAGCCTTTTTTGCTTAAGTGTGCATTTTCTTCAGGATTGAAAATGCTTGGTAAAGCAATTTTTATCTCGTGTTTGATGTTTGTTCTTGCTTCAATTTTAGCAGAAGTCATGTAGCTCTGATAGGAGCTCTTTTCAAACAGACGTCTTGATCTTCTTATGCCTCAAACTAGATCCTGTTCAGGCATCTTTCAGCAAGTAGTACAAGTTTATTTCAAAACAGTTTTGAAATCCATGAAGTTTTTTCATTGTACACATTTTCTGTTTTTTCAAGGCTCTTGTGAACCATTTCAAGACACTTGTTAACAATTGGAGTTTCCTGTTGCATCATGGGTGTCACACATGCAAAGCCACGTGACCTGAACATGCCTGGCCTCTCATGGCAGGGAGCATGTGCAGGGCAGGAGCACCAGACATGGGTGCGACCCTGTAGGGAGCAGCCCCACCTGCGCAGCCTCATTGGACCCTGCGTTAGTTGCAGAAGTGACTCCCACCCATCCACCCTCAGGCTGCTAGGGTTCTTAGCACCATCAGCACCAGAGTCAGCAAAAACACACTTGGCAGGACGTCTCATCATTTCAGGTTTCTGTCAACCTTCTGCCCACCTGCCCTGTCAGACAAGTGCGTACCCATGGGTCACTTCTGCTTTCTCAGCACTACTCCTGTTCTGGTGGCAGTGGAAGGGTGTGAGGCACGGCCACGGCAGATGCACACCCAAGTCTACGTACATTCCTCGGCAGGCAGAATTCCCCACCACGCATGTCTGTGGCCACGTCTGAGCAGAGTGTGCTGCACCTGGCTGCTCCTTCCCTGGAGTGAATGCGGGCTTCACACTACCTTCCTGTGTCTTCCGTTTCAGGCATCAGCAATGCAGAAGCACGGCAGCCAGGGAAGGCCCCCAACTTCAGCGTGAACTGGACAGTAGGCGACTCCGCTATTGAGGTCATCAACGCCACGACAGGGAAGGATGAGCTGGGCCGCGCGTCCCGCCTGTGTAAGCACGCGTTGTACTGTCGCTGGATGCGTGTGCACGGCAAGGTACTGAGGTGCCCTCACCGCGATGCGCCGGCTCCACCTCCCCAATAGCTTGTCTGTCCTCACACCTACTGTTCCTTAAACTGTTTCATCGTCATGCCATCATGCACAGCTTCCTAAAACCATCATTGGGAAACCTTTTATTCCTTCAGCTTGTTTTAGCTTAGAAGTGTGGCAGCGTTCCTCCAACCTTAATGCCGTCTCAAAGGCAGCTCTTTCCTCCCTGCTGCAGGGTCAGACTCCCTGCCAGACCACTGTGCATGGTGGAAATGTCTTACTCTCAGATATTGAAAGTCATTGTGCAAAACGGAGGGCCACTCACCCTGCTGTCCCCTCCTTCTCAGCAACACAAAAATTGATTGGATTCTGACAACCCTCCATGAGAGTTTTGAATTAGCTATGGAGCCCCTTTTTCCCCACGATAAAACCTTATATAGTAAATCAGGATATTACTAGTTTTTATTTATTCTTCAATCAAGTAGGTAGAATCTGTTTATTCTGAGACCAGCATTGTGCACTGGCATGGGGGGTACAGCCGGAAGTGACAGTGCCCAGGAGGGTCCTGTTCACACAGGGGCAGCACCTGGGCCAGCTGCTGCAAGTCCAAGGTCCACACAGAAAGGAGTCAGCAGGGAAGGCCTCTGAGATCAGCAGGGTGATAAGACACACATAACATCAGTGGTGCTTCTCATAGTTAAAAGTGAAACTTGAATCGACTGTTGGTGGTTTCCAGAAGCACATCTTCGGAAGTCGGGAGTCTGTAGCTGCCTGTTTGACCAGCAAGACTGGAACTTGGTGATGATAACTTAGCCCTTAGGAGACGCCGCGCCTTGTTGTGTGTAAAGCCATTCCCTTGGCAGAAAGCGCCTTCCTCTGGGCTGCTTTCCCCTGAGAAGCCAGTGCAGTTCGAAAGGCCATTTTTCTGGCATCTTAGGTGTTATTTTCATCATTTACTGCTTCCACAGTTGAATTTGTTTTTTATCCCTTCACAGGTTCCCTCCCACTTACTACGCTCCAAGATTACCAAGCCCAACATGTACCATGAGTCCAAGCTGGCGGCAAAGGAGTACCAGGCTGCCAAGGCGCGTCTGTTCACCGCCTTCATCAAGGCGGGGCTGGGGGCCTGGGTGGAGAAGCCCACTGAGCAGGACCAGTTCTCACTCACGCCCTGACCCGGGCAGACATGATGTGGGGTGCAGGGGGCTGTGGGCATCCAGCGTCGTCCTCCAGAACCTCACATCTGAACTGGGGGCAGGTGCATACCTTGGGGAGGGAGTAGGGGACACAGGACCACCAGGTGTCCACTGTTGTCCCCAGCATCTCACATCAGACCCGGGGCAGTACACAGTGTGGGGAGGGGACAGGGGTGTGTTGGGGCCCGGTCTCGCCACCTGGCATCTCTCTGCCACAGTATTTCCCCTTCTGAACCGTCCAGTGACTGCTTCCAATCTCAGTTTATGTTTAGAAATTGAGTTCTACTGAGTAGGGCTTCCTTAAGTTTAGGAAAATAGAAATTACTTTGTGTGAAATTCTTGAATAAATAATTTATTCAGAGCTAGGAATGTGGTTTATAAAATAAGAAGTAATTATGTCAGGTCACTTTTAGGCCACATTATTTTAACTGCAAAAAAGCATCTATATATGGAGGAGGGTGGGAAATAGAGGTAGGAAGTAGTAACCTAAAGGAAATTGCCACACGTCTGTCTAAACTTAGGTCTCTTTTCTCCATAGGTACCTCCGTGGCTAGTTTCACACACTAGGTTTTAACAGTCTCTCCCCGAGGAGCAGACTCCCAGCATGATGTAGCGTGGCCCTGTCACGCACATGGGGTCCCACAGCGGTGACTGTGTGTCCTGCAGAGTCATGACCCAGGACCCTGTAGCCCTCAGCCTCCTCTAGAAGCTTCTGTTCTCGTTGTAGGATCAGATCATGGAAAACTTTTCTCATTTTATTCTAAGTAATCACAGATAAAACGTGGCCAGTAACCCAGGCTGGCCATTAATTCGGGTTTTTTAAACGATATTTAACTTTTATGGACTAGAAGGAATCAGGAGGGCTGCTGCACAATACACGGCCTAAGTTCCCTCTTCCTTACTCCGAGTCGAATGGATGTGAGTGACTGCCCAAAGACCTTCACAGGATGGAAGGAGAAGTATTTCAGTAGATATTCATTCCTGGAAAATGCCGTAGAGGGCATGTTTTAAAATTATTGTTTCCAGCTTTATCAAAGACATGTTTGAAAAATAAAAAGCATCCAGGTGAGAGCTGGTGAGACCAGGTGCTGCTGGCATAGTGTAGACCAAATGCTGACGGTCCCTACAGGGGTGCTCAGGGCTGCCTAGCACCCACAGTGCACAGGACGGCCCCGCGGCAGAGGGAGCCAGCCCAGGAGGTCAGGAGTGCGGGCAAGGGCCCTGTGTAGACCACCTCCACCCAGCTCAGAGATTTGCACCAGTTGCCTTGTTGCCTCCGCTCAGGATGAAAGAGGAGCCAAGAGAAATGCTCTGCCCACCAGTGCAGTGCCCAGCTCTAAGGCACTGGAGGGTGCTCAGGTGGGTCTCCTGGGGCCATGGGCAAAGATTGGTGCAGACTCCACCCTACAGCATACATTTGCCACAGCGAAGTCCAGGGTGATGACGCCTGTGTGTCCGTGATGGGCCTAGGAAACCAGAACAGGGGCAGAGGGGCATCCTCCTCCCCCTAGGCCCGGGGAGCTCAGACCTGAGAAGGGAAGCGCCACGGCTTTGGTGGGATGTGCGCCTCCCGATGTCAGGAGCCCTGTCTGCGTGTGTCCACACAGATCTCGTCCCAGCATGGCAGGAAGGGGTGCTGCTTAGCTCGTTGTTGGGGACACGACCAGGTTCAGAGGCACGAACTTCTGCCCCACACCAGCCTTCTCCTCTACCGAAGAGGGTAGTTGTCTCCCTGAACCAGTCAGAGTGGGCATTGCAGGCCCCTCCACAACAGTGGGGTACTGTTTAGGCAGATTGTGTGGGGGTTTCTGTACCTGCAGAAGGAAAGGGGTCTTCGCTGGCCTTCCCCCAAGCAGGCTCTTGCACATTCTAGGTAAAACACCATGTAAGTCTATGTGTTTTTATTCTTGTCTTGATAAATTGTATTTTTTTCTAATGGGGATTGGGAGATGGACTTAGTTTTTAAAAATATGTGGATTTTGGTTACAAAGTTTACTGTTAATATATTCCATTTACATACAAAACTACCCAGTATGTCTGGCTTTTTCCTTCTGTCAGGAAATAGCTAAAATGAGCATGATTGCTTCCTGTACCACCCCAAATAAGTGAGGGCCTCACCTTGTGGGGCCTGAGCAGGTGCCTTGAGACCCTAAGGTGCACCTTTCCTGGGTGGACAGGCAGGCACAGGATGTCCCACCCCAAGCCTTCCAGGCAGGAGGAAGGTAGCCAAGGCAACTGGGTTCAGGGAGGCCTGGGCAGGGCAGTTGCGGGGAGGAAGCTGATGTGCAGGAGCCACTCTCCTGGCCAGGGGACCAGAGGCTGTGCAGTGCTCCTAGGACTGCACATCTGTAGTCAGAAAAAAAAAATACAGAATGCTGGCTCCTCCCTGAGACAGATGAGGAAACTTAGCACTTTAATTTCCCTTCAGAGCGCTCATTGTGCATTAGACTCTAGCTGTTCCATTGAGGTGTCATTTTGCATCCCATGTCCTTGATATGGGTTTTAGAGACTTAGAAGAAAATTTGGTACAAGCAGGAACTTGATTTTTTTAAGAAACGTCTTACATTTTGAGGACATTTTGACAAGTAGGGAAAGAGGGGGCTTCTGTTTTGTTTTGTTAGCCAAACCTGAAGTATTAATTCCACAAACACACTGTCCCTCGGGACCACTCAGGTACAGCTCTGCCAGGGACAGAGTCCTGCTGTTGGGAGGTCAGTGCTGCAAAAGTCTCAGGTGGGTGGTGTGTTCTGTGCCATGAGGAGTGAAAGGTCGAGATGGATGTCACCACCCTCCTCCGCACTCATCACCCGGTCATACGCCAGGCCCACCTCTTCCCAGCAAGGGATGCCAAAGAACTGCAGTTCTGATTCTGCGTCTTCATTTAACTTTTCATCATCTTTTCCTGTTTTGGAGAATTTTGTATAATCAGAAGCAATTACTTTAAAATGTACTGGCCACTGTCTCACAAGGCATGGATATCTCTGGATTTTTTTTTCAAATAACTATATTTATTTCCAGGCTGTGGAACCGCTGCTTTCTTCGTGAAAACAGTGTCTCTCCCTGTAATCTCACACAAATACACTGAGGAGGGGACGGCTCCGTCTTCACATTGTGCGCAGATCTGAGGATGGGATTAGCAGCACACCTGGATCTGCCCATGTCTCAGAGCATGGCAGTGGCTCTTTTTCCTTCTAAAATACTTTACCCCAGAAGCAGGTCATCTGCCCCAGGCATAACTTTATCCAGAAAAAGAAGGAAAATTGGCCATCTTTCCCACCTCTAGATTCTGTGAAATTACACACTTGCTCAAAAGATTCCTTCTTATCAATCCCATGCTGTGTAAGTGGAAAGGGCGGAGTGTTTGTGTACCATGTGTGTCCAGTTTACAGCGTCCCTGCCCCTTAACATGTTGTGTGACAATCTCCCTGGGTGAGGAGTGGGTGTACCCAGGCCCAAGGCCGGTGGGTCACTCAGTGCCTTCCATGTGAGTTCTGGTGTTCACTTGATGCCGGGGAATAGAATTAGAGAAGCCTCTGACCCGCCGGGTGCCAGGGACTGGTGGAGGTGGCTGGCAGGTCTGACTTGACCATAACCTTTAGTTGTAAGGGTGTGTTGGCTTTTTCAGTCTCTTGTGAAAAGTCTCCTGTCTCTGGCAGCACCGTCTGCACTTTCTTGTTTACTGTTTGAAGGGACAAGTACCAAGCCCCAAGAACACTTACTTTGGCCACAGCATAAGCTGATGGTGTGTGAGGAACTGATGGGCCATTAAACATGAATGGAGCCGTGAAAAGCACAGTCTATGGACATTCATGGAGTAAGCCCCTAAAGCTGTTTGCTTTTTCAGGCTTTAGGTTACATGCTTTTAATTTGATTTTAGAACCTGGACACTTTCTATGAATGTAATTCGGCCAAGAAACTTGTTGCTACGATGCAATCCTCAGTGTTCTCTGTATGTATATTTGTGTATACACCACACATTACAACTGCATGAGCTTCCTCTCGCACTGAGACCAGCCGGAACTGAGCATGAGACGCTGTCAAATACAGACAAAGGATTTGAGTCAATAAAAAAGAAAATGTTTCACTACTCTTTTGTTGCTGAGATTTTCTTTTCCTTTCAAATTATTTCTGCCCTTGTCTCCACTAGCAGACCCGGGGATGGATGCTCACGTGCATAACCTGAAAGGTGTCTATGTGCCCCCCGAGAGCTGCAGGTCCGACTTCACCTGATTTCCCCAACTTGGGACAGTCTCTCCTCAGTCCCCTTCCCACCCCCCATTAGATTCTTGAATTCACCGTCTTCCTGGAGAGCATGTTGGCGCCTCTCCCATAGATATGGTGGTATAGAGCATGTTGGCACCTCTCCTGTATATAAGGTGGTGTAGAGGAAAAGTATGCAACTGCCCCGCCCTCACCCTGCATGCAAAATGATGATACACACCCACATTACTTGTTACCCTCACCTTACTTGTGGATAGAACACAGGAAGAACCTACGTACTCAATAAGAGGCAACAGTGACACAGGGGTGCTGAGGTGCAGTGAAAAAAGCAGGTGCTAAGTGCCCCGTGGAACTATGCCGTTTCTCATTACAGCACTGGAAGGACAGTCACAATGAAGTGGAAAGTTGGCAGCAAAGCAGCATTGCTGTGTCATGGCTGTAATGCAGTGTATATATGCTTCATGTACTGTACTGTACAGGCAGAGGCGGGTCAGGCTGGCTAAGGAGGGAGTCTGGCTGTAGTCTGTGGACATGGGATTTGGGGTGGTTTTGACTTTGTGTTCCTTTTTTAAAAGTATATCCATTTAATGTTTCTACAGTTAAATGAAAAATTTAGGAAAATATTTTGAAAAGTCGAAAGCACCATACAAATAAAAAACAGCACTATTACAGACAACTTGGTTTTCTCATTTGCATCAATTTTGAAACTATTTCATTTTTCCCACAATAAAAATGTTAAAATACGTTGCAGCAAAAACAAGCTTCAGAGAAAAGAATGGAGGGAAACCTCTCACTGACAAGTGAATCCTTAGGATAGCAATTCTCCGGGAGCTGCCTCAGGTGCTACACTGGATGGAATATTCGGACTCAGTATTCTGTCATGGAATTGGGGAAATGTCCTGAATTTTACCAAGGAAGAGGAAAGTTTTGCTTTTTACAAGACTGTATAGTCTCATGAATCTCCTGGAGCATGACTGTAAGCATTGAGGTTCTTGAGCGTTTACTCAGTCCACATGTCATGAAGGCCAACCCAGACTGCACTCTTCCAGCTGCTTGGAACGGGTTGGTGAACACAACAGAGACTGAGTCCCCCAAATAGCTGCTGTTCTGGAGGAAAGCAAATGAGATTAAACACACCAGATGCCAGTGTCAGGGAATGTGCCTGGGAAGAAAGAAAAGGCAGGTGAGCGCTGGGTGCTGTGGCTCATGCCTGTAATCCCAGCACTTTGGGAGGTCAAGGTGGGCAGATAACAGGTCAGGAGTTCGAGACCAGCCTGGCCAACATGGTGAAACTGTCTCTACTAAAGATACCAAAAGCGAGCTGGATGTGGTGGCAGATGCCTGTAATCCCTGCTACTCAGAGGCTGAGGCAGGAGAATCATTTGAACCTGGGGGGTGTAGGTTGCAGTGAGCCGAGATTGTGCCATCGCACTCCAGTCTGGGCAACAGGGCGAGACTCCGTCTCCAAAAAAAGGAAAAAAAAGTAGGTGAGGATAGTGCAGTTGGTTGCAATGGTAAGTACTGGGATCAGGGTGGGCCTAACAGAGAAGGCTTGCCAGGCAGATGGTCAGCCAGAGGGAGCACTGGACCAGACGTTGGTGTGCCAGAGGCTGCAGCGCCAGGAACGTGGCCAGCCAGTAGGTGAACACAGCTGTTATTTACAGTTACATTTTATAAACTTAGAATTATATTAAAAGTAACAAATACTCAAAACTCATCCCTTCCTACTTTTTGCTGCATTTTACTACAATCGGTGTTCTTCTGTGCGCATACTCTACAATGGTGGGCTGCATTTGGGGACTCACACCAGTAGCTTGGAATCAATTTGGGTGGGAGGTTTCATACCAGTGATACCCACAGACATCGTGACTCAGGGCTTGATTCACTGTTGTGATTGTCTCTAGACCAAGAAAGTGGTGGAGGAAGATGCAGATCATACTTAAAATGTAGCTTTTGCATTGTGAATGGCACAGAAAATTGAAGAAATCATCTCACAGCCTCTGGAAACATTGCTGAAGCAAAGAAGTCACTGATTCATTGAACGAGTGAAGCTCTGACATTCACCTTGCTGCTTCACCTTCATCTGACTCCTAAGTGAAAACATCCCCAGCATTCCTGTCAGAACCACACTCATTCATCCAGTGCAACCTGTGTTGGCTTCAGATGTAGGGCTCAGCAAGATTCAATGAAAGCATTCCATAAGAACTGGCTTTGTGGGATTCACAACAGTGTTGTATATTTTATTCGCGTTTTTAAACTGCATGCCACTCCTTTTTATCTGTAGCATGTACAGTAAGCTGATGTACACATATATGTGCATACATTAGGACAGGGTAGCCTGTTTAGCATTTACAAGCACACCACTAGGTTCCAGATGTCCTTGGGAACAGATCAAGGCAGTGCAAAGGCCCTGCGCTGGTGAGAGGCTGAGAGTTGGTGGGAGCTAATCAGCCTCCAGCAGGTGCCTCCCCCATCCCACCCTCCAGGACTGGTGAGATTGGTCTGTCTGATACAGCTGCAAAAGAACAAAGTGTGAGGCCAGACCTGAAGGATGAGGAGTGAGTGTGCGTTTCTGCTGGCCCACCTCCCCCTATGCCCTCTGGCACTGAGGTCCTGCCTTCTGTGCACACAGACCTGGCCTGGCAGCCAAAGCCTCCAGGGGAAAATGACCTCATAAGGAGAAATGAGAAATCTGAAGAGCACAACTATTTAAAGCTCAAAATGAATAGAGATTCTATTAGAATAGATCCTAGTATTTTAGAACACAGTCGAGGAATTAAACATTCTAAAAGAGATCAGAAAACAGAACCAAGCAGAATTTGAAAGAGTGAACACAACCGATGAGCTAAGTAATGGAATAAATTTACCATTGGAAGACCACATGGAAAAGGACAGGGCAACAAAAAAGAAAATACGGAAATACTAAAATATTTGGCTGATAAAAGCGCTAATATCTGGCTAATACGATGTTCATGGATTTTGTCACACCCACAAACTGAAGGCATCCCAGAGGAAAGGATGTGTCTGAGTCAGCCTTAAAACATGGACAGGGAGTTCCATTAATAGAGATGACAGGAAGATTTGTATGAAGCGGTACTGGACAAGTGTTGGTCACTGTTGGAGCTGGTACACAGGAATTCATTACACTGTTCTCTCTAACTTTATGTTTTCACATTTTCATAAGAAGATTTAAAAAGTACTAGCATAGGCTTTTTAAAATGCTGTTTCTTTGGTACCCTGTTCATGGGATTTTTTTCACACAAAAGCAACAACTTTTAATGTTATAAAATGTAAATTGTCCAAATTAAGGAAAATAAGGAAAATATCAAGAAGTTTTGAAATTGTAATCATTTACTTCCTTAGAGAGTCATTTGAAATGTGTTTTTAGCATTTGAAATGCCTGTTTAGCATTTACAAGCACACCACTGGGTTCCAGATGTCCTTGGGAACAGATCAAGGCAGTGCAGAGGCCCTGTGCTGGTGAGAGGCTGAGAGTTGGTGGGAGCTAATTTGTTCATGACTATTCACTTGCCACAAGCCTGCTATGTTGCAGACATATAATAAATAGGTACTGAATTAATTTTAAAAGTTTCCAGGCATACCATGTTTCAGAGCTTTGCCACCTGGAAAGCAGGTTTGCATGACATGCTTACATTGAGAAACAAAATTTAGGAAGTCTTATAAGAGGATTACAACATAAAAATCAGTACTTTGGTAAGTCTCTGGTGGTTCTTAAAAAGCTAAAGTCAGGCTGGACATGATGCGTCACGCCTATAATCCTAGCACTTTGGGAGGCTAAGGTTGATAGATTGCCTGAGTTCAGGAGTTTGAGACTAGCCTGGCCAACATGGCGAAACCCTATCTCTACTAAAAACACAAAAAATTAGCCAGGCATGGTGGCATGCGCCTGTAATCCCAGATACTCAGGAGATTGCACAAGAATCGCTTGAACCTGGGAGGTGGAGATTGCAGTGAGCCAAGATCACACCACTGTACACCAGTCTGGGGGACAGAATGAGACTCTGTCTCAAAAAAAGAAAAAAAAAGAAAAACAACACACATCTTTAAAAACCCAGAATTTAGTCTGGGCAATATCAACATGATGAGGCCAAGGCGACATGGAAACCAAAGTGTATAAGACTGTGTCTAGGTTTCTGTATTACTGGAGTGGAGATAGGAATCTCCATTACTTTTCTAATGGACAAAGGTCAAAGATTTTATGTTAATCTTTATAAAATCTGTTAATAAGGGAACTAGCAAGATGTTAAAATGGACTCAACTGAGAATTTGACTAACTCTAATAGATTAAATGAATTAAGCCTTTTATCTGCTTGTCCCAGGCATAAAACAGTAGGGCCAAAATAGACGTCAAGAACGGGTGGATAATTTTGTCTGACCTCATGAATACTGAATGTCTCATGAATATTGAATATATCACGAATATTGAATGCCTCATCAATACTGAATACCTCTCTGATGCTCCCATTCCCTCTCCACTGTCCACTGGCTCATGTGTCTCACAGGCTACTGGCCTGTCTGTTCATTTCTCTTATTTTCTCTGGATGAGCTGAATACTCTTAAATACTCATAAATAATACTGCAGACACACCTTACACTTTGTCAGCTACAGGAGCTCCACCTTCAGAGGCTGAGGTCCAACTCTGCCCAGCCCCTCCTGAACTTCTGTGATGTATAGCAGAATTAATGGGGGAGGATTCTTAAATGACTTTTGTACTTAATTTTTTTTTAAGAGATGGAGTCTCTGTCACCCAGGCTGGAGTGCAGTGGTACAGTCATAGCCCACTGCAGCCTCGACCTCCTGGGCTCCTCCCATCTCAGCCTCTTAAGTAGCTGGGAATACAGGTGCATGCTACCACATCCAGCTAATTTTTAAATTTTTTGTAGAGACAGAGTCTTGCCATCTTGCTCAAGCTAGTTTCGAACTCTTGAGCTCAAGTGATCCTCCTGCCTTGTCTTCCCAAAGAGCTAGGATTACAGGCATGAACCACCGCACCTGGCCTGATTCTTATTTAGTGTTTTGCTCCTGAGAGTAATGTTCAGTAAACACATACACACAAGTCCTCACTTAGTATGTGACCTGAATTTTTACCTACATGCTTCATTAAGGTGTTACAAATCAAGAAAAGCAGTATATACATGTATTTTCTTGTAATGGCATATTACAAAGTGGGTCAATTGGGTAAATTGCTAATTATATTAGCTCTGCATGTCTTAAATCATAACTTTATTGCCTTCAGTAATTTAATAAAATATCCTCTATAATTTATTTCTCAGTGGCTTTCTTTTTTTAATATCCTTGAAAAAGCATGCTAACACTTTTATTTCAATTGAAAAAGTAGGTCAGACTTTTTCTGACGAAAAATTTCTAATTTGGTTCACTGGTGTGACAAGGAAGATTAGGGTATATGGAGGACAGTTGCCATAAATAGAATGAACTAAATCTGCAACTCTAAGGATTAAAGGAAAACACATTTAAAATAATAGTATAAGGCCGGGCGCGGTGGCTCAAGCCTGTAATCCCAGCACTTTGGGAGGCCGAGTTGGGTGGATCACGAGGTCAAGAGATCGAGACCATCCTGGTCAACACGGTGAAACCCCGTCTCTACTAAAAATACAAAAAATTAGCTGGGCATGGTGGTGCGTGCCTGTAATCCCAGCTACTCTGGAGGCTGAGGCAGGAGAATTGCCTGAACCCAGGAGGCGGAGGTTGCGGTGAGCCGAGATCGCGCCATTGCACTCCAGCCTGGGTAACATGAGTGAAACTCCGTCTCAAAATAAAATAAAATAATAGTATAATAAAAGCATTTTATCAAAAACAAATTTGCCCCAAAAAAGAACATTTTAATGTTCCCAACCCCCTCAAAATAGATTAGATTAAATAAGTGACAGAATCAGGGGTAAAGGACAGTCCCTTAATAAACTGGGATGAGGACAGCCTCTCTGGTGAATGTTCCAGAAACTGAGACTGACCGTACAACATATCCTTTTGCACCTCAAATAGTTTCTAATCCTTTGCTTCCAAAACACTTGAATGAAAACTGAGCTGATAGCTGATAAAGCAATAACATAATTTTTACAATTTTTAAATTTCAGATCATCTAATTTGGGGACTATTACTCAGAAGAGCTCAGAACACAATTGAGAGACATTGCTATACTATACCTCCTTATCTACATATTCATGCAAACAACGTTTCCTGTCATGGTCTATAAAAATGAAGAGAGAAATATACTTGAGGCTGAAGCCTGCCTCGCTGGAGCTGAGTTCTCTGGTTTCTTGGGTGTGGGAACCAACTGGCTGGGAAAACAGGCCCGCTCTTCTCATTAGCATGGCAGCTTCAATCAAATGTTGTCTTTATGCGTTAATAGTTACCTATCAGTGTGTAGCGTACGTATGTTTTCTGAAAAACTGAAATGACACTACTTGTGAAAACAATGCAGGAAATATTAAAAGCTTTTGGTCACAAAATAAAGTTTTAAAATTTGACGCCATTTAAAGCTTTTTGTTGTACAGAAGTAAGGTGGAGTAAGCATAAAAGACTTTCAAGAGGCAAAGCAGATGGCCCTGGGGTCCAACTCGGTGACAGAAGCCGAATCAAGTTCAGGAACGACCAAAACTTCCAAAGGGGCAAAAGGCCATCCTTTCGCGGGGGCGGAGGCGGGAGCGGCAGGGGAGCGGAGGCGGAAGTGGGAGGCGGAAGCGGGAGGCGGAAGCGGGAGGCGTCCATCTTTACCGTGTTCAGATCCGGATGGGTTCCACAAGGTCCCCGCCGTGTGCCGGGCCGCAGGTCCAGTATTTTCGTTTGAGAGTAACCGCTGGTCCCTAGAGCGTTTCCTAAACTGAAGCTGGATCCTGCCGCGCGGGTTTCAGTCACCGCGGAGACTCGAGGGAAACTGCCGGAGGGCCCAGGCGGCCTGAGGTGATGCCAGGCGCCGGCGAGAGGCTGGGGGAGGGGCGCGGGGGGGCTGGGGCGGAGGGGGGCTGGGGCGGAGGGGGCTGGGGCGGAGGGGGCTGGGGGCGGGGGCCGTGTGGGGGGACGAGGGGTGAAGGGTGCGCGGATGGGGAGGCACGGGGCTGGTGACCACGGTGGAAGGAGCCACAAATGTGGACATGTAAAGGAGGATAAAAAGGGGTTTGTTTTTGGTTAAGATCAATATTTAGGACAGAAATCACAACCTTTGTATAAAACAACACAACTCTACAATTTAAAAATTGAGTTATGAGCTAAGAGCATAGGACGGGTTACAGGTTTTCAAAATTCAGAGATTAGGAGCAAAACCAAAAACTTGCAGCCGCTTCTCTGTGAGCCTCTTCTCCAGCCCAGCCCGGCTGCAGGACCCTGGGGCTGCCTTGGCGGGGGGTGCTGTTTCTCAGGTTTCGTCTGCAAAGAGGTAAGTCACCCCAAAACAGAGCACTTAGTGGTGGACTTAGAGCCAATCCTGAGCTTCTCGAGACCCCCGTGTGCGCCCCAGCCTGCCTGCCCCCCAATGCTGGCACCAGCCAGTGTGGCAAACCAGAGCAGGTCACTGAATGTCGTGTGAGCTGCAAGGCCCTTCCTGGGCTGGGGGCCAGGCCAGGGCCTCTGTGCTGTGTGTGTGTCCTTACTGTCCACACCCAAGCCTCATTTATATGGAGAACACATTTCTTCTCAGAAAAGCAAACCTCAAGCAGTTGAACTGGAGAATGATGACGGAAGGGCTTATGCAGAGCCGGGATATTTTTAAGCAAAATCAGAGGAGGGCGACCTTCAAATTATTATTTGTTTTTCTCCTTTTGCCTGGAACTAATCAGCTTAGCATGGGTGCCTGGGTGTCTCGGTGAGATATTGAATCCATCTCATTTGGGTGTTTTATAAAAGAAAAAAATCCATTTCTTAGGAGTACATTGTTATTTATTCTAGAACTTCCCTCATAAACAGTCAATTCATGGCAAGTAATTTATTTTTAAAAATCATTGAAAGGATAAGCAGAAGATGGTCTCTTCCTGGCATGTGTCAAATTGCTTTATATATAGCTATTCTAGAGCAAAAATGCTGACTGTCCGTTGACTATTGTCACTTGCCAAGCAGAGTACTGCCCATCCCTGTTGCTTATCCCTTTCAGACATCTGTGGGTCAATATGCTGTGTATTTGGGGATGTGACACAGTTTCTTATCACCTCCCATCACCTGTCCTGTATGAATTGAGGTGGAAGTAATCTCTTGAGGATTACCTGTCTGTGTTTAAATTGAAGACTAACATTGCCATGGACAAAACTGATTTGATCATTAAAGGGACAAGTCTCATTTTAGAATTCATTGCCGTCACTCAGTTTTGCTATGATTGCCTCCTTGGTGCCGCCTCTTTCTACAACAAAACTGAGAGAAAAAATAGGTGGTGGGGGAACTGTGCTGCAGGCGCTTTTAAGTGGATTAAATTTACTTCTGTTTAAGTAATAGAGAAATACGTTTGTGCCCTGGAGAGCAAAATGCCCTGGATGATTTGCTCATAAACCAGGCACATGCTTGGAGGGATCACTGAGTGTGGCAGTAGCCAGGAGGGGCCACCCTGTTGTCTCTGCCTCATGGGAGGCTCTGCCACCCCAGCTCGATGGTGGTTCAGGTGACCTCATGCATCCCTCATGTCAAGCCCTTGCCCAGGCAAGCAGGGGTGGGGCTGGAGCCCTGGGATTCACACAGGACACACCAGGCGCCATGAGGTCAGTGACATTGTAGCAGAAGCCTGGCTTCTCAGACCCATCCTTTCAAGGACCCATTCCTTTCAAGGAATCTTGAAAGCAGACAGAGCTTCAGGGCATTGGGACAATTTGGAGGGAAGGGAGGGGCTATGTAAAGGGACTCTGCACTGCATGTACCTCTCAGGGAGAAGCAGATGACAGTGCAGGAGCCCAGGAATCGAGGTCCCTGGGCTCTAAGCTTTGCTCCCATATACCGCAGTCAGCTGCCTCCTCTGCAAAACAAAGACGGTAAAGCCTGGCTAGCCACCTCTTGCTTGGACATCAGGGAGTCAAGTGGAACTCACACTCTGAGTCTTGTCTAGGGTGGAGTTTTGGCTGGAAAAAGTACAGCGAAAGTAAAAGTGGCAGTCAGATGTGCAGCTGGGGTCCGCTGGGCAGTGAGATGCAAATGCTGAGTGACTGCTGCCCAGAGGAACATGGCTGTGTGGGGCTTAGCTGTCAGGCACTGTGACCCAGGACCTCTCCACCCTGGTTATAAACTGCTGAGAATCCAGGGTCGGGGCTCCAGGAAAGAGGCCATGGCAGATGAGGAGGTCTGAAGTATCAAGTCTAATGCAAGCTATTTGTTTCCCACATAGCTCAGTGGAGCAGTAAAGGGAGCCCAGAAGCAGACCCACGTAAATACAATCAGCTGATGTTTGCCAAAAGTACAAAGGTAATAAAACAGACAAAAGATAGTCTTCAACAAATGTTGCTTGATGTTAACATAAAAAAAAAAAAAGCATCTAAACACAAATCATAAATCGTTCACAGACGTTAACTCTAAATAGATATAGACCTAAATGTAAAATACAAAACTACAAAACTTCTAGAAAATGACATTAGAGAAAACCTAGATGGCTTGAGTTTGGTGATGACTTTTTAAGTACAACACCAAAGGCAGCCTCTATGAAGGAAATAATGAATACGCAGGACTTCATTAAAATTAAAAACTGCTCTGCAAAAGATAAAGCCAAGAGGCTTTAAAGAGGCTGAAAAGACAGGTCACAGACTGGGAGAATATGTTTGCAAAATGACCTGTCTGATAAAGGATCATTATCTAAAATCAACAGAATACTCTTAAAGCTCAACAATAAGAAATCTATCAGATTTTTTAAATGGATACAGTAATTTAGCAGACTCCTCACCCAAGAAGATACACAGATGGCAAATAAGCATATGAAAAGATGCTCCAAATCATATGTCATGAGGGAAATGCAAATTAAAACAGAATGAAATAGCACTACACGTCTGTTAGAATGGCCAGAATCCAGAACACTGACAACAGCAAATGCTGGTGGGGATGTGGAGCAACAGGAACTCTCATTCATTGCTGGTGGGATGCAAGTGGTGCAGCCACTTTGGAGGACGGTCTGGCAGTTTCTTACACAACTAAATATAATCTTACCATATGGTCCAGCAATTGCACTTCAAAGGAGCTGAAAACTCAGGTCCACACAAAACCTGCTCATGGATGTTTATAGCAGCTTTATTCATTATTGCCAAAACTTGGAAGCAACCAAGATGTCTTTCAGTAAGTGAAGGGATACAAGAAATGTGGCACATCTGAGCAGTGGAATATCAATCAGTGTTATAAAGAAATGAGCTATCAAGGAATGAAAAGTCTTAGAGGAACCTTGAATGCATGCTACTAAGTGAAATAGGTCAAACTGAAAAGGCTATATATTGTATGATTCTGACTATATGACATTTTGAAAAAAGGCAAAACTGGAAACAGTAGAAAGACCAGCAGGAGCCAGGCATTTGAGAGCAGGAGGAATGAATAGACATAGCACTGAGGATTTTTAGGGCAGTAAAAATACTCTGTATGATACTATAATGGTGGATATATGTCATCATATATTTGTCCAAAAGCCATAGACTGTACAACAGCAAGAGTGAACCCTGCTGTAAACTGTGGGCTTTGGGTGATGATGACACATTTACTTAGCTGCATCAGTTGTAATAAATGTGCCACCACGCTGGGGAGGTTGACAATGCGAGAGGCTTGGCATGTGGGGGGAAGGGATATATGGGAAATCTCTGTATCTTCCTCTGGGTTTTTCTGTGAACTTAAGATTGCTCTTTAAAAAAAAAAAAAGGCTAAAGTAAGCAAAGGAGCCAGTAATAATTATAGTGACATCTAAATAACCACTGGTGTCTTATGTGATCAACAATCTGGAATTACATTTGGGAGGTTTGGACAGTGGGACAGAGGGGGTCAATGGAACTGCCATGTCCCTGATTCCTCAGAGTGAGGGTATGAATACTGAGAAATTCTTGATATTGATAAAAAACAACAGTTAAATATGCACTTGAACAATTTTAAGGTAATTATGAGTTAAACAGCAGTTGAATCTGTGATTTTGAAATCAAGAAAAAAACATGAATTAAAAACCCAAGCATTTTATTTCTGACAAGAGTGGACAGAATTAACCTGAAAACCCCCCTGCTGGTCTTTTTACTGTTTCCACAGTTTTGCCTTTTTTCAAAATGTCATATAGTCAGAATCATACAATATATAGCCTTTTCAGTTCAACCTATTTCACTTAGTAGCATGCATTCAAGGTGCCTCTATGTCTTTTCATTCCTTGATAGCTCATTTCTTTATAACACTGATTGATATTCCACTGCCCAGATGTCCCAAATGGAAGCCTTGAGCCATCATCCCCCTGCAGGAATACTAAGTGGAACAACTGTCCACACAAAAAAGCTCCTGCATAAGAACCAAAAGTCAGCTGGGTGGTCACAGTATCTGATTTTAACATCATATTAAGAAAGAGACATTAAAGAAGGTAGGAAAGGCAGTCTTGAATCACCTATACCACCTCTCCGCCGTCCCTTGGCAGTGGCTACATGGTGTGCAGAAAAAATCCATGTTCTTGGGGGAGGGAGAGTACAGTGATTGTGGGAGTTTGTGTTGGAACTCACTGCTGCCCTGTCACAGTGGAAAGCAGCACGGGGCAGAACTCACTCAGTGCCCTTGGAGGGAGCATTTAGACCAGCCCCAGCCAGAGGTGAATCATCCATCCTAGTGGTTGGAAACTGAGTTTCAGCAAGCCTGCCACCGTGGGCTAAAGTGTTTTGGGGTCTTCAATAAACTTGCAATGCAGTCTAGGCCACAAGGACTGCAATTCCTGGGCAAGTCCTGGCGCTGTGCTGGGCTTGGAGCCAGTGGATTTGAGGTGCACGTGATCTAGTGAGACATCAGCTGGGGCAGCCAAGGGAGTGCTTGTGTCACCCCTTCTCCAGCCCCAGACAGTGCAGTTCATAGCTCCAGGAGAGACTCCTTCCTTTGCTTGAGGAGGGAATAAAGAGGACTTTTTCTTGCCACTTGGATACCAGCTCAGCCATAGTAGAGTAGGTCACCAAGCAGAGTCCTAAGGCCCCTATTCCAGGTCCTTGCTCCCTGTTGAGATTTTTAGACACACACTGGGCTAGAAGGGAGCCTGATGCCCTAAAAGGAAGGGCCCAGTCTGGTAGGATTCATCACTTGCTGGCTAAAGAGCCTTTGGGCCCTAAATCATCAGTGGTAGCTATGTAGTACTTGTCAAGGATCTAGGGTGAGATTCAGATCCATACTGGCTTCACGTGTGACTGAGCACATTCCCAGCTGTGGTGGCTACAGAAAGAGATTCTTTCTGCTTGAGGAAAGGAAAAGGAAGAGGAAAGGAGACCTCATCCTGCAGCTTAGGTACTGGCTCGGCCACAGTGGGGTGGAGTGCAAAATGGCCTCCTGGCATCCCCAGTTCCAGGCCTTTCCTTCTGGATGGCATTTTTAGGACCTGCCCTGGACCGGAGGGGAGCTCACTGCCTGGAAGGGAAAAACCCCGGTCCGGCAACATTTGCCACAAGCTGACTGGACCTTGGACCTTGAGTGGACATTGGCGGTTGCCCATCAGTACTTGCCAGGGGCCTAGGGTGGAGGTGACCACAGGGAGAGACTTCTCTGCTCAAGGAGAGAAGAGTAGGAAAAACTTGTCTTGTGGATTGGATGCCAGCTCTGCTGCAGTAGAATAGAGCATCAGGTAGATTTCTAAGATTCCCAACTCTAGGCCTTGGCTCTTGGACAGCGTCTGTGGATCAGCATATGTCCGGGGGAAACTCACTGTCCTGAAGGGAAGGACACTAACCTGGCTGGATTTGCCACCTGGTGATTGTACAGCCCTTGAGCCTTGAGTGAACATAGGTGGTAGCCACAGTGGTCCCCACAGGCCTTGGGTGAAATGCAGTGCTGTGCTGGCTTCAGGTCTGACCCAGCACAGTCCTAGTGGTGGTGGCCAGAGGGGTGCTTGTGTCACCCCTCCCCTAGCTCCAGGCAGTTCAACACAGAAAGAGACTGGAGGAAAGTAAGGGAATAGAACAAGAGTCTCTGCCTGGTAATCTAGGCAATTCTAGATCTTACCCAAGACCACCAAGGCAGTACTTCTGTGAGTCTGCAAGAGCCACAGTGTTACTGGGCTTAGGGTGCCCCCTAATGCAGAGATGGCTACAGTGACCAAAGACCAAGTCCCTCTGAATACTTGGAAAGTCTTCTCAAGAACAGGTACAGGCAAGCCAAGACTGTGAATATTACAATAAATACCTAACTCTTCAGTGCCCAGACACTGACGAGCGTCCACAAGCATCAAGGCCATTCAGTAAGTCATGACTTCAACAAACAACATCAGGCCCCAGTGACCAACCTTAGAGAGGCAGAGATATGTGACTGTTCAGAAAGAGATTCAAAATAGCCATTTTAAGGAAATGAAATTCAAAATAACACAGAGAAGGAATTCAGAATCTGATCAGATAAAGAGATTGAAATAAAAACGAGCAGAAATTCTGGAAAAACATAACTAACACTTTGAAGAACGCATCAGAGTCTCTTAACAGTTGAATTGATTAAGCAGAAGAAATAATTGGTAAACTTGAAGACAGGCTACTTGGAAATACACAGAGGGGACAAGGAAAAAGAATCAAAAAGAATGAAGTGTACTGACAAGATTGAGAAAATAGCCTCAAAAGGACAAGTCTAAGTCACTGGCCTTAGAGGGGAAATAGATTGGGGTAGAAAGTTTATTCAAAGAATAATAACAGGGAGCTTCCCAAAGGTAGAGAAAGGTATCAGTATCCAAGTACAAGAAGGTTATAGAACACCAAGCAAATTTAACTCAGGTAAGACCACCTCAAGACATTTCATAATTAAACTCCCAAAGATCAAGGATAAAGGATCCTAAAAGTGGCAAGAGAAAAGAAACGACATACAAAGTAGCTCCAGTACACACCTGGAAACAGACTTCTCAGTGAAAACCTTAACAGGCCAGGAAAGAGTGGCATGACATATTTAAAGTACTAAAGGAAAAAAACTTGTTTCCTAGAATAGTATATCTAGTGAAAATATACTTGACACATGAGGGAGAAATAAAGACTTTCTCAAACAGAAGCTGAGGTACTTCAACAACATCTTACCTGTCCTACAAGAAATGCTAAGAGGAGTTCTTTGATCAGAAAGAACAGGATGTTGATGAGCAGTAGGACATCTGAAGGTACAAAACTAACTGGTGATAGTATAAGGAAAAACATTATTACATTAATGAGAGTGTAATATTACTAACTGGTGATAGTACAAGGAAAAACACAGAATATTATTACACTGCAATTTGGTGTGTAAACTGCTCATATCTTGAGTAGAAAGACAAAAAGATGAACCTATCAAACATAATAGCTACAATAACTTTTTTGAGATGGAGTTTTGCTCTTGTTGCCCAGGCTGGAGTGCAGTGGCACAATCAAGGCTCACTGCAACCTCCACCTCCTGGTTCAAGTGATTATCTTGCCTCAGCCTCCCAAGTAGGTGCTGAGCACCACGCCCGGCTAATATTTTGTATTTTTAGTAGAAATGGGTTTTCACCATTTTGGCCAGGATGATCTTGAACTTCTGACCTCAGGTGATCTGCCTGCCCCAGCCTCCCAGTACTGGGATCACAGGTGTGAGCCACCATGCCCAGCCAGTATAAGATTTAAAGAGAAACATCAAAACATTAAAAAGTGGGAGGATGAAGAGAAAATGTAGTTTTTATTAGTTTTCTCTTTGCTTGCTTGTTTTTGCAGCCAGTGTTGTCATCAGTTTAAAATAATGAGTTATAAGATATTTGCAAGCCTCATGGTAACTTCAAATCAAAAAACATACAACAGGTACACAAAAAATAAAAAGGAAGAAATGAAAACATACCACAAGAGAAAATCAACTTCACTAAAAGAAAGACAAAAGGGAAGGAAAGAAGGAAGACAAGAGCCCAGAACAACCGGAAAACAAATAATAAAAGAGCAAGAGTAAGTCTTTAACTTCCTAATAATAACAATGAATATAAATGAGTGAAATTCTCCCATGAAAAGATTAAAAAACAAGACCCACAAATCTGTTGCCTACAAACAACACACTTCACCTATGAAGACATACAGTGGCTGAAAATAAAGTGATGGAAAAAGATACTCCATGCAAATGGAAAACCCAAAATAGAGCAGGAATCCCTATACTTATATCTGACAAAATAGATTTCAAGACTAAAACTGTAATAAGAGAAAAAGAAGGTCATTATATAATGATAAAGGGGCCAATTCAGCAAAGTGAAGTAACAGTTTTATGTACATATGCACTCAACACTGAAGCACCCAGATATATGAAACAAATATTGTTAGAGCTGAAGAGAGAGACCCCAATACAATAATAGCTGAAGACTTAACACTCCACCTTCAACATTGGACAGATCATTCAGATAGAAAATCCACAAAGAAACATTGGAGCTAATCTGCACTGTAGACCACATGGATCTAATAGTTACAGAATATTTTATTCAATGGCTATGGAATACACATTCTTCTCAGCACTTGGATCATTCTTAAGACCGTATGTTAGGCCACAAAACAACTCTTTAAAAATTCCCAAAAAAATGAAAGTATATAAAATATCTTCTCTGAGCCCAATGGAATAACACTAGAAATCAATAATGAGGAATTTTGGAAACTATACAAATATATGCAAATTAAACAGTATGCACCTGAATGAGAACAGAAACCATATGATCATTTCACTTGATGCTGAAAAAGTTTCTGATAAAATTCAACATCCCTTCATGATTTAAAAAAAAAAAAAAAAAAAAAAAAAAGCCATGTACAGCAGACCCATAGCTGGTATTATACTGATGGGGAAAAACTGAAACCTCCTAAGATCTGAAACAAGACAAAGATGCCCCCTTTCACCACTATTCAAGATAGCACCGGAAGTCGTAGCTGGAGCAATCAGACAAGAAGTAAATAAAGGGCATCCAGATTGGAAAAGAAGTCAAATTATCATTGTTTGCAGAGGATATAATCTTATATTTGGAAAAATTTAATGACTCCACTGAAAAACTATTAGAACTGATAAATTCAGCAAAGTTGCAGGATACAAAATCAACATACAATAATCAGTAGCATTCCTGTATGCCAACAGTAAGCAATCTGAAAATGAAATAAGTAATCCCATTTACAATAGCTACATATATAAAATAGGAAGAAACTTAACTAAAGAAATGAAAGATCTTTAAGGTGATGACTATAAAACATCAATGCCAGAAATTGAAGAGAACACACACACAAATGGAATGATGTTTCATGTTCATAGACTGGAAGAACCAATATTGTTAAAATGCCCGTACAACCCAAAGCAGTCTACATATTAAATACAATCCCTCTCAAAATACCAATGACATTCTTCACAGAAATAGAAAGAAAAAAAAAAACAACCTTAAAATTTATCTGGAAGCACACAAGACCAAAAAAAGTTAAAACTATCCTGAGAAAAAAGAATGAAACTGGAGGAGTCACATTACCTGGTTTCACCTTATTCTACAGAGCTGTACTAACCAAACCAGCATGGTACTAGCATAAACACAGATACACACCAATGGAACAGAATAGATAACCCAGGAATGGGCACAGTGACTCACACCTGTAATCCCAGCACTTTGGGAGGCTGAGGCAGGTGGATCACCTGAGGTCAGGAGTTTGAGACCAGCCTGACCAACATGGTGAAACCCCATCTCTACTAAAAATTCGAAAAATTAGCCAGGTGTGGTGGTGGATGCCTGTAATCCCAGCTACTCGGGAGGCTGAGGCAGGAGAATGACTTGAACCCAGGAGGCAGAGGTTCAAGTCTGGAAACGGACTTCTCAGTGAAAACCTTACAGGCCAGGAAAGAGTGGCATGACATTTAAAGTACTAAAGGAAAAAACTTGTATCCTAGAATAGTGCCCAACATTGTGCCACTGCACTCCAGTGTGGTGTGACAGAGCAAGGTTCCATCTTTATTAAAAAAAAAAAAAAAAAAAAAAAACTTACAAAAAAATGGAGAACCCAGAAATCCATCCATCGACAGTAAACTTATTTTTGACAACAGTGACAAGAATATATATTGGAAGAAAGGACAATCTCTTCAGTAAGTGATGCTGGGAAAAAAACGGATATCTACATGCAGAAGAATGAAACTGGACACTTATCCCTCACCATATACAAAACTCGAATCACTATGAATTAAAGACAAATCTCAAAACTATGAAACTACTAAAAACATTGAGGAACTCTCCTGGACATTGGTCTGGGCAAAATTTCTTTTTTTTTTTTTTTTTTGAGACGGAGTTTCACTCATGTTACCCAGGCTGGGAGTGCAATGGCGCGATCTCGGCTCACCGCAACCTCCGCCTCCTGGGTTCAGGCAATTCTCCTGCCTCAGCCTCCTGAGTAGCTGGGATTACAGGCACGCACCACCATGCCCAGCTAATTTTTTGTATTTTTAGTAGAGACGGGGTTTCACCATGTTGACCAGGATGGTCTCGATCTCTTGACCTCGTGTTCCACCCGCCTCGGCCTCCCAAAGTGCTGGGATTACAGGCTTGAGCCACCACGCCCGGCGCAAAATTTCTTGAGACTATTCCACGAGCACAGGCATCCAAAGCAAAAATGGACAAATGGGATCACATCAAGTTAAAAACCTCCTGCACAGCAAAGGATACAGTCAACAAAGTGAGAAGACAACCCACAGAATGGGTGAAAATATTTGCCAACTATCCACTGGATGAAGGATTAATAACCAGAACATAAAAGGAGGTCAAACAACTCAAAAGGAAAAAAATCTAATAGTTCAATTTAAAAATGGGCAAAAGATCTGGATAGACATTTATCTAAAGAAGACATTCATATATCAAACAGGTATATGAAGTGGTGCTTAATATCATTGCTCATCAGGTAAATGCAAGTCAAAACTATGAGACATCAGTTCATCCCAGTTAAAATGGCTTTTATCCAAAAGGCAGGCAATAATGAATGCTGGCAGGGATGTGAAGAAAAGAAAACCCTCAAACACTGTGAGGTAACAGGCAAAGGAAATGTAACATACACATAATTGGAATCCCCAACAGAATATTGGGAAAATGGACAATAATAAATACTAAAAAAGAGTAAGTCAAGAATGTCTTCCACAATGCTGGTGCCCGGAGATGCCATCCAGGGGCCCAAGGACTAGCCAGCCCTGTCTGCTGTCACCACCACTGCTGCCACCCAGGGTAATGAGGACTAGCTTATACAGCACCTCAGTCTCCAGCAAAGCATCACCACAGCCTCTAGAAACTACCACAGCCTAAGCTACCGAGGAACTTGCAGATACTACTGATATTAATTACAGCCACAAAAATCATACAGAGATTACATTACAGCACTCAGAATCAAAGCCAAAGTAACCTACCCAACTGACACTATAGATACAATTACAGGAAAAGCTTTCTTAGCTTTCCCTAAGAAAGCTACTTCATAAAATTGTTAGAAGTGACTATTACAACAGATGCATAGTTATCAACCTAAGGACACAGGAAACACGAAAAAGCAAGGAAACACAACAACTTCAAAGAAACACAATGATTCTCTAGTAGCAGACCACAAAGAAAAGGAAATCTATGAAATGCCTGAAAAGAATTTCAAAATAGTAATCTTAAGTCTTAGCAAGAGACAGGATAACACAGAAAGACAAAACAATCAGGAAAACAATTGATCTGAATGAGAAATTTAACAAAGAAATACATTTCATAAAATGAACCAAACAGAAATCCTGCAATTGAAAAATTCCATGAACTAAGTAGGAAAAAATACAACCAAGTGCTCCAATCAGCAGTTATATCAAGCAGAAGAAAGAATTTCTGAATTTGAAGACAGAGCAAGCAGCACTTTTTTTTGGTTTTGTTTTGTCTTGCTTTGCTTTGTTTTTGAGAAGAGTCTTGCTCTGTCACTCAGGCTGTGTGGCATGGTCACAACTCACTGCAGCCTCAACCTGCCAGGCTCAAGCAATCCTCATGCTGAGCAGCTGGGTCTACAGGCCTGCCCCGCCACACCTGGCTAGCTTTTAAACTTTGTAGAGATGGCATCTCACTATGTTGCCAAGGCTAGTCTTAAACTCCTGGGCTCAAGCGATCCTCCCATCTTGACCTCCCAAAGTCCTGGGATTATAGGCATGAGCCACCACAGCTGGCCAAAGACAAAGCTTTTGAAATAACCTTGTCAGACAAAAAAAAAAAAAAAAAAAGAAAAATCCTATGTGACATATGGAACACCATTGAGTGAACAAATATTCAAATTTTGGGAATTCCAGAAGGAAAAGAGATGGGGAAATGTATAGAAAATTTATTTAATGAACTAATAGCTGAACATTTCTCGAGTCTTAGAAGAGATATAAACATTCAGGTAATTGTGCCACTTTCTGGCTTCTGTGATACTAGTGAGATGTCAACAATCGAATTCTCATTCCCTTGTAAATAATCTTGTTTTTTTTTTTCTTTAGGGCTATATTTAAAGATTTTCTCTTTCCTTGATTTCTGCAGTTTTACTATTATATATTTAGGTGTAAATTTATTTTACTTATCCTCCTTTGGATTTAATGGGTTCCCTGAATCTTTCAAGAATCTGTTCAATGTCTTTAAAGTATCTGAAAAATGCTCAGCCATTGTCTCTTCAAATATTGCCTCTCATGTGTTATCTCTGTTATTTCCTTCAAAAACTTAAATGTATGATAGGTTCTCTGTTTCCATATTACATGGTTTTTCAGCGTTTTTAAGTGTTCTGTCTCTTTGTTTCTCTGGACTGCATTCTAATGTAATTTCTTTGAATCTTTTTCCAGTTCACTGTTTGTCTCTTCATCTTTGTATAAACTTGTTGTTCAGACATTGACTTTTATGGTAATTTGTTTCCTTTGTTCTTACTATTCTTGATTGTAAACTGTTCATTTGCTTTGTAAATATATTAGTTGGAATTCTTTGAGTCTTTGACTTAATTTTCCCCAGAAAGATTTGTATTTCCTTCAACTTGTGCACCTGGATGGCGGGGAAAGGGGTATCTCCAGTATAGGACTATTTTTGTAAGTAAATCAGCTTAAAATTTGGACCACATGAAGTTAGACTGAATTTGCATCATCAACTTCATTGAAGTCTGCCTTGAGTTCATAAATTCTTGGAGTATTTTTTGTCCTTCCTCAGTGTTACTGCTGAATTGTGTCTTGGCCTTTTGGCTAAGATCAAGTGGAGTATCTGTTCTTACCAGTTTCATATTAGGGCTGAGACAGGAATGTTTCCTGCATGTCTGTGTACAATTGCATGAAATGTTTCTCTTACCCTTTGAAGTTTCTGCTTTACAAAGGGTCCTCTTCTATGCTTCCCACCTTGGGAAGATCCTCAGGCTTGTTTCTTCTCCTCTGAGCCCACTATCACTGTCAGACTTGCTCAATATGTGCAGGGTTCTGTAGAAGACCTGGATTTGAAAGCTGGCCTTGGCATGGCTTGTCTCCTGGGGTTCTTGATTTCCCTCTCCTTGTTCCTTGTGATTTATTTGCTTTCATGAATGATCTGTGATGTGTTTTATAATTTTCTTTGAATTCAACTATTTGTTTTATTCAGGGGGGTTGTTCAGGGCATCTTACCTGCAATAGTATAAGAAATAGAAATGCCCACGGCTATTCTTCAATTTCTATGTCCTTTTGGTTTGGATCTGTCTTAACCAAGAAAACAGAGCCTGAGGCAAGAATATAAAGCGTTGGCGCTCTATTTGGAAAGTGTGAGCCCAGGACTCTGAGAGTGAGGGGCGAGAGATTGCGGCAAGGAAGGATTTCCCTGCAGTGACACGATGTGAGTCCCAACTGTGCTGACTACTGTTTCACAAGGGGCTGAGGTGACCTGGCTTGGCAGACACCTCTGGGTCAGCTGCAAGGGAAAATGGCTCCAGGGAGTCCACAGGAGGGGAGCAGAATGCATCCACTAGCTCTCTTCTGGCGTCTGCTGTCCACTGGTCAAAGCTGTCCACAGGGAGTCAGCAGCCCTGGGTTACATCCTCAGCCTCCTCAGCAGCTACTCTGGGTTCCACATCCCCATGCTGCAGAGTGGCATCTCATGCAGACACAGAAGTGGCAGGGGGAACATGTGGCTGGTCTCCCCAGCTGCACTGGGTTGGTTGAGGCAGGCTAGCAGGAGCCCTGAGTGGCTGGTTGGCCCACAACACAGCAGAGCCAGGGAGGCCAGCAGGCATGTGAGTTGTCTGCTGATAGAGGGTCTGAGATGGCCCACCGTGCACCGGCTGCTGTCCATTTCTGGGCCATCACACCTGCCGAACTCAGGTCTGCGTCATTACAAGTCATTGGTTGCTGGGTGATGGTAAAATACCAAAGGTAGACTGGCTGTGTTCCCAACCCTTTTTCCTCCAGCTCTGCACACCATCTCCATCCCCAGCACTGTCCCCTGGCAGCTCGGGATAAAGTCATGTGAAGCTCTGGGTGCAGGTAAAGGGCTGGTGGTGGGCGTGAGGGGTTCTGCTGCTATGAGGTGGGGAGGCCCGTGGGGTGGGTCAGTTCAGGTGTGGGGAGGCAATGGGAGGCTGGTTTGGGTAGCGGGTTCAGACTTGTTTCCAGGCAAGGGTATCAGAGCCCTGCTGGGTTTCAAACCCCTGACGCCCGGGTCAATACCCCAGGTCCTTTCAGGGCAGAACCTCAAAACCCCCACAGGAGTGATCCGAGGTGCGGAACTGGGTTCCTGGACAGCCAGCCTTGGTGTTGTGTACAGACGTCCTCTTCGTTGTGATGCTGTCACCGATACTGTAAAATACTGACCATCGTTCAGTAGGAGAAAAGAGTCCTAAGGCCAGATACACGTGGCCATCTGAGCACAGAGTCACTGTGCCCACTGGCTCTGAGGATTCCTGAAACAAGGGGCTTCTCTGACCTGACATCATGTGGGGCAGTGGAGTCCATCTCCCATGGATGTGAGTGTAGGGAACAGTGGCCAGATTTTGTGCCCTTCCCCACGTGAGGCTCAGGTCTTGCTAGAGCAGCGTGACCTGGTATAAGCATAAGAGGGTGTGCCAGGGGCAGACAGGGGAGAAAAATGGGGCAAGTAGTACCTCAGCACCCCCAAGCCACTGACCCTTACCAGCCACCGGCACCCACAGGAGCAGGTGTTCTAGGACAGCCAGTCAAGAAGGCGAGGTAAAGGTCCTCTGTGTCTAGCCTGGTGACAAGTTTGAGCTTATGGGACATTAACTCACAGAGCAAAGTAACTGCAGCACTCTGTGTGAGCCCTCCCTGAATTAATGGCAGGGGAATCTGCTTCAAACAGAAATGGGTTATTTACAGAAACTTTGGATGTGCAGTTGAGTCCTAATCCTCCCACTAATGGTGAGGGTAATGAGGTGGACAGGACAGCCTCAGCCAGCCCCAGCTGACCTCTCTGCTGCTGGAGGTAATTTTGTGGTGCCGAGGGGTTTGACAGTGTTTTTTGCCTTCCTGCTTTTTTTTAAGGCAGACATTGCCAGTTCAGCTTTTCTGAGTTGTGTTCTGTTCCATGTTGGGGAATATGGTTGAGGGACCTGCTGGCAACATGGGGAAGGCAACTTGTGCCCCACACATCTGTGGATGATGCCCATGGGGTCATGCTGGTGAGTCTTGATTGTATGGCTTTAGAGAGGGTCTGCAGCCCAACCACTCAGTGCTGAAACAGTCCTATCTCATGGAAACATCATGGCAAATGCCAATGGCAATGTCATCATCAGAAAGTATTATTTATATTTCTTGAAACAAGCAACCAGAACCATTAAAGGTAAGCCTAAACATAAGGCAGCCCTCTGTAACTCACCAACATGACACTGGTGTAGGCTTGCACACACCTTGCATTCCGTGGAATCATTGGATGATTACAAAAGTGTTATTTGTGGCCGGGCGTGGTGGCTCACGCCTGTAATCCCAGCACTTTGGGAGGCCAAAGTGGGCGGATCACTTGAGGTCGAGAGTTTGATACCAACCTGACCAACATGGAGAAACCCTGTCTCTACTAAAAATACAAAATTAGCCGGGCATGGTGGCACATGCCTGTAATCCCAGCTACTCAGGAGACTGAGGTGGGAGAATCTCTTGAAGCTGGCTTCTGCCAACAACCTCAGGGAACCCAGTCACTGCTGCCTCCCCAGCACCCTCAGGCAAGACCTCAGCCTGGCCACCGCCTTGCCTTTGGCCTTGTGAGGCTCCAAGCAGAGAACCCAGTCATGACCCACAGAAACTGTTGTTCAATCCTTTGCTTCTAACAATCCAAGCACCCCCACTCCCTGGAGTTGTGTGATAAGTTTCATTGTCTCCTTCAAGGTAGGGGTCATGAAGGAGCTCCCCCCCTGAAAAATCCTGAAGTCCTCATGCTGAATTGAACCACACAATTGGCAGTAGGGCAGGACCCCCTCCCCCACCCCACCACCTGTTCATTGCCCCGGTGGCGACCGTGTGGCGAGCCTCCTGTGGGCAGCACGTAACAACTTCAAAACAACACCATCTCCTGATTTTGCTTTTGATCAGAAGTTGTATCTATTTAGATGTATTGTGATATCTGATACATTTGGATTGTTTACACCTCTCTATGTTGTGTTTTCTAATTTGTCCTTCTGCTGTTTTTCTCTCCCTTCTTACCCCTTCTTTTGGCTGATTCATTCCTTCTGTTTATCCTACTTTCACTCCTTTACACTACTTGGAGAATTATACTCTCTATTCCTATTGTTTTGGGGGGAATCTCAAAACTTTAATCTACTATTTAGAGTGTAAAGTGGCAGGAGCAATGCCTCACGCCTGTAATCCTAGCACTTTGGGAGGCTGAGGTGAGGGGATCACTTGAAGCCAGGATTTCGAGACCAGCCTGGGCAACGCAGTGAGACCCTGTCTCTACAACGTTTGTGGGGGAGGGAACCTAGTTGAGTGTGGTGGCGTGCCCCCATAGTCGGATTTATCATTCAGTCTATGAATTATCTTTTAAGTGTGTTGAATTTGCTATTCAGCTATCATGTTTCTAATTTCAGTCATCATATTTTAACTTCTATTTCATTTTTGGTAACATCTTGTTCCTTTGTCACACTTCAATACCCTCTCATTTCTGGAACCATATTAGCCATCATCACTTCATACTCTGCCTTGGATGAGCCCACTGTTCGCAGCGTCGTGAGTCTCATTGTACACTTTGTTGTTTCTGCTGACTCTTGCCCATGGTGCCTGCTTCCTGGTGTGTGTGGTGCCTCTGTGTTGTGAAATCACGTTCATGTGGGTGGGACTCTCAGGTGTCTGAGGGTAGATCCCTGCAGAGGCTTTGTGTTTGCCTTTGCCGGGACATGAGCAGCCCACTTGAAAGTGTATTTTGTGGGTATAGATGCTTCGAACCTTAAACCCACTTGAGAATGGCCTGTGGTAGAAATTCTCAGAGACTTTTTCTCTTATTTGCTCCTCTTTTCAGAGCAGAGGCTCATGCAGCAAATGTCTCTGTCACTTCCTTGTGACCGGTGCGTGTCCCTGGCTCACTCTTAAGGGCTCCTCTTTTGGGCTCCTGGCTTCTGTTCTGACTTCCTGCCTCATGCGGCCCCAGGCTTCATCTCCTGTGCTAGCCTGCAGCTGGTCAGTGTTTGGGATCCTGGCCAGCAGGGATCAACAGGACCTGTACAAACGGTGCTAAGCCCTGCCGTGCCGGGCTAGATTCACGCTTCTTCATGGTCTCAGGCCTTTTGGGATTCCACTTACCTTCTCCGCAGAATGATTTTGAAATGTGATGTTCTTGGGCATTTTCGGGTCTTAGATGCTCTCTGTTGGGAGGACTCCTCCCCCCTCTCTTCTGCGGTGTTCTGGAAGGGATGTCCCTGGCCCACCTCCGCGGGATTAGAGAACTGCATTGCAGTAGGGATTTCAAGGACTCAGCACAGTGGCCTGGCTCCTGTTCAGCTTCTCTCTGTGCTCTGCAGCCTCCACTGTATGACTCCTGCCCGCTCTCTGCATGCAGTGTCACTTGTTCTGCAGCTCTCTCTGATGCAGTCTCACTGTCCCTGTGGCCACTTGTGTGCTGGTTTATTCATCCTCAATGTTCCCTGAGGAGACAGGCCTGAGAGGGGAGCGGCAGGCCCCACCCACACGCAGACCCCAAGGCCAGCCTGGTGATGACAACGTGGTGGCTCAGGAGACTGTGGCATCTGCCTGCTGGCACAGGTGGCATGTGCCCATTCTCCTGAGGGGTGTTCTTTGCAGACTAGCTCACATGCCGTAGCACTGTGGCCTTCTCAGGAGTCAGCAAGCACGTGTGCTCCTGCAGGCCTTTCTAGAAAGTGACAGGTGGGGACGTGTGGGCGGGGGGGGGGGGGGGGGAGGGGGTCGATGGCCTGGCAGCCTCCCGCGGGCCCAAAGCCGTGCACTCTGTGCACCACTCACATCCCGGGGCACAGCAAGCCGAGGGGTGTGAAGCAGTTCTGGCGCCTCCTGGGAAGACCTTTCGATAAGAGCATGAGGCTCCGTGCGTCTCAGGCCTGCCGGAATGAGCCGGTGTGGCCACAAGGACTGCTGGGCCTGGAACAGATGGTCCCCGCAGAAAGGCGCAGTGCCACAGCGCCCCCAGAATGTGTGCCCCTCTGCTCGCTCCTGTGGTTCCCACTTGTCGGGGCTGGGTCACTGAATTCCCAGGCCCACTTCGGCTGCCCCATCCCTCCTGGAAGACTCCGCTGCTACAGAGGGTGGAGTATGGGGAGGAGATGCCCCTGGCAGCGGGGGCCCTGGGAACGTCTCCCTTCGTCATCTTTGGGGTCCCCTCTGTACCTGCCGTGGCCTCCCTCACACTCCTCTGTGTGGGACCAGGCTCTGCCTCCCAGGTGCCTGGCTTCCATACCGCGGGCTGGGAGGGTGCGCGGGCTGGGAGGCTGGGTGGGCTGGGGTCTGCCGTCCGTCTCGAGGAGCAGGACAGCGAAGGTGCCCTGAGCTGACTCAGCCCTGCCTGGGAGCAGGTGTCTCACCTTGAGGTGGACACAGTGTGTGCAGTGGAGGGTGGTGTCAGGCTGAATTTTGGTGTCCTCCAAAATTCATATGTTGAAGCCCTAACCCCTAGAACCTCCAAGTGCGACTTAGGTCTTCAAAGGAGACAGGGCCTTAAAAGAGGTGATTGAGTTAAAAGGAGGTGTAAGTCATCAGATGCACCTTTAGTATGTAAGTTGCAGTGCTCAAAATACCTTCATAGATTGAGATGTAAGGTAAAGGAGGTCAGCGGGGTGGTTGGGACCTGGTCTGCCTGGTATCCTTGTTAGAGGAGGGGATGAGGACACAGACATACACAGAGGGCTGGCCCTGTTAGCACACAGGGAGGAGACGGCATCTGGGAGCCCAGGAAAGTCTAAGGGACCAGCCCTGCCCTCCCTGACCTCAGACTCAGCCTCCAGGACTGTGGAGAATCTAGGAATCCATGTGGGTGCTGAAGCCCTAGGCTGAGGTGTTTTCTCACAGCCACCCCCTGAGACTCACAGTGGATTTGTCCTCCGGAGTCCCTGATGAGTCTGCGCCCTGGGGCCCTGTCTTGGTTCTGTGCTGAGCACACCTGCTCGCTGCCCTTTGAGGCTACTGCTCTGTGTGTGCCAATCTCCTGGCTGGGGCTGGAGACTTGCAGGTGGGAAGTGGGTGCTCTGCAGGAGCAGGGCGTGCACATCTGAAAACGTGAGGGTGATCAGTGCCAGGGAGCTGGCTTTGGCTGCCGCTGGAAGTGGATCTGGGGAGGAGCCACTCGAGGCACGAATCCCCCGGGAGGCAGTGGGCACCGAAGTCCCAGCTGACCAGGGCAGTTCCTGCTTCTTGTTTTTATAACCCAAGGTGTCCCAATTAGCCGCTGCTGCGGAACAAATCACCCTCAAACTTAGTAGCTTAAACAACGACTCATTTGTCTTCCCAGTTCCTCTGGGTCAGGATTCCAGGTGGGCTGGGCTTAGGGCTCTACTTGGAAAATATGCTTTATGGGCCCCGCTACTCCCTGCCGTGGTGGGGGCCCAGGAAGCATCCCCAGTTCGGTGGACAACGCTGAGGTGAGTGCTGGAGGGTGCTCACCACTGCTGGGCCCCTCTGTGCCTGCCATGTCCCTCTGTGCCTGCCGTGCCCCTCTGTGCCTGCCGTGCTGGGCCAGGAAGGACCCCCAAACCCACATAGCCCTTTGTCTTGCCTCACCCACCCCACACATCTTTCTCCCTCCCAAAACATCTGGTGAATACTGATTGCACCGTCCTGGGCCCACAGTGCTTGGGGCTGCTTCAGTCCCTGTGTCGGTGTCCCCAGAACTCACGTATTGAACTCCTACACCCCTGCGTGCTGCTGTTAGGAGACAGGGCCTGTGCCAGGTGAGCGATCTGCACAAGGCCGGAGCCCCATGAATGGCTTTCCCAGTGGTCAGCACAGATGCGGAGCCAGACACAGTGTGAGCGGAAGGCTGAGCATAGAGACAGAGTGAAGTGTGATGAAATGCCTTTCTCTTCAGCCGCACTGCGGGAAGAATTTCTGCTGCTCATGAGAAGAAATACAAAGATGGAGGAAGTCAACGGCCGAGGGAACTCAGGGAAGGGTGAACAGAGGCAGGAAGGCCGGGGGAAGCCAGACAGCCCTGGAGCTGGGAAGCAGGCAGAGCCGCCTTGTGGGTGCAGAGGAAGCCCCAGGAGCTCAGGTGGGTCGGGTCAGGGCTCGTCAGCCCTTTCTTGTGCTGCCTGTGTTCTTCCCTGAGTGCAGGAGAGGGAGAAAGAAAGGGAGAGACACAGAGACAGGGGGACACAGAGGTAGACCCAGATCTCCTCCCGCCCCCCTGCTCCTCAACACCGCCCATTCCACAGCCCGTGCCCTCCTGACGCGTCCCACAGGAAGCCAGCATCTCACAGAGGGCCTCTGTGGTGTTTTGTTAGCACCCCTGTGGACGCCGGGTCCATCTTCCTCAGCCTGGGAAGGACGGCGGCATCCCAGGCAGTGAGAGGCCTCTGGCCTTTGCGGAGCCTGAGGACCGACTGAGCTGTGCTTTCCTGGGACCGCCGTCGCCATGCGCTGGCTTTCTCTGTTCCTCTCTGCGAGGCTTTGAAGATGACAGCATTCATCTCCTGGAACGCCTAGCCGACAAAAACCATCACGTTTCCAGAGAGAAATAACAGCTCACCCAGAACCACGCCAAATATTTAGGACACTTGGTATCAAACCAAGGGTTTCTCTTAGATCCTAGGAGACTCAGAGGCTGAGATGGTTAAGAGCGTCTGGGGGCCTGGCCAAGTGCGGTGGAAGCCTGATGGTGCATGCTTCTTGGAAAGCTCAACCTTCATGTGCCCTTCTGACATTAACAACCCCAGGCCCCAGGTCTTTTCACCAGCAAAAGCAGGACCAAGTCCTCCTGCTGCAGGGCACCCTGGCATCTGCTCCCTTTACCCTTTGCGTGCAGGAACAGATGGATGTGTGCTGGAGGTTCTCACCGCAAAGCACGGGGACCAGCAGAGCCTCGGCTGTGGCAGCTGCAGGGAGACTCGGGAGTGAGGGACTCCCTCCTGCAGGATGGTTGTGTCAGCCGCTGTGGTGTTAACTCCATCTGCAGAAGACACGGTCATGGGCCATCCTCTCACTTCTGACCTTCTGAGGCCTTGGGAGCTGCACCCCTCTCCTTGTGCTCAGCCTGTTGCTGTGAGTCTCTCCCTTCTTAGGGCTCTGTCCACAGTGATCACTGTCATCCAGTGCCCTCCTTCCTCTGCCTGATGATGAGTTACCTCATGCCTGTCCAAATGCAACATACCAGTTCCTAAAACCTAGAGTTGATTTACAAGAAACCCCTCTATCTGGCACAGAACTTCGTAGTTCATGGACGATCCTGTGACAGGTGAGGAAGAGGCATCCCGCTGGACCTGCTGTTCCTACCCTTTGGGACAGGGCTGGGGCAACCCTGCCGGCCATGGCTACCGAGCAGAACTGCTCTAACCAGGGCTTGTCTTCTGGCGAAAGGTCAAACTGCACATACTTACACCCACAGCCACTATGCCTTTAGGTTCATGAGTTTGGTGTGCTTTGGAAACGGAGAATTTTTGACCTCTGGAAGGAACCAAATTAAAATGATACTTTCGTCAATTGTTGTTTATTAAATTAAATTTGGCTTCCCTCTGCTTTGGCCATAATCAAAACTTCTGGGTATTTAAAAATTGGAGTCTGATGCGGCTAAAGAAAAAAAACTTGGTTGATTCCACAGTAAAAGCCATTGCCTCGAGTTTCACTAAGACTAAAAACCTTATAGCTAACATTGCTTATTTTCTAAAAGATGTAAATGATGTTATTAAAGACACTTTGTCCCAAACACCCATGAGCTGGTTACCAGAATCTATGAAAACCCCACTCACAATGACACATCAGATGACTCATCAGGCAACTAATGAACTTACATGTCTACAAAACAGTATTGGTGGAGAAACATTCAAGGGCGGCCAAAGGCACAACTGACTCGTGCTTTGTCCAAAATTCAGCCCAGAAGAGACAATTCAGACAGTCCCAGGCCATTCTGACCTGCCAAGTGGACCCTCTGAGGTTTGGCAAATCGACTTCATCCAGACACTGCCTCTCAGGGCCATAAATATGTCGTGATCTGCATGTTTTCCTACTGGGTAGAAGCATTCCCTTGCAGACGTGCTGCCACCTCAGATGCTGCAAACTCTGTTAGAACAGATTCTCCTTAGGGGGCAGGAGCATATCTTCACAGGTAGTGACCAAGGAACTCCACTGGCCAGGTCAGAAATCTATGAAGTCTGGTCCACATGTCAGCAGTTTCATTGTGCCCACCATCCCAATCTTGCGACTGCTGGAAAGTGCAGGCAGCAGCATCAAGATTCAACTGGCAGAATTTCAGGAAGCACTAAAATGGCCCTGGCCAAAGGCACTTGCTGTGGATCTCCACCTTTTGGAAAACACAAGTTGTCACCTTTTGAAATTATCCCCGGGGGCTGGGGGAGGAGGGGAGCAATGCACATCATCCCTTCTGCTTTTAATAGTCAACTAATTAAAGGAGACATTCTCCAGTATTGCAAAGGAATAATTAAGGCTGTACACACGTCATACCCGGGCAAAACAATATTTATGCAGTGTGCTCCCAGGAGATAGAGACACCAGATGTCACAACCTTCAGCCTGATAATTTCATTGGAAAAGACGTTTACAAAAAGATTTCCTTCAACCTCTGGAAAAGTCCACGTTGGGAACTCCGTAACAATCCCTGTGTTGCCAAACTAAAAGGTGTTGACCCTTGGATTCAGGTTTCTCATTTAAAGAAATCTCCTATCCACTGCTGGAATTCAATCAGACTTGAAATGAGAACTGGCCCAAAGGGGAAGCAGATAGCAGTGGAGGTTGACTGAGGTCATGTCTGCCACGAGGGACGTGACTTCCTGGGACAAGTCCATCCCAGCAACAATGGACAGCATCAGATTCGCTGATTGAAATGTGACACTTTCTGGAGGAAGGACTTGATCAAAAGGGGGACATGTGAAAGAAAATGAAGTCAGTAAGGCTAAGGCTTTCTGAAGTGGAGCTGGGCGGCCGCAGGCGGTCTGCACTCACGTCTGCCAACGGCCAGTCCACAGGATGTGCCCATATACTTGGACAAACAGCTGAGGCCAGCACCAAAGGCCTCCACATCCCCCAGCTGGGAGTGCCCAGAACTAGCCAGTCAGAATGGGTTTGACTTAGGATTTCTGCCCAGCCAATGAACTGCCTCCAAAAACCCTTTGTGGAAATCCCCTATACAAATCTCTCCAGGCTGGGTGTGGTGGCTCACACCTGTAATCCCAGCACTTTGGGAGGCCGAGGTGGGTGGATCACCTGAGGCCAGCAGTTCAAGACCAGCTTGGCCAACATGGTGAAACCCCGTCTCTACTAAAAATACAAAAATTAACCAGGCATGGTGATGTGTGCCTGTAATCCCAGCTACTTGGGAGGGTGAGGCAGGAGAATCGCTTGAACCCACAAGGTGGAGATTGCAATGAGCCAAGATCACGCCACCGCACTCCAGCCTGGGCAACAGAGACTCCATCTCAAAAAAAACAAAACAAAACAAAACAACTCAGAAACCTCTCCAGTGTTTGCCTTACAGGACACTGCCCAGGGCTACCCTGTCTTAGTGTACCCAAACTGCAACCCTTTGTTTCCCAAATAAATGCTTTAGTTAATGGTACTAAAAATGAACAACGAAAAAGCAGATTCAAAACATTCAAATGGTTCTAACTCAATATGTTGGTATAGTCACAGCTGTTTACTGAAAACAAACAAACACTTAAAATTGCTCAACCCCAGGAGGTTGTGCAGAAAACAGGTGATGGGTGAGCCACTGGGCCTAGCCCACCATACAGCGGCCCTCTGTGCCTGTGTACCCCAACACACAGCGAAGCACCTGGGCGTGCCCATGCAGGCTGGCTTAGTGTTGCCTGACTGCACTGGAGTGAAACAGAGCCAGGCTGCTGCCTGTAAGGCCGGCTGCCTCGCAGAGGGTTAAACGGACTCATCCATCTCTCTCTGCGTCTGATAACTACGTCACCACCCGAGCTCATTATCTAGCCTTGCCACACGGCTTCTCAGCATCCGCCTCCGCATACCAGACCCAAGCCCACATTCAGCACTAAATTATGCATTTAACCCCCAGCCCACTGTTGATAAACCCTGCAGGAAAATTTTTTAAAGAAGCCCCATCAGACCCTGCCCAGTAGCAGTCTGCTCTGTATGCCCCCGGAAGGCCCACTTACCTAAGGTCCTGCCCACCTACCCATGACCACTAGCTCCAGGCATTTCCTGCTTCTTAATAGCAAATAAGATTGCCTTCACTTTGTTTCCCCAACAGTCAATCAAAGCTCAAGGTCCTGCCCGCCTACCTATGACCACTAGCTCCAGGCAATTCCTGCTTCTTAATAGCAAATAAGATTGCCTTCACTTTGTTTCCCCAACAGTCAATCAAAAACCAAGGTTCTGCCTGCCTACCCATAACCACTAGCTCCAAACATTTCCTGCTTCTTAATAGCCAATAAAATTACCTTCACTTTGTTTCCCCAACAGCCAATCAAGGCCCACTTACCCAAAGTCCCACCTGCCTACCAATGGCAACTAGTTTCAGGTACTTCCTGCTTCCTGACAGCCAATAAAATTGCCTTTGCTTTGTTTCCCCAATAGCCAATCAATCACCTTCTCTCCCCATAAAACCCCATGACCTAAACAGCCGGGCATGACTTCTTTGGCCCCTTCCTGGACCACAGAACCTCGCTTGGGAGCTGAATAAATTAACTTCTCATTTTCTTATACTTGCCTCAGTTTCCTCATTTTACCTCGGCAATAAACCTTACACTGCCATTCACACAAATTTTTAAAATGAAACCTTTATCAAGGGAGCACCTTTGGACCATTTTTTAAAACTCTGGAATCATGACTTGGAGCTGGCAGAACAGGCTGTGGCGATGGACTTGAGCAACCAACATTGCTCAAGACATGAGATTTATATCCATTCCAAGTTGCAAATTCATCTTTTTTTCCTGCAACAAAAAGACCGTTAGCTTAAAAAAGGGAGTGGTGGCCGGCGCGCAGTGGCTCAAGCCTGTAATCCCAGCACTTTGGGAGGCCAAGGCAGGTGGATCATGAGGTCAAGAGATCGAGACCATCCTGGTCAACATGGTGAAACCCTGTCTCTACTAAAAATACAAAACATTAGCTGGGCATGGTGGCGCGTGCCTGTAATCTCAGCTACTCAGGAGGCTGAGGCAGGAGAATTGCCTGAACCCAGGAGGCGGAGGTTGCTGTGAGCCAAGATCGCGCCATTGCACCCCAGCCTGGGTAACAAGAGTGAAACTCTGTCTCAAAAAAAAAAAAAAAAAAAAAAAGGGAGTGGGTTCCATCATCCCTACAGCAGCTAAGACAACCCCTTGGAGTCCACCTGGACTCCCAGCCCCAACTTCCTGATGTTCAGACCCAGCAACTCCTTCTAGAGATACTGCTGGCACTCTGGGCCTCTAGTTAAATTAAATTTGGCCTAAAGCTGCCCCCATTCTTTGAATTTCTACCTAGTGAACTGCAACCTAACTAAGCATGCAAACAAACTCAACCTAATGAATCTGTTCTTGTAACAAGTAGCTGAGTCTCAGCCAATCGCAAGCTGCCAGTGGAACAGACCACACCCACATGGAGCAGGCAACCAGCTGTAGCCAATCAGGCTGTTCCTTGCCTCACGACCATGTTCTGTCTGTAAGTGCTGCCTGCTCATGTCTCTGAGTGGAGCTCACTGAATCTCTCCAGGTTCTGAGTGCTGCCCAATTCATGAACTGTTCTTTGTTCAAATAAACCCTGAAATTTTTAAAAAGTTTTTTTGAGACAGAGTCTCACACTGTTGCCCAGGCTGGAATGCAGTGGCACAATCAGCTCACGGCATCCTCTGCCTCCCAGGTTCAAGTGATTGTCCTGCCTCAGCCTCCCGAGTAGCTGGGATTAGACGTGTACCACCAAGCCCGCTGGGCTAATTTCTGTATTTTTTTAAGTAGAGATGAGGTTTCACCATGTGGCTGGGCTGGTCTCAAACTCCTGACCTAAAGTAATCTGACTGCCTCTGCCTCCCAAAGTGCTGGGATTACAGCACTTGCATCCAGACTAAGTTTTCTTTCAACACTCATGACCACTGTCTGACACAGCAAGGGCCTCCTCACCAGCCTCTGGCTTCCAAGCTGTTCTCTGCACAGTGGCCACAGCATGCCCTGCTCGGGACCCACAGTGGACCTCCTGCCCACACACCTCCCAATGCACCCCTGGCCCAGCGGCTCCATCTGTCACACCAGCTTCTCTCTGCCTTGGCCGTGTGCGCCCCGGGCCTCTGCACTCAGTTCCTGGTGTTGCATGCTCCAGCCCCTCCCCTTCCCAAGCCCCTCCTAACCTCCCCCCTCCTCCAGGCTGCTTTCTCCACTCTAGGCGTGCAGCATTCACCAGCGCCTAGCACACAATCTTCTCACTGGCTGGTGTTTTCCCACCACAAAGGCCATACAGCCATCTCCTATGTGCCTAAAACGCTGGAAGTTTTCAAATGTTTTACAACTGTGGGATTCCCTCCCTAAAGAGGCCTCCCACAGGCTAATGAACAGAGGGCCGGCTGCTGTCCGTGGCGACGAGTCTTGCAGGGCGCCTTGAGCAGACCCTGACCATACTGGGGGCCCAGGGGTTCTGGCAGAAGGAGTGTCCTGACGTAGATGCCGCAGCACTCAGGCCAGCAGGAGCGCCCCTACCCTGCTCCCCCACACCTGGTCGCCATCTGTATTCTGGGAAATCTGAAAGGATTCTTCCATTTTCCGCTGGGTGGCAGGAAAAGAGTCTACACTCCACAGCTACCAACTACCATAAAGCAGTTTATTTTTCTTAAAAAGGAAGGTACGTGGTCAGTCCAAACTGGTTTATACAGCTCTCAGCCTGAAGATAATTCAACTGATGAAAAAGGCACTGTTTTTAGAACAAATGGAAAAAGAATAAATATGTCACCACTGACCCTGCACAGCTCTGAGTAACACCACAGAACCCTGCCACAAGTTCAGGGTCAATGTTAAAAGCTTGAGAAGAAGACACAGCAAGGTGATGTCCTAGACTAGCCCGGCTCCGAAGGAAAGAGCCGTCTGTCCCTCCTCACTCACTGTCCTGTCACACACGTCTGTGTCACTGTTCCTCTAGCAGGTGTGGAAAGTGGCAGGCTCAGGCCCCACTAGCGTGATGGAGGGTCACACAACACCATGGAGGGAAGGTCGCAAAGAGCAATGGGCCAAAGGGGTGAGGGGGGGCCCCCCCTGACCCTGAGGACCCCCGAGGCACTGCTGCTCCTCCCTCCATTCTGTGTCCAGCACTGCCCTTTTTGCAGGTGCCCCTTGTGGTTGTAGCATAAAGACCTAAAAATGATTTCTGTAAAATGGGTATAACGAGCTCCCTGATAAGGCAGCTCACCCTAGACAGCCTTTTGGAGTCGGTGTGACCGTCCTTCCTCATTTCCAGTTCTCAAGAGTGCGGAGGGCCCACATGCATCTGCCAGTCAGGGCGAGGGTGGGTGGCTGGGTTAGGACGGGCAGCCAGCCAGCCCTGGTGTGAGGAGGGCAGAGCCATAATTTCCTACAGACAATCCACTGAGTGTCTGCCCCAAGGCATCACTGAAGAACTTCCCAGCACGCTGACGTGCCAACAGTGGGGCCTGAACTGTCATCACTCCATGGGGCTCCCTGAGGCCTCAGGCCGCTCCCTGTGCAGCACCAGGTCTGCCTTTCACGCATCCTGGGAGAAAACACACTCGCAGGCAGCCTCCTGCTGCACAGAGGGCACAGGAGGTTCCTAAGGCCCCGGCTGCTCCCACAGAATTTAAAATGACGCTGTTCCTTGCACCGGCTCCCAGGGAAACGTCAGCCCCACGTCCACCCAATGGAGGCAGCTCAACTCACTTAAAATATGAAGCCACGAAAGGCGGCTGGAAAGGCCCCGAGCTGGAGTCTGACACACTCCCTGCTTCTGGACACACAACTGAACTGTGGGTTCAGACACCGCCTGCAAACACAACCACCACCCTGAAGGCAGCGGAGCCTCTTCATAAGCCGACGGTGGCCAGGAACGCCAGGGACCGAACGCCACTCTAGATGCGTCATACCCCAAGGGTGGGGCCTCCGCTGGGCCTGGCTGGGCAGTAGAGGCTGACTCCACGATGGCGGAGTGTGCGCCCGCCCGCGTCGGCCGGGCCAGGAGCGGCGCTGTCTCAGTAGGTGATCTTCCAGTGCGTGGGCTGCTCACACGCCTTCTCTTGGTCTCCGCAGAATCTGTTGTACGTTGTCCTGGGGTCCAACCCCAGGATTTCTCTTTCCTCATGAATCCGGAAAGAAAATGTTGAGACTGAGGTGCCGATAAAAAACCTGCAAAGGATCACAGAGGTTCCTGAGTTACACAGAATTGAGAGAAGCAGGTGAGCAACATGAGTGGGTTCCACGGAACCAACATGGCCGCACCCAAGCGACCGCATGGGCCAGCTGCCCATCCCCCAACCCAGCAACACACACGCCAGCCGGCCGTCCGCCATAGGAACCGCACACGACGGCC
>NW_022436948.1:1378450-1425189 GCF_009761245.1 Sapajus apella | reverse complement strand
CCGCCCCCCCCCACCCAGGAACCGCACACGTCGGCCGGCCGCCCCTCTGCTGGCACACCTCCCTCAGGTGGCCTCAACATCTGCGCTCTGAGGGGCTCTCCCCTGCTGCCTCATGGTCGGCGGCCGCCATGCTCTTGTCCTGCCACACGCCCCCTGGGAGCCATCCTCGTCACCAAATGCCAGGCCCGCACGGTGCAGGTCGAATGTCTCCTAGAGATTCCCACTAATCAAGACACTGTATAGCCAAGGCACAGGGGTCCTTATGCTGAGACACAGCAGAAATCACGGAGGTCCAGGCCCCTCCACGTACAGGCTGCATGGGCTGGTGGGGACACCCTTCTCCAGGGGTCCTCTTGACCTCTGGGTCAGCAGCCTGCCCATTCCTCTCAATCCCCTCTCCAGCAGCACTTTATCAAAGATGACGTGCACAGCGCTGTACATGGAGCCACGGGCCAGGAGGCTGCACAGACCTGGCTGCTGCTGCGTGGGGTGCCGCGTTGGTGGGGAGACCTCACCACCCCATGCAGAGAGGCTGCCAGAGTGGGCGGCGCCGGTCCGGAGGCGGAGAAGCTCAAAGTCAGCGGGCACACACCTCCTGCAACTGAGGGGAGGGGGCTGAGAGCCTGGTGTGACACCTCCCCACAGCAGACCTCCTGGGCTGAGGAGACAGCAGGGCCAAGCTCACAGTCAGAATCCCAAGGCCACACTGGAGACTCCGGCCAGCTCGCGAAGAGCTCCTGCACACCTCCACCAGGACCACAGAAGTCAGCACGGCATCTGGTCTGTTTAACATGGAAAGGATCTGACTCCGCCGCAGACAGAATCACCCAGAGCCACTGTGGGTCTCACACGCAACACCAGACGTGTGGAGAGGCACTGACACAGGAGGCAGGAGAACCCACACAGACCACACACACGCACAGGGGAGAGGCAGGAGAACCCACACAGACCACACATACGCACAGGGGAGAGGCAGGAGAACCCACACAGACCACGCATACGCACAGACCACGCACACGCACAGGAGAGAGGGAGGAGAACCCACACAGACCACGCACAGGCACAGGAGGGAGGGAGGAGAACCCACACAGACCACGCACAGGCACAGGGGAGAGAGAGGGGAACCCACACAGACCACGCACATGCACAGGGGAGAGGGAGAACCCTCACAGACCACGCATACGCACAGACCACGCACACGCACAGGGGAGAGGGAGGAGAACCCACACAGACCACACACATGCACAGGGGAGAGGGAGGAGAACCCTCACAGACCACACATACGCACAGACCACGCACACGCACAGGGGAGAGGGAGGAGTACCCACACAGACCACACACATGCACAGGAGAGAGGGAGGAGAACCCACACAGACCACGCACACGCACGGGGAGAGGGAGGTGAATCCACACAGACCATGCACACGCATAGGACCACAGGCATCGGAAAGCTCTGTGACCGCAGGGAGAATCGTTCCCTCCCCTTTCGTTTTCCATTTCACTCGAAATGTTCCGTCGTAATCCCAACCTTGGTCTCCTGTGTGGACCGGCAGACAGGCCTATGGAGGAAGAGGCCCAGGCCCCCTCCCGCAGCAACCCCATGAGAATGATCGCGGGAGGGCCTGCGCTTCCAGCCTTGAGGACACTCGTGGACGCCCTTCAACACACACAGCACCAAGGATGCGCCCAAGCCCAGGGCCCAGGCAACTCCCAGGTAGGGGGCAGACAGGAGCAGAAGCTGGGAATGATGGGAAAACAACAGCCAAGACGAGGCTCTGAGACGAAGCGATGCCGACAGCCTGCTACGGAGGAAGTCTGTGCGTGAGAACTAACGGAGGAAGATGAATAGCGAACTTCAGCCCAGGAAACACGGAGTCAGGCGTTCCAGGAGCCGCGGGCGAGGAGGCAAACAGTACGGAAATGACCACTATGTACACACAGGCCCATCCCTTTTGAAAGTCCGAGATGCCCTCCTGGCTGACAGTGCAAAGCGGGCAGGCACCTGGCATGTGAGCAGATCCACTGGTCAATGATCGCGACACCTCCGTCCTTGTAGAGCTCCAGCTCCTCCCACGTGGGTTCAAACCTCACCATCTCGGGTAAGAGCTTTTTTAGCTCTTCATATTCTGCAAAGTAGAAGAAGAGACCCTTTGAACTGGGATCCGCCAGTAAGCACAGATAGGTCTCCCTTTAGCGGAAAGACTTGGCCTCTTGTTAATTCGTTACGAAGTGGCTCAAAAGGTGCAGACACACATTCAGCTTCACCCTCCCAGGAATCTCAGCTGAAGATCATGCAGGCCTAGCTCTACCCAGAACCGAACCAGGAATCAAAAAGACACGAAAGGCATTAAAGCTCCATACCCCTCCTGACAGCATCTGTGGCCACAAACACCTTGTCCAGCCGCTGAGTCTTCATGAGGCTGCGGATCTTCCTCACGGCCCCTTCTAGACTGGGCACATCCTCTCTGTGACCCCAGATAAAATCTTTTCTTCTCAGGTGGACTCCCAAGTAGGGGCCCCCTAGTGCCGAGCCCAGCGTGACCTAGCAAAGAACCACATGGAAATGCAGAAACTGACAGGCGGACTCGGGGCTCATCATGGGCACCCGATGAAACTCGAGACGCAGAGGGACGGCCGCTTCCACATGGTGGCCTTCCACGGGTGGCCTCCAGGGCTGTCTAAGGGATTGAGGTGGAATCTCGGGGGCAACCAGATATCTTTTTAAGAAGCAGTATTAATTATCACAGATCCTTTTTTCTGAAGTAAATAAAAGCATTTAAAAGGAGAACAGCGCGTGGTGACTCACGCTGTGAACTTCTGCTCCAAGAACCACCACAGGAATGTGCCAGAGGCCAAAATAACTCATGGACCCTGCAGATGAAGCAGCTCACACCTGCAAACTCCCGGAGAACCAAAGCACTCTGCTGCTCTCCTGAAAGCGCCACCAACGCAAGCCGTTACAGAAAATCTTAATACAACAACCCCGCTCCAAGGACGGAGAAAACAGCAGCTGAATCCACCACCTGCAACATCCTGGCTGACCAGAGGGCCCAGGTCTGTCCACGTGACAACTTCATTGTAGCATACCTGCATTTGAGAATACCAGTGCACTAAAAAGACTACAACCAAGGACCCCCTAGAGTCCACTTCACTCCCCTGCCACCTCCATCACAGCAGGTGCTGTATCCACGACTGGGAGACCCGAAGACAGATCGCATCACAGGACTCTTATAGACATCCCCCAGCGCCATCCCGGGGCCTGGTGGCCCACTGGGTGGCCAGACCCAGAAGAGCAGTAACAATCACTGCAGCCCAGCTCTGAGGAAGCCCCATCCCTAGGGGAAGGGGGAGAGCACCACACAGCACCCTGTGGGACAAAAGAATCTGAACAGCAGCCCTGGAGTTCCAGATCTTTCCACTCAAATAGTCTACCCAAATGAGGAGGCAGAAAAGCCACTGTGATAATATGACAAAACAGGGTTCTATAGCACCCCAGAAGATCATAGCAGCTCCCCAGCAATGGATCCAAACCAAGAGGAAATCTCTGAATTGCCAGATGAAGAATTCAGAAGGCTGATTATTAAGTTACTCAAGTAGGCACCGACAAAGGTGAAAAACAAATTAAAAAAAAAAAATAGAATACAGATGAAAAACTCTCCAGAGAAATAAATATCATAAAGAAAAATCAATTGCAACTTCTGGAAATAAAAGACACACAAAGAAACAAAATACACTGCAAAGTTTCAACAATAGAAGAAAGAACTACAGGGCTCAAAGACAAGGTTTTCAAACTAACCCAGTCCAACAAACACAAAGAAAAAAGAGTAATTAAAAGACAAATGAACAAAGCCTCCAAGAAATTTGGGATTATGTTACACAACCAAACCTAAGGATAATTGGTGTTCCTGAGGAAGAAGAGGAATCTAAAAGTTTGGAAAACTGATTTGAGGGAATAATTGAAGAACACTTACCTGGTCTTGCTAGAGATCTAGACATCCAAATACAAGAAGCTCAAAGAACACCTGGGCAATTCATCACAAAAAGATCACCTAGGCACACAGTATTCAGGTTATCTAAAGTCAAGACGGAGGAAAAAATCTTAAAAGCTGTAAGCCAAAGCACCAGGTAACCTATAAAGGAAAGTCTATCAGATTAACAGCAGATTTCTCAGCAGAAACCCTACAAGCTACAAGGGACTTGGGTGGGTCCTAGCTTCAGCCTCCACAAACAAAATAATTATCAGCCAAGAATTTTGTATCCAGCAAAACTAAGCTTCATAAATGAAAGAGAGATCATCTTTTTCAGACAAGCAAATGCTGACAGAATTCACCACTACCAAGCCAGCACTACAAGAAATGCTGAAAGAAGTTCTAAATCTTGAAACAAAACCTCAAAATACACCAAAATAGAACCTCCTTAAAGCATAAATCTCACAGGGTGTACAAAACAATAATACAATGAAAAAAAAAAAAAAAAAAAAGAAAATAGGATATTCAGGCAGCAACTAGCATGATGAGAAGAACAGTACCTCACACCGAAATACCAAAGTTAAATGTAATAGAACAGTACCTCATACTGCAATACCAAAGTTGAATGTAAATGGCCTAAATGCTCCACTTAAAAGAAACAGAATGGGAGAATGGATAAAAATCCACCTAAAAGCTATGAGGCAAAAGTCTTCAAGAGACTAACGTAACATGTAAGGACTCACATAAACTTAAGGTAGAGGGGTGGAAAAAGATATTAATGCAAATGGAAACCAAAAGTGAGCAGAACTCTTTTATCAGACAAAACAGACTTTAAAGAAACAGCAGTTAAAAAGAGATGGAGGGACATTATCTAATGATAAAAGGATTAGTCCAACAGAAAAATATCACAATCCTAAATATACTTGCACCTAATACTCGAGCTACCAAATTTATAAAACAATTACGACTAGACCTAAGAAATGAGAGAGACGGCAACACAATAGTAGTGGAGACTTCAATATTCCATTGACAGCACCAGACAGGCCATCAAAACAGAAAGTCAACAAAGAAACAAGGAACTCAACTATACCCTAGAACAAATGGATTTAACAGATAATTACAGAACATTCTACCCAACAACTGCAGAACATTCTGTTCATCAATACATGGAACATTCTCCAAGGTAAGTCATATGACTGGCCACAAAACAAATCTCAATAAATTTAAGAAAATCAAATTATGTCAAGTACCCTCTCAGGCCACAGTGGAGGGAGAGAGATCCAAGATGGCTGATCACTAGCAGCTCGGGATTGTAGCTCCCAGTGAAAGCGCAGAGAACGAGAGGACACACTTTCAGATGAATTTTCATTGCTCATGCACCAGGAGACTCCCAGTGGAGGAGCCCCACGGGTCGCCAGCGCAACTCTTGTGGCCGACGAGGTGGTTTTGCCGCTGCCTTGGTGCGGCGGTTCTTGGTGCAGAGTCAGAAAAGCACCATCAATCTTAACGCCGCTGTTTTGGCTGGCGCAGTGGGTTGCTCAGATTCTAGCGCCGGGAATCAACAAGTTGGACGCCCACTCAGAAACCCAACTATAAAGATGGTAATTATAAAGACCACAGATGGATAAATCTATAACGAAGGGAAGAAACCAGCCTAAAAAGGATGAGAATACCCAAAATTAGAATGCCTCTCTCTCTACAGGGGATCACAGTTCCTCATCAGCAACAGAACAAGGCCTGATGGAGAAAGACTGTGTTCCAGGTGGATGATAAGAAACTTCTGGGAATTAAAAGAACTTGTTCTAACCCAATGCAAAGAAACTAAGAACTTTGAAAAAAGGTTTGACGAAATATTAACAGGCCACAGTGGAATAAAACTGGAAATTAAATCCAAAAGGATCCTCAAAACTATACAAATACATGGAAATTAAATAATCTGCTCCTGATCTTTGGGTTAACAATGAAATCAAGATGGAAATTTAAAAATTCTTTGAACTGAACTAGTGACATAATCATCAAAATCCCCGGGATGCAGCAAAAGTGGTGCCAAGAGGAAAATTCACAGCATTAAATGCCTACATCAAAAAATCTGAAAGAGCACAAATAAACAGTCTAAGATCACACCTCAAGGAACTAGAGAAACGAGAACAAATCAAACCCAAATCCAGCAGAAGAAAAGAAATAACCAAGATGAGAGCAGAACTAAATGAAACTAAAATGAACAAACAAAAAAATACAAAAGTTAAATGAAACAAACAGCTGGTTCTTTGAAAAGACAAACAAAATTGATAGACCATTATTGAGATTAATGAGAAGAGAGATGATCCAAATGAGCTCAATCAGAAACGAAACGGGATATATTGCAATCGCTACCTCAGAAACACAGATGATCATCCAAAGCTACTACGAACACTTTTATGTGCAAAAACTGGAAAACCTAGAGGATAAATTCCTGGAAATATACAACCCTTCTAGATTAAACCAGGAAGAAACAAACTCTGAACAGACCAATAACAAGTAGTGAGATTGAAACAATAATTTAAAAACTGCCAACAAGAAAAGCCCAGGACCCAATGGATTCACAGCTGAAATCTATCAGACATTCAAAGATCTGGTGAAAGATCCTACTGAAAACTATTCCAAAGACAGAGAAAGAGGGAATCTCCCCTAAATCAATAAACCAATATCCCTGATAAACATAGATGCAAAAATCCTCAACAAAATACTAGCTAACCGAATCCAACAGCACATCAAAAAGATTACACACTATGATCAAGTGGGTTTCATACCAGGGATGCAGGGATGGTTTAATGTACACAAGTCAAAAAATCTGATCCACCACACAAACAGCACTAAAAACAAAAATCGTATCATTTCAATAGATGCAGAAGAAGCATTTGACAAAATCCAGCATCACATTATGATTAAAGCCCTCAGCAAAGGTGGCATAGAAGGAACATACCTCAAGGTCTCTGAAAAGACCTTCACTTTGAAAAGTCATCTATGACAAATCCAAAGCCAACATTATAGTGAACGGGGAAAAGTTGAAAGCATTCCCCTGGAGAACTGGGGCAAGACAAGGTGCCCACTCTTACCACCTCTATTCAACACAATACTGGAAGTCCTAACCAGAGCAATCAGACAAGACAAAGAATTAAAGGGCATCCAAATTGGTAAAAAGTAAGTCAAACTGTCACTGTTCACCGATGATATAATAGTGTACCTAGAAAAACCCTAAAGACTCATCCAAAAAGCTCCCAGATCTCATAAATGAATTCAGTAAAGTTTCAGGATACAAAATCAGTGTATTCCAAAAGACGGACAAAGTCGTAAGTCAGTAGCACTGCTATCCACCAACAACAGCCAAACTGAGAATCAAACCAAGAACTCCTTTTACAACAGCTGCAAAACAAAAACAAAAAAAACCCATAAAACTTGATTTCTACAAGGAAAGTTATAAAACACTGCTGAAAGAAATCATAGACAACATAAACTAATGGAAACACATCCCATGCTCATGGATAGGTAGACTCAATATTGTGAAAATGACCACACTGCAAAAGCAATCTATCAGTGCAATTCCCATCAAAATGCCATCACCATTCTTCACAGAACTAGAAAAAAAATCCTAAAATTCATATGGAACTGAAAAAGAGCCTACATACCCAAAGCAAGGCTAAGCAAAAAGTACAAATCTGGAGGCATCACATTACCCAACTTCAAACTATCCTACAAGGCTATAGTTACCAAAACAGCATGGTACTCCTAAAAAATAAGTAAGTAAACCAGTGGAGCAGAAACAAGAACCCAGAAATAAAGCCAAATACTTAGAGACAACTGATCTTTGACAAAACAAACAAAAACATAAAGTGGGGAAAGGACACCCTATTTAACAAATGGTGCTGGGATAATTGACAAGCCACATGTAGGAGAATGAAACTGGATCTTCATCTCTCACCTTAAAAAAAAACAACTCAAGGTGGATCAAAGACTTAAATCCAAGATCTGAAATCATAAAAATTCTAGAAGATAACATCGGAAAAACTCTTCTAGACATTGACTTAGGCAAATCATGACCAAAAGCCCAAAAGCAAATGCAACAAAAACAAAGATTAATAGGATATAATTAAACTAAAAAGCTTCTGCACAGCAAAACAAACAAATCAGCAGAGTAAACAGCCCCCAGAGTGCGAGAAAATACAAACTTTGCATCTGACAAAGGACTAATATCTAGAATCTACAAGGAACTAAAACAAATCAGCAAGAAAAAAAAAAACAATCCTATCAAAACGTGGGCTAAGAATGTGAATAGACAATTCTCAAAAAAAAGATACACAAATGGCCAACAAACATATGAAAAAATGCTCAACATCACTAATTATCAGGAAAATGCAAATGAAAACCACAATGGCATACCACCTTACTCCTGCAAGAATAGCCATATGTAAAAATCCAATAACAGGCCAGGTGTGGTGGCTCACGTGTGTAATCCCAGCACTTTGAGAGGCCGAGATGGAGATCACCTGAGGTTAGGAGTTCGAGACCAGCCTGGCTAACATAGTGAAACCCTGTTTCTACTAAAAATGCAAAAAATTAGGTGGGCATGGTGGCAGGTGCCTGAAATCCCACCTACTCGAGAGGCTGAGGCAAGAGAATCACTTGAACCCAGGAGGCAGAGGTTGCAGAGAGCTGAGACTGTGCCATTGCACTCCAGCCTCAGCGACAAGAGCAAAATCTCATCTAAAAAAAAAAATCCAAAAATAAAAGATGCTGGTATGTATGTGGTTAAAGGGAAGACTTTCACACTCGTAGTGGGAATGTAAACCAGTACAGCTACTATGGAAAACAGTGTGGAGATTCCTTAAAGAACTAAAAGTAGAGCTACCATTGATCCAGCAATCCCACTCCCGGGTGTGTACCCAGAGGAAAAGAAGTTGCTATATGAGAAAGTCCCTTGCACACACATTTACAGCAGCAACATTCACAACCGCGAAGATACAGAACCAGCCTAAATGTTCACCGACCAACGAGTAAAGAAAATGTGGTACGTTGGCCATAAGGAGGAATGAAATGAATGCATCTGCAGCAACCTGGATGGAGGTGGAGGCCACTGTTCTAGGTGAAGTCACTCAGGAAGGAGAACCAAACATCATGTGTTCTCACTCACACGTGGGAACTAAGCCATGAGGACGCAAAGGCCTAGGAATGACACAGCAGACTTTGGGGACCTGAGGGGTAGAGTGGGAGGGGTGAGGGATAAAGACTACACACTGGTTAGAGTGTACACTGCTCGGTGACAGGCACACCAAAATCTCACCATCATTGCTAAAGAACTTATCCATGTAACCAAACAAAACCTGTTCCCCAAAAACAACTGAGGTTTAAAAAATGATAAAATAAGCCAGGCATGGTGGCTCATGCCTGTAATCCCAGTGCTTTGGGAGGCCAAGGAGGGTGGATCACCTGAGGTCAGGAGTTCGAGACCAGCCTGGCCAACACGGCAAAACCCTGTCTGTACTCAAAATACGAAAATTAGCCGGGCATTGTGGTGTGTGCCTGTAATCCCAGCTACTCGGGAGGCTGAGGCAGGAGAACTGATTGAACCCAGGAGGTGGAGGTTACAGTGAGCTGAGATCACGTCACTGCACTCCAGCCTAGGTGACAGAGCGAGACTGTCTCAAAAAAAAAAAAAAAAAATTTAAAATTAAAAATAAAATTTACAAGAATAAAAAATAAAACACTGAAAATACAAACGAGATAAAAATGAAAAATCTATGTTTTTCCCCAGTAAAAACTGTCCAAGTAACTTAATTATTGCTGGAACAATGAATGCCATTCCACTTGGAAGTAGCTCAAATATCCCATAAAGAACAAACAGGTAAAACAGCATTTCTATGAAAGTTTCGTTTAAAAAACACTAAACACAGATATTGAAAATGCTTAAAAATAACATCAAGTTGAAAATGGGTGGGTAATACCCCTTTTGGGTGCCGAGGAAGGAGAGCTAGGCAGACCCCCAGCACAATTAGTGCCTAAAGAATAATTTACTGCTCATTTATTTATTTCCATATAATCTTTTTATATATATCTTAGTTCATAGTCGGAGGAATGCCTAAAGCAGACACGGTAGAGCATGAACTAAGGGAAAAACAGTTATACCAGGATGAGAATTTATGGCCCAGGCGGCCGTGTTCAGTATCATAAAGATACCCACTGTATGGCAGGCTTGGAGCAAGAGTCACTGCTCCTGAAAGGAGTTTCAGTACCTTATGTCCAGTTCTTTTAGAAGGCTGGCCTCAGGCTGGCAATCTCGGGAGCGTCTGAGGGCTTAAAACCCCTCCGGTATAATGGCACCTTGGTGGCTGTACAACCTGTCAAATCTCTAGCCACTGTGCTGACTCAAAGCATCCTCCTATAGAATTCCTCAGAAGTAGCCTGCCCCTAGATAAGAGATGGTGCACACTGCACCTTCTTCACTGAGCACGGCCCACCTCCTAGCCTCGGTGAATTGATGGGGGTGACCCTTTGCTTATTGCCCATATGACTGTCTTGACCCTATCACTGTTCTTAAGATGACCTCACTCACTACCCTGCCCCCTAACCTATACCCAATAAATACAGACGCTCCTGGATGTTCAGGGCCTCGCCTATCTCTGCTCATAGGTGGCATGGCCCCCGGAGCCCAGCTGTGTTTTCCAGTTCTTCGGTGTCTCGTCTCTTTACTTCTCGGATCCTGCGCCTCAGCACAGCAATAGGGGACACCCCACGACCCTGTAGGGCTTGACCCTACAAAAAGCAACACGTTTGTTGAAATGACACACTGCGACGAGGGCCCCAGGTCCCAGCACCTCCCGAGAGCAAGTAATTACCGAGACTCACATCCCAGAGAGGTGCTGAAGCATCCACACTGCCAACCCTGCTGTGACTTGAAATTGAAGGGATGAGTTTTTGAGCATCTCAAGAGAACTTACGTTTTCTCTTATAAAAGAAGGGAGAGGAGCTACCTGCATCTTCGTCCAGTCCTCCTGGAAGGGGATCCTGTCCGTGGCATCTGTGGAGTTGAGGTGCCTACTCCTGAACTGGTCGCCCACCTCCCGCAGGTGCCTGGCGAACACCATGCTGCGACGTGTCTGTGGAAACGGCCACGGGTTCGGCTGAGAACACGCCCGCCCCCCTGCCAGGTAGCCCTCCGGGGCGGGTCCTTCCACTGTTGCCACTGCCCACCCCGCAGCTGCCACAAGCCCCTCAGTCACGTCCCTCATCAACGCTTGCCCGAGAAGCAGCGCCATCCACGGCAGAGGCTCCCAAAAGCTCTCCTGCAGGAAGCCAATGCCAGGCCAGCTGCCTACCACCACCGGCTCTGCCAGTCCCCCTTGGGAGGCTGCGGCACGCGCTGGGCGGTCGGCTGTGTCCCTGGTCTCTCTCCAACTCAACTTCCATCTCACTCCATAAGCGCGTCTTCCTTTTGCCAAACTGAACGGGACTGACCCGCCTGAAGCCCCACGTGAGGGTGACAGTGTCTCCCGGAGGCAGATCCCGGCTTTACAAGCTGCTGCCCCAGTGAACACGTCACCGGACCTACTGTGCCCACGGGAGGGAGCAGCTGCTTCCCAACCTCTGCTCCATTCACCCACAGAACCAGGGTGGCTGTGGAAAGTCACCCATCAACGCAGAAAAGGACACCAGGGGGAAAGACCCACTGCAGAAAACAGCCCCACCTTTCAAAACTAAAGAGAGGAGCAGGGAGGGGTCTGCGTTCCAGCCACTGATGGAGTCAATGACCTGGGGGCTGACTCCAAGATGCCGCCATAGCTCAGGGCCTGTGGCATCAGAACTGAGAGCTGGGCGGGCCTGCAGCCACGTGACATTCCGGGGTGGACAGGGTCACGGCAGGTGCCCAAATCCACAGCTTTCATTATCATTTTAACCAGCAAGCTCCAAAAAGAGCTGTCAACTGTTTAAAATTTTCAAAAAATAAATACTGGACAACACACAGTAGTTTAGACAGACTCCCGAGCAAACACTCACATCCCAGTATTCCTTTCCGCCATAGTGGTCATGAAGCAGGTTTTCGGCTCGGTCTAACATCACAGACCTGTTTTTAAACAGAAGAATCAACAGTTAATAAGAGTTAAGGATGATGACATTCACACTCTCTCAGAACACAAAGTGGGAGAACCCTGGGCCGGGGAAGCAGGGACTGTCCCAGAGGGACACCAGCCAGGGCACGTTGGGCGGCTGTGGCTGAGACACGGGGAGGCTGCTGTCGGCCTCCACACCACGGTTCTGAGGGGGCTTTCACGCCCACAGCCAACAGAAAGAATTGACATCAGAGAAAAGTATCTCCTAATTTAAGGAGCAAAGTTGAGAGTGGGCAAGAGGTTATGGCAAGCCACAGGTGCGCCTGGAGAGGGGAAGGTGGGGGAAGCTTTTATTTGGCAAAGAAGAGAGGTTCACAGAAGCTGCTGGGAACAGAGTTCACTGACTCTGGGGGTCAGAGCTGGAGCTGCATCTGATCCCTGGCAGAGCTGCCATCATTGGACTGGCAGTCTTTTGACAGCATGTCGTCCGAATTACTGCAGCCCCTGAGAACGGCCGGTGGCGAACCTGGTTGTAGGAACACATGCATGTGTGGACCTAGGTCTGACAGTCATCCTGGTGCCCGTGATGGTCACACTACCTAATTCCAGCGAGGCAAGGCCTCCCCTACTCCAGCCACTGAACCAATTGTCACCAAACTCCCTAGAGCTCTTGATGCAAAATAAAAATGAAACACATGAAACGGATTGTGAACAAACAGACCCCGAATATTGGGGCGGTAAAGGCTGCAATACCAAAATCCAGAAACTTTTAATGAATGGACTGATAACATGACTATGGAAAAAAATTTAACTTCTACAGAGAAAAAATTAGTGACATAACTAAGCTGGCATTTTATCGTTTCAAAAGGCTTTTAAGTGTAGTTGTACTCTGAAATCAAAAGAAACAAATGAACAGAACAGATTCCACACTTCACTATCAGATCCACACAGATGCAAGCTCAGCCCTGGTGACTCCCTGGGAACCAGCTCTGCACTGCCACTGCGGGGCACTCTGTGAGGACCGTGCCAAGGGCACACAGCTGGCCGTTCCTGTTCTGTGGGGGACTCTGTGAGGCCCATACTGAGGGCACACACCCAGTTCCTGTTCTGCGGGGGACTCTGAGGCCAACCAAGGGCACACATCCGGCCACTCCTGTTCTGGGTGGCATCCTACAGTTTTACACCCCCATGGTTTGCACAAAGACTCTTCTACAGAAACCTGGAAACAACCAAAGGCCAAATTTTCTTCCAACTGTGCACAGATGGCTGCAAAAGAGCGATGTGATGCCCACGCGTCCGTAACACCCCAGGTGTGTGGCTGGGGGGGGGGGAAAGGCAAACAGAAAAGTGTGGGGAGTGCGTGAGTGGTGATCCCACGTTTAAAAAGGAAGACGGCCACGTGCACGGGCAGCGATGTGAGGGGCTTTCTGGAGAGATGGGCATAGCTGGACACGGTGGGTGCCCCCCACCCTGCTTTCAACACCGTTTGCCGGCTTTTGATGAAATGCAACCCTGGGCTTGGGAAAGCCTGTTCCACAGTGCGGGTAGACAACTGCTCCAAAGCCAACAGTGCACAGCCGCGCCCGGGGGAGGAGTGAAGCGTGTCACACACATGCCCCACCCTGGCCTAGCCCAGGGGCCTCCCTGGCGTCTTCCTGTCTCTTATCTCCGACGCACTGACTTTGACCTTCATGCATGTGGAACATGACTACATGGATCCTTTGTCACCGGGCACCATATCCTGATTTCTCTTTGTTGACAGCAGCAGCAGTCTGCCCATCTTCAGTGGCCAATCTACCACCCTCCATCTGGCCACTGCGCAGCTGAGGGCTGCACGGGTTTCCCAGTCCCGGGAGGCCGTGAACATTCCCGGGCAGGGGTCTGCAGGCGCATGTCCTACATTCAGGGTTTTATCAGCGTCTCTCCAGGAGCAGCCTTCGAGCCCCTGCTGCCTGTCCTCCCGATGGCAGCTTGTTTCCCGAGCACCACAGCATGGGGACACCTGCTCATGTTAACAGCAGTTCTTAACTCCTGTGTCTCCGACTCGCCTTACCCCAGGCTACCCGTCCCTCCCTCCCTCCCTCCCGCGCTAGGTTTTGCCTCCTGTATCCCAGAGAGTCCTTGGTGGATGAGCTGTGCTGCCAGGAGCTCCCTCTCTGGGGCCCATCTCTGTTTTGCTAGTGGACAAAAGTTCTTTATTTTAGAGTAACTGGCTTTACCAATCTTTTCTTTTACGGTGCATGCTTTTCACACCTTGTTTAAGAAATGCTTCCTGCCCGAGGGTGTAAGGCTTCTATCCTGACAGCTTTCAGCTTCACCTTCCCATTAGGTCTTTAACTCCCGGGTATGCTGGAGGCGGCTGACCTCACCCCTCATCATCAGCTTCCTTTTTTCCCACTGCTCCCCACAGAGGCGGTTCTCCTCAATCAGGACCATTTGCTTGCAAGCCCCCTCTGGGCTCAGCTGCATTCTAACCTGTGAATGTGAGTCAAAAAAACTGACTGGCAAGCCTGTCCCGCAGGCCCCAAACTTAGGCAGATTGGCCTCTGAAACCCAGGTATTTCATGAAATGAACCCAGTCCCCACAACAGTAAAGCTGCATCCCAAAAACCAAAACGATCCAGTCCAGTTCCCTCCACAACCTCCACGTCTTGCTTTTCTGCAACAGCCGGGCTGGCTGAGCAGCAGAGACTCAGGCTGTGCTGGAGCCACCTGCCTTCACGAAGGCCCAGAGCAGCTGAGACCAGGGGGTCCCGGCCTGCTGGAGCCAGCGGCAGCTGTGACTGACCAGGTTGACACCAGCCAGCTGTGGTGTGCAATGGGATGGCAGCTGCCACAGCCTCTGGAGGTGCACGCGGGGCACGACAGCAGACAAGGCAGCCTCAGCGTCAGTGAGTGCGAGGGTACCCATGCCCTGCTGTGCCCAGGCCTGCGGGAGACGCTCACACCACCTGCTGGGGGACTCAGAAGAAGACCCAAGGGAGGTGACAGAGAGGGTCCTAGCCTGCAAAAAGTTCTAAGAACGTGGCCACCAACAATTCCCTCCCGAGTTCACAACATTGTCAGGCATCACCTGATCTGCAACCCCAGCGTCGTGGGTGGACCCTCGAGGCCCGGCTCACCAGGCCAGGTGCCACACGGGGCAGACCCATGAGGCAGAAAACAAATGAAACAGTGGGTGTTGGGGGGAGGGGATGTATTAGCAAAAGCTCCCCAAGTGTTACAAATGGAGAACAGTCCCATGGTGAGCCCCCCACCACTCCCAGCCCAGCCCAGCTCCTCTCTGTGCACCTGGCCAGGCCGGGCCCTCACCTCTGTGCCCCCTCCCAGCCATCCACGTCACCCACTGCCTTTCTCAGCTTCAGCCTGGCAGTCACAGCACCTCAGACAGGGACTCTGGAGAAGAACCGCTGTGACACCTGCCTCCACCCCTTACCAGTGGAGACCTCGGCATGGTCAGAGCCAGGGCCCGGAAAGGACACCTCAACAGCTCCCCGGGAGGATGCATCCGCACCCATGGGCGTCTAGAGCTTTGGAGTGGCTGATCTAAACCCGGGTTCCTCCTGGGCTGTTTCCTGGGACACAGGAAACTACCTCCCCAACCACCACCCCCTGGGCCCACAGGGTCTGCTCTCTGTGAGGAAGGTGGGCAGGGACGTGGGAATGCAGGCAGAGAGCCCCCAGCCAGCACACACAGAGCAGGTGTCTTGGCCTCCAGGCTGCTCCCGGAGCGGGGGAGGGAGGGGGGCACTCACCGGGCCGATGTGTTTCTCAGAAGCAGCGGTGCTACGACGGAGGCCGAGCCCTGGACGGACAGACAGGAGACGTTTAGACCCCTGGTCTCCTCATAACCCCAAAACCATCCTCTGGAAAACAAAACCCGCGGCAGCTCTATTAGTTTGTTTTACTTCCGCAAGGAAAACAAATCAAGTCTAGACACGCACACCGTGGCTTGCTTCTGATGAAATGTGGCTGCTTTGGGGAAAACTTACTGATCCCGACTGCGGATTGTGATGTTCTCATAAAATTTTAAAAGCAGTCCGAGCTTCTCTCAGGCTGATGGACCACTGAGGCCTTCCCCAAGACAGGGGCTGGCGGGATGGCCAGGGCCGGGGAGGAAGCCGGACAGTGGTAGGGCCGGGGCAGGGTTGGGGGGCGTGCAGCAGGAGAGGAGGCACAGGGCATGTGGCTGGGGGAGCAGCTGCTGCAGGCACCTGTAGTACTCGTGCTTGTCCTGGGAGTACAGTAGCTGATCGATGCACGGCCGCGCGTCCACCTTCTCTTCCCAGGTCCCTTCTTTCCACCCCTCTGCGTAACTTTGTAGGACGTAAACCTGGTCAATGAAAGGCCCACCAGACTCTGAAAGACATCAAGAGAAGGTGGGCAGTGTGACAGTGATCATCAGAAGCTCACTCACAGGAACACATCAACCGCCAGCAGGTGACTTACTACTGTACACCCCCCTATTCCCAAAGGGACTGCAGGAGGCTCACAGAGGCAGAGGCAGGGAGAGCACCTGCTATGAGGGCAGAGGATCGACAGCCAGCAACAGCAGCCGGAGGGTGACACTGGTCCCCGATTTCCTGGCCCTCACGCCCTGATCAGGGCTGTTCCCGGCTCGGGAGCTTGCTCTCCGACCCTCTGCGAGGCCACCGTCCCCTACCCCCTTGGCTTCCCACAGCGCTCCTCACCACTTTGGCCACCCTCTGCTGCATGGGTTAACCGAGTTGGTGTCCTGCCTCCCCGGGGACAGGGCTCAGGCGAGAAGGAGTTGTGCCTGTTACCCACGGCCGAACCCGTAACCAGAAGGTGCCACTGCGACGCCCAAGAGGTCAGCAATTAAGGTCTGCTCAAAGACTGCAAAACAAAGCCAGGAATGAGCATCGCCGCGCAGGTGCAGTCGTTGTGTCCTTTCCACTACTCATGACTGAGGGCCAACGGCTGTGTGGCCTGCGGGCCCGAGGGTGGGGCTGCAGGGGCTCCTTCTACAAGAGTGGGATGTGGTGCCACATCAGGAGCTCACTATGTGGTCTCCTGGCAGCCTCGCCCCAGGACAGGCACCCTGCCTCACGGAAGAGGAAACAGCTCAGCAAAGCCCCAGGTTGGTGGATGGCAGGTAAGAGTGAGACCAGCATATCTGCCTCCGAAGCTCATCACACGGACTCTCAGTCTTCCCAGACCTTCCCAAGCACTCGGATGCCCCAGGCCCAGACCTGCTCACTTCCCTGTCAGGAAACCCACTGGTCCCAAAGGGAGGTGAGGACAGCATCTCCAGGTTCCTGTTACCCAATGTTCAAGCCAAGGCTGGCTGCTAGTTAGACTAAATACGCAACCACAGCATTCATCTTCCAGGACTCACGAGCACATTTACAGTCAGCTCAGGAAAGGATGCACTCTGGGAATGCTTGCTACAAGCTGTAAACTTGGCGACTTCACATCAACGAGGATGTCAGAGGTTTCTCCCTCTGCTGCTGCGTGCCCTTAGCGCTCACAGAAAACATTTCAGAGTGACAAGATGCAGGGTGCGACGAGACCCGCATCCTTGAAAAATGACAACACGGGAGCCACACTCCTTGGCAGGGAGCAGAGGTCTCTAAGCCTAGAGGGTGGCTGTCAAGTAAGACCCCAAGAGATGCTAGAAAGCATGAGCCTGACTCAAACCCAACTCAGTCTTCAATGCCTCTCAAATTCAGCAGAAATGCATCACTGAAATTTATGTCTTCCAAACAAGTCACACACAAAGCTCTAAATACCTTCATTCTGAGAAGAGCTTTAATTCCTCTCTTAAAATTAAATGAAAAGATTAAGCAACACAAAGTTAAACAAGGGGGACCTTTATCTCTGGTGCTGTACTGAGACACCACAAAGTGTACTCCGCACACAGCGCGTCACCCTTAACGTAAAACAGCCTTTCGCACAGGGAGGCGAGTCCTGTCAGGACAACACCCAAGGCGGCTGCTTTCTTAGGGTGTTGGGGCGGCTCTAACTGCATTCACCTACTCATCAGCCCAATGTGGTTTCCAGAGGTGAGGGGGCAGAAAGCTCATCCACCTCAGGTCTATTTCCTGAGAAACATTTTGGGAAGCTCACTGCAGCGTGGGCGGCGCAGGTGCTGCCACAGGCCTCAGGTAGCCCCGCTGGGTGCTGGAGGATGCTGATGAAGCTGGATGCAGTCATGAGTCCAACCTGATGTCTACCCTAGAAATGACTGCCCAGCCCCAGTTAAACAACCTTGGCCTCCCAGCCTGCTGCCCGCCTCACCTGCGATAAACTGCTCATACTCAATGACGGGGATGTTTTTATTGAGACTCGGAAGATCAAAAAACTCAGACCAGGGAATCCGGACCTGGTGGATGTCAGGACTCTGCCAGTGATAGAGGCGGCCCCACGGGGGTAGGACAAGCACCCACTCCTCCATCTTCAGCAGAGTCTTCAGGAGAGAGGCAATTCGGATATAGACATCCCTGCGCAGGTTGAAGCCTTCCGGAGGGTTGACGTCATACAGCAGATACCTGAGCAGGGAGGAGGAGGACCATGGGTCTTGAATGCTGAGGTCTTGGCATGGAAAACCGACTGCTCAGAAGTCTCAGCGCGTGGCCCGACTGCAGATCCTAACAATGGTTCCTAGTTAGTGAAGGCAGTGAGTGGCCTCTTTCTCTATGACCAATTACTTACAGAGCCTGTAAGTCACAGCAGAGATGCTAACATCCTTTTAACCATCAACAATAGTTCAAAACTATGGCCAGAGGACTCCCAGTGACTAGAACCCAAGAATCAGCTCCCATGTGGTTCTCAAATTGTTTGCTCTGAAGACTCCTTTACACGGGAACCAATGATTGACAGCCGCAAAGGGCTGCTGGTTATATGCACTACGTCTACGGACAGGTCCTGTCTTAAACATTAAAGCTACAAATGTTTAACTCAGCTAAAAATAATAAGCCATTACATGTTAACAAAAGTCACTTTTTTAATGAAAAAATAAGTATATTTTAAAAAGTGAATTAGAACTGTGATGTTCTTAATTTTTGCAAATCTCTTTGGTCTGGTGACAGCCAGATTCCCATCCCCGTTTCTGCATTCAATTTGTTGTGACATCACAGATCAGGTGGTTTCCGGGAAAACCCCTCAGTGCACTCGGGAGAGAAGTGAAAAAGACGCAAACCCTGGTACTACTATTAAAACGGCTCTGAAAGCTCAGAGATCCCGGACACACTTTAACATTACTGCCCTCAAGAAGGACACCAAGCGCCCCAAGGCACAGGTCCCCAACGGCTACAGAAACCCTGTTCCTGGCGCTCTCCTCTCCCTGCTCTGCGCTGGTTTTCCACAGACCCCCATCATCACGGCTGCCTGCAGTGCCCAGGCCTGCAAGTACAAGAGAGGCCGCGTGCACCTCTGGGTCCTGGCCCCACTCGGAGTCCGCTTGGAGATCCCACAACCATACGGAGGCCGCAAAGTCCGTTTTGGCCGACACTTCTCTGCGGAGCGCCCGGCACAGACTCCCGGCTCTGTACACCCAGGCCCAGACCCATGTCGCTCGCAGGGGCCCGCCAGGCTGAGCCTGAGCAGCTCTGCGCTCTTTCCGGGCTCCTGAGGCTGCGCCCGCCTGGCCTTGCAAACGACCCCGCCCGCAGACCCGGGCCGCAGTGACGGAGCCCCGACTACAGCCAACCCGCCGGCCGACCCTGCCCCCAGCCCCCGCCCCATCCCACCCCGCAGGCCCCTGCCCCGCCCCCATCCCACGCCCCAGGCCTCTGCCTCTGCCCTGCCCCTGCCCCTGCCCCGTCCCCGTCCCCGTCCCCTCATCCCATTCCCCTGGCCCCTGCCCCCGCATCCCCATCCCATCAGTCTTGGCCCCTGCTCCCATCCCATCACCCTGGCTTCTTACCCTGCCACATTCCGTGCCCCAGACCCCTGAACCCTATCCCATATCCCTGACCCCTGCCCCCTGACCCCGCTCCATCCCATCCACCTGGTCCAGGCAACCCTCCGTCCCGCGCCCCTGCCCCAGGACCCCATCTCATCTCCTTGGCCCCTGACCCCGCCCCATCCCAGAGCATCCCCGACCCTCCCCCGCCCCATCCCATCCTCTGACCCTGCCCGGCCCTGGAACCCCAGCGTTGGCACCGTGAACGCGCATTTACCGTCTGCGGGACGCCGCCCCCGACAGAATGTCGGCCGCCGACTGTCCGGGCCAGAACTCCTCACCCGAGGCAGAAGCCGGCGGCCAGGACGCTGCCCCCAGCAGCAAGGCGACAAGAGCTAGTGCCGCCATGGCCGCGGGCGGCCACGCACTTCCGGCGGCCGCGCTCCGCCCCGGAAACACGCTTCACCCGGTAGGAACGGGTTCCCAGTAGCCACGGCAACGCCCCCCACCTCCTCGCGCATGCGTATGCGCCACCCCCGGCCGCCCGGGCGGGATCCGGAACTTCGCGTGTGCGGAGTCTCCACCGTCCTGAGCGCTCGGCCCGGCGGTTCCGTCGCGGTCCTGGTGGCGGTGGCGGTGGCGCGCGCTGGTGCTGTCGGGGGCGACCTGGCGCAGCCCATGCAGGGGCTCTTGAGGGTCCGCGAGGCCGGGAGGTCCGTGGACACCGGGACCAGTGGGGAGGGGTCGGAGGGCTGGACGGCGGGGACGGGCCCGTGAGGAGACGCGGGGCAGGTGGGGCGGGGGGCTGTACTGCGTGGGGCAGGACGCGGGGGGTCGGTAGACTGGGCCGGCGCCGGGTGCACGCGCCCCCTGACCTGGGGACGGGGTGGGAGCCGCGCATTAGAGCCTGGGTTTTTGGTCTGGGGTGCCGTCGAGCTCGTGCCTGCGGCCTCCTGGATCTCCCCAGCACTGGAGCCCTGGGGAGGGGGCACCCGGGCTCGGGCGCCGGCCTCCAAGGAGCGCTGGAGGGACTGTGCTACTGGGGCACGGGGCCTCGTGGGGCTATCGGGAGACCCGCGGGGATCCGGAGCTGCCGCCCCTGTGCTGCCCGCCCCTGGCCCCCTCTGTGAGGGTTTATTACAGGTCTCGTTTCGGGAGCCAGGTGCGTTCCCGCCGCCACCACACACCACAGCCTCCAGGCGGCTCCAGAGGGCACCAGCACTGGCCCAGTGGCCTGGGGTGCGGCGCTGGCAAGCCTGGCCTTCTGAGGGGACGCCACGCTGACTCTAGTGCAGGCAGCCCCCAAAACAGTATAACTGGACGAATTCCTGGAAGGATGCCAGTTACCAAAAAAGAACATATGAATGCTCGTTATCTGTTCAATTGAATTTGAGATCGATTTGTAATCAAATGTCCTCACACAGAAAATTCCAGGTCCAGAAAACCAAGCTGGTGGATCGTACTTAGAAATGCAGTAATAGGAATGCGGCCACTCAGACAGTGGATGAGGAAGGGCCGCTTATCCCTGCCTGGTGTATGAGGCCAGCATTGCCCTGATAGCAAAGTCAGCCATGACCAGACAATAGAACCAGAGACCAATGTCTTTCATGCATCTAGACACAGAGAGCATGTCAGAAAATTAGCAAATGGAATCTATCTGCCTATTGCCTACAAAAAAGCCAAACTTTGAAAAGCACTTGAAGAGATTCATTCTGAGCCAAATGGGAGGAGCGTGACCCATGACACAGCCTCGGGAGGTCCTGAGAACTTGCACCCAAGGTGGCTCGGTTGCTGGGTTTTGTACATTTCGGGAGACATAAGTCATCAGTCAGTGCATGTGAGGTGTGCATTGGTTTGGCCCAGAAACAGGGCAACTCCAGGCGGAAAGGCCTCCAGGTCACAGGTAGATTCAAAGGTTTTTCTGATTGGCAATTGGTTGAAAGAATTATGTTCTGAAGGCCTGGAATCCTTAGAGAGGAGTGTCTGGGTTAAGATAAGGGGCTGTGGAGACCAGGGTTCTTAATATGTAGATGAAGTTTATAGGTGTTCACCTTAGAGGCAATACGTGGCAAATGTTTCCTATTCAGATGGCCAACGTGGTGAAACCCAGTCTCTACTAACAATACAAAAGCAAAACAAAACGACACTAGACTCTCAGCCAGTCTCTTCAGAATCAGAAAAAGCTGGAAAAAGAAGGGGAGTCTCTACAGAATGTGAATTTCCCCACGGAAGACAGCTTTTTGGAGCTATTTCAAAATTTGTCGAAGAGATGTATTTTGGGTAAAATACACTGCTGCTTTCAGGGCCTGCTGTCACATGGTGCTGTACCAGAGTCAGATTGGAACTTGGTGTCTTTTTACTACAGAGTCTGCTGTGTCAGTCTTATGACCTGTTTTAATGTCAGTGCTGGTCAGCTGCACCTGAACTCCAAAGGGAGGTGAGTATAATGCACGTCCAACCCTCTTGGTGGAGAGGAGGGGTCCATTCAGTTGGTTGAGGAGGGTTAGAATTCTACTTTTAGTTTACACTATATGAAGCAAAAATTAAAATTTACTAGACCCCTAAAAAGACTCTTTTAAAGCTGCAAGAAGAGGATAAACATGCAGGTCAGAGTGGAGTCCCAAGCACCCAGAAATGCCAGATGATGGACAAAGGCTTGGGAAAAAAAAAAAAGACCTCAGCCAGACACAAAAGCATGAGCTCGAAAAGAAAAAATAAGAGATGTTGAACTTCACCAAAAAGTAAGCCTTTCTGGTCTTCGAAAGACACTTAAAGGGCAAGCCATCAACGGGGAAAATATTCAGAATAATGGATCTGACAGAGGGCTTGTATCTGCAATATATAAAGATCTTTGAAAATCCAGGAATTTGACACGAAGGTGGTAGCCAGCCTGACACACAAAGGAAGGAAACCAAATGGCCGATAGGAAGGGAAGTGAACGTGAAAATCTCAGTGGGATGTCCTTGTCACCACTGGACTAGTACAATCAAAAACATGGACGCCAAGTGTTGGTGGGTGAGTGGAGTGGCTGAAACCCTCAGACACAGTCGATGGGAGCTGCACCCTTTGGAAATCATTTCACAGTTTGTGCTTCATCCTGGCCGAACCCATAGCTGGAGTCATTCCAAAAGCAGTGACGAGAATTTCCACCAGAGAGTGCCTCAAACCCCCGGAGTTGGGCTGGTTGGGATTCCAGAGAAAGAGGCCCTGTCGCCAGGGTGATCTGTCCAGAGCACTTACTAGGATCCTACATAAGGAGAGCCTGCAGTGTATCCGCAGGACAGATAGGACAGATGGCTGACACAGCCATTCTCTCCTGCCTTTACCTGGGAGAAACAGCACCACCTGGCTGAACATACCTTCTTATATACCCATGAGTCCTGGACTAATGCAGCCTGGGGGGACCCTGACACTCCCATGGGCCAGCCAAGGGGTTTGCCTGGGGCCTGTGGCCAGAGATCCTTGAGATGGGTTTCTCTGTGCAGCCCTCCCCTAGGGGACCTGCAGCTGCTGCAGCCACGCCTCTATGCAGCCCTCTGCTGCAGTTCTGCAGCCACGCCCAGGCCACGCCTCTATGCAGCACTCCCCACAAGGGACCCACAGCTGCTGCAGCCACGCCTCTATGCCACCCTCTGCTGCAGCGCTGCAGCCATGCCCAGGCCACCCCTCTATGCAGCACTCCCCACAGGGGACCCGCAGCTGCTGCAGCCATGCCTCTATTTAGCCCTCTGCTGCAGTGCCGCAGCCACGCCCAGGCCGCTGCCTCCAAAGACAGGGGTGGTGCTACTTTTGTGAACAGACACTAATTTCAAATGTCAATGCTTAGGAGGTGAGCGCCCAAGCAGAAGCCGACCCTCTTTATGAAGGGGGCCACAGAACACCCGAACCAGAAATCAGCGGAACAGCCAAGGCCACAGGGGAACTGAGTGGGCCACACCCCTGCCTCTGGGCTGCTCGGGACAGGCCAGCTCTGACCCCACTGCCTCTATCGCAAGGACTCACGGTGAAGCTCTGCTGGATTCAGTGGCCTTAGCTGGAGCCCACAGACCCAGGTCCTATGGGCAGTTTGTGCTCACGACCTAGAGGCCAGAGCCCACACTCTGTCTCCAGCAGGCCCAGCTCACTTCTCCACGGCAAAGGCTTGGCCTTGCTCCAGGTCGGGGGACTCTTCCCCCACCCAGTGTTTCTTCCCGGGTGACAGTGGTGGGAGAGCAGGCAAACCATGTGCTGGGTGCCATAGTGGGGAGACTCCAGGCTGGCACCCCTCCGCCTCTTTGTGAGCTCTGGCCTTTCTCCTCCCTGCCTGGGCAGCTTCCTTCAGGTTGGGGAGGATTTTGTTGACCCCTGGATTAAAGTCCTAATCAGGAATGACCCAGAAGAGGTTTTACTAGTCTTTCCTCAAGAAAGTCTGTGTCTGAGTCTCAGGAAGTGGCCCCGTTCCCTGCACAGCACAGTCTCTTCTGTGACCAACCGTTCACACAGCGAAGGAGGGGCTCTCGGGCCCACAGGCCATTGCCCTGAGGCTGCCACGAGAGGGCAGGAGAGCCCTTCCCGGGAGCTCCATGCCAGGGGGCAGGAGAAATGCAGCTCCGCCAAGCTCTGCATCAACAGTCCAGCAGGGAGAGGCTCCAGCACATGAGAGAAGAGCAGACTGGGCGGCTCCTGCCGAAGGCTCCCGTTGCCTGTGACCCCCGAGAGCAGGCCCTGGGCCCCTGTGGCCCCTGCCGAAGCCTCTCCCGTCCCCTGCGACCCCCGAGAGCAGGCCCTGGGCCCCTGCAGCCCCTGCCAAAGCCTCTCCCGTTGCCTGTGACCCCCAAGAGCAGGCCCTGAGCCCCTGAGGCCCCTGCCGAAGCCTCTTCCGTCCCCTGGGACCCCCGAGAACAGGCCCTGGGCCCCTGTGGCCCCTGCTGAAGCCTCTTCTGTCCCCTGCGACCCTCGAGAACAGGCCCTGGGCCTCTGCAGCCCCTGCTGGAGCCCCTCCCCAACTACTGACCTGCTCCCAGCTTGCTCAGCTCCCTGCAAAACCTCACCTGAGGGGAAGGAGGCTGTTTGGGCTCAGATGCAGCAATGCAGCTTGTGGTCCTGGGGCCACACTTGTGAGAGCCCATCATTCCCCGCCTGCTGGGCCCTGACTATCATCTGTCCCCACAGAACTCAGCAGGGTCAGCTCTAGGCACTCCAGGCCCCCAGCCCCATGGGTGAGCCCTGGGCCTGAGATGGATGTGGGCCACAGGCCCCTAGCCAGAACACCCACAGCGGGTGGACGTGTGCACCAGATGTGGCTCCCCTCCCGAGAGACACGCAGATGGGGAGGGGCCCAGCAGATCTCAGCACGGCTGGAGCTTCCACCCATCACCAACTCCCAGCCTCCCGGCCCGACAGGTGGCCCTGGGAGCCCGGTTAGCAGTGGATAGCAGAGAAAGGTGGTTGGGGATGTCACCACTGCCCCCGAGACTCCCCTGCCATGGAGATGAGGGAGCTGTCCCTTGGCAAAGGGAGGCTGGCCAGTGGGATTGGACAGGGAATGGACCCAGTGGCCGAGGGCCGCTGAGCTCAGGACCCAAGGAGGGCTCTCCTAGGAGCAGGGACGAGAGCAAACGCCAGGGGCCCCGTGCAGGCCTGTTTGTCCGTTTGCAAAGTGAATGAGCAGGTTCACATGTTGGGAGTTTCTGGACTCATTGCACATCACAGTTCCCCAGTAACCAGATCCTGGCCTTTGTGCCTGGAAGTGCACAGGGAGGTGACAGCATTGTGAGTCAGTGGCAAGGCAAGGAGTCTGGTTTTCCAGGGCCAGAGGCCACACTCAGAGGATTTCCTAACAGGAGCTTGGGGCCCTCGAGTCAACACTTTCCCACGGACAGCCTGGCCAGCTCCGTGGATGGAGGAGGCGCCCGAGGGTCCCAGGCCACCAAGTGACCAAGCAGCAAAGGCGCCCGGGGTTTCCTAGGGGTGTGCCAATCCCAAGGCAGCCACCTATGGTCACTATACAGGGCACCAGTGCCCCAGGAGGCCTGCAACACAGCAGGGCCTGCCTCCCGGGAGAGACTGGCCAGTGCCTGCAGGGACCTGGGGGGCCACAGTGAGGGTTCTGCTGGACCACCTGCCCTGAAGCAGAACCCACGCCTTCTGCCTCGGGGAGCACGTGGACGCCTGCCTCCTGTCCGGGCCTGGACACATCCCAGCGGCTACATGTGGGGGAGGTACAGCCTGGGCTCAGGGCCAGGGCCCACTGCGGGGATGCTAGACTGGGGGCGACTATGCCTGCTCAGAATTCCCCCCACACCTGGGCTTCTCCATTCTGACCTTCCCTGGGGAGGGGAGGGCCTGTCCTTCCTCAGCATTGCGTGGGAGGCGGGAGGCAAGGCCTATGGTGTGAAGCTCCCCCAGCATGGGGCTCCAGGGGAGAAAGCCCCATGTCTCAGGGAATGAAAACAGAGATTGCGCCACCCGCACACACTCAGTGGCTCAGAAAATCATTTACAAATGTTCTGAGCCCCTGAGTTTGGCTCTAAAAGGGATGTGACCGGCTCGTGACAGCTCCACTGCCTGTGCCTTGAGAGGGGAGCGTTCAGCTTTGGGGGCAGCTTTCCCTCCAAGAGGAGCTTCACAAACATCCGCTCCCATGGGGTGGCCTCTCCATGGCCTGGGGCTGCTGTTGGAGGCAGGGTGTCCAGCTTCCACCAGGCGGGAAACGTGGGGAGTGAGCGGGGGTCACGGCTGGGGCCCACTGGGGACTGTGAGAATCTGTCCCACAGGACTTTCTGGGATTGAAAAGCTGGCAGAGGTGAAAAGTGCGTCATGCGCTTTGCTGGTCCCGGCTGCTTATTTATGTTTGGAGGGCTGGCTCCAAGGACTCCCCTTCTCCCTCTCCAGTGATGACGTCAGTGGAAAAGCAGAGGGGGCCGGGGGTGCTGGGCTTTCCTCCCTGGGATGAAGCACATCTGGAGATTTTGCTGATTCCTGAGCAGGCCCTGACCACCAGGTTCAGGGTGGCAAGTCCACGAGTGCTGAGCCTGGCCCTGAGCCTCAGCATAAACGTCGCAAACCCCTAGTCCCAGCAGTGTCTGCTTCATCCCTCCAGAGCGAAGGCATCAAGTTCAAGTGTGAGGTTTAGAGATTCTAAAAGGAGAAGGGCCAGAGTTCCTGAAAACAACCTTCCTCACCTCGTTCATTCATTCCAGGAATTTGCGAGGGCCTCCGTGTCCTGTGCTTGGTGGGGCCTGGGACGCAGATGTGAAGGGTGCTGCTCTCAGGAGCAGACGGAGGTGTAGACAAATCACTACACACCCACCTCAGGCGCACAGAGGGCCCTTCGGGGAGCTGTGGGTGCAGGGAGGGGACCCTCTGCGTCAGGCTGACAGTGTCGGCAGAGTCTCCAGCGTCTGCAGGAGCGGAACCTGAGGTTCCTCTGTCAATTGTGTAAACAAATCTTTTGCCCAATAGTCTTTTCCTGTTGGGACACCTTGGTAGTTTGAAAGTGGTTTCTTGCATCCCTTGCTTGTCTCTTAGCTTTGTAGATGGTGTTCTATTTTAAATTTTGAATATATTTAATGTGAGAAATAGTTACGAGGTGAGCACCATGAGTCCCTGTGTACCTGTCACTCAGCCCAACCACCAGGGGCACTGGGGGACTGGTTACACCCCCCTTTCTTAGGACTCCTGAGTCTCGGGTGTTACTTAAAGGGTGTTTCTTACAGCAAGACAGTTGAAACAAACTTTGATGTCTCTTCCGTCTTTCTACGGCTGTGGCTTCTAACATCCTGATAATGTTCTCATCAGCCGGGGCTGAGAACAAGAGTCTAGACTGTGGGGCTGAAGCAACAGAAACGTACTTCCGCAGTTCTGGAGTGAGGAGTCTTGGCTCACCGTGCCACACACTCAGGTTCCTGGTGAGGGTCGGATTCCTGGCTAACTAAACCGCCTTCCCAAGAACCCTCCGCTAATACTGTGTCGCTGGGGTTTAGGCTTCGGCACAGGAATGCTGGGGACACGTCACTAGTCACTCCATCGCACATGGTGAGCTCTTTAATCCACTGGAATTTTGTTTGCAGTTGCGTGAGATACAGCTCTAACATTTTCTGTTGCAAATACATAGCCAGTTACCAGATGATTTATTGAAAAAAGACTTTTCTCCACTGACTGACATGAAATGCCACCGTCATCATAAACAAAATTCTTGTAAATACTTGGTACTGTCTCTGCTTTCTCAGTCCTGACTGGCGGACTTGTTTCTGTTTCTTTGCAGTAACTCAGGCCATTAACGGTGACAGCTTTACAGCAGGCTCCCACCCCAGGCCTCTCAAAAGCATTCCTCCGCAGGTCTGCACGGCTCTTCTCCCACGTCAAGTTACAAGCAGTGTCAAGGCCCACGGCAGTCCTGTGGGAGTTTTAAGGGACGCACATAGTTCATGGGACGGTTTGGAAAATTGTCATTCATGTGACTTAGAGTCCTACTACTTAAAAATGGATTCTAGCTCTCAACTAATTTAGAACTTTGGCAAAGTGTTTTAGATTCCTTTGATGGCAGAGGTACTCATTTCTTGGTTTGTTGTTGAGTATTTTATGAAATCTATGAAGTTTTTGTGACATTGAGTGGGACACTTTCCCATAAAATGTGGTAATTCTGTATTGCTGTTTTATAAACACTGTTGATTGATGTATATGATGTTACAGTTGGCCGCTTGTAATTCTAATAGTTTGTCCATTCATTATTTTGAACTTTTTAGGTAAACAGTCAGATAATTATGCAAATAATTATAGTTATATCTCTGCCTTTCTAATATTTATACTTTGTATATATTATCATGTTTGGCCAGGACTCAAGTATAAAACCAAACTTCTTTCTCTTGTGTCTGACTAATGAGAGTGGGTCTAATGCAGGGTTTGCAAACTATGGCAGGGTGGGGGGGGCGGGGGCAAATCCAGCCTATGGTCTCTTCTTGTAAATAAAGTTTTATTGAAACACAATTATGCTTATTCTTTTACATATTATCTGATGCTATTTTCACACCACAGCAGTAGTGTTAAATAGTCCAGACAGAGGCAATATTGCCTGAAAAACCTGGAATATTCACGATCTGAGCCTTTACAGAAAAGTTTGCTGGTGTCTGTCCTAATGTATTAAATACCATTTGTTACAGGTTCAGGAAGCTTCCGACTATTTCTAGCTTTCTGAATATCTTGTGGTTGTGTGTGCCTTAAACTTAGGACTAAATATTAAATTTACCAGATGCTTGTTAGGAGCCTATCTTTTGAGATGCTCAAGCGTCTCCCTTTTCTAGTCTCTTTACGTAGTGACTTGTCCTAACAGATTCTCTAGTTGACAGAATTAGAGCTACTAATGCCAATTCAAAATCGAGAAACCACTGGGCATGGTGGCTCATGCCTCTAAGCTCAGCACTTTGGGAAGCAAAGGCGGGAGGATTCCTCTAGCCCAGGAGTTCGATACTAGCCTGGGCAGAATGGCAAGATCCCGTCTCTACAAACAAATTTTTTTTTAATTAGGCAGGCGTGGTGGCAGACATCTGTGGTCCCAGCTACTCAGGAGACTGAAGTGGAGGATGGCTTCAGCCCAGGAGGTCAGAGCTGCAGTTTTCTTATTTTTATTTTTTCCAAGTCTTGCTTTGTCATCCAGGCTGGAGTGCAGTGTTGCAATCTTGGCTCACTGCAACCTCCACCTCATGGGTTCAAGCAATTCTCCTGCCTCAGCCTCCCGAGTAGCTGGAATTACAGGTGTGTGCTACCATGCCCAGCTCATTTATATATTTTTAGTAGAGATGGGTTTCACTATATTGGCCAGGCTGGTCTCGAACTCTTGACCTCGTGATCTCCCACTTTGGCCTCCCAAAGTGCTGAAATTACAGGTATGAGCCACGGTGCCCGGCCTTTCTTCCTTTTTTTTTTTTTTTTTTTTTTGTGATGGTGTCTGGCCTGGATGGCAGAGCAAGACCCCGTCTCAAAAACAAAAACAAAAAGCAAACAAACAAATACCTGGGGGAACATCCAGAAAAGTAGGGGACATCAACACCCTGTGAAACCATAGTCACAAACCAGGTCTCCAAACCCAAGCGTGGGTAACGCGTGCGTGCAGCTCACTGGGCTGAGTGTGTGTGACACTGTGCAGGCTTGCTGGCCCCGGCACGTTTCTGCGTGTGTCCTCTTCGGATGATAACATGCTCCGGGCAGGAGCCGCGGGAGCAGCGTCTGCACTGGGAGAAAGCCCGTCATGCCGTCCTCTGTGGGAACCTTCCAGACAAGGTGACCACATAGGGACAGATGTTTCCGAAAGGGCCTTAGAATCAAACCCAGGAATAAGGACATGGAATGCTGAGTGGTTTCACAATCAAAATAGAGTTTATGTCAAATATTGAATATTAAACAACAATTACAGCCAGCCTGGACAAAACAGCTGCAATGCTCACCCTGGGCAGGGGCTCAGAAGGAGGGGCTCTTGGACTGCACCAGCAGGAACTGAACCGCAGGGACTTTGGGGCTAAGAGCAGAACATCTGGACGTTAGAGACAAGCAGGCAGGGGGAAGTGAGCACAAGCTGGGGGTCCCCTTGATACTGGCTGCCCTCCACATCTCTGTCCAGGTCTGTCTCTGTCATCTGCATATGGCACGCACTGCTCGGGGGGCGGCCTGCCACCGGTGGGCAGAACACATCTGAGGAAGGTGGGCCGGGCAGAGGGTGGCCAGTGGCTGCAGGCGGCAGAGCTTGCTAAGCTGGCTGGGCCTTGGCGATCGATCACCTGTTTCTGCAGATACAGAAGTGCGGAAAGTAATCAGCACTTGCTGGGACTGGGATCCAGGCCGGCAGCTGCCCAGCCCAGGGCTCCTTGCTCCACAGTGTGGGCCACACGTTTTCCGAATAAGAGACGCTCCAGAGGGGAAGTAGGCACCCAGGCCCTGCAGAGGCAAGGGTCCAGCGTTTCATATCCCGACATCCCTGGGCCCTGCCCCTCTGCACAATGACAGTTGTCTGGGAGAGGTTTCCCACAGCTGACCTTCCCTCCAGACCACTCCAGGCTCCCATGGATGGAATGTTCTTCCTGTAACTGCACAGATTTCACAAACCACAACTTTCCATCTTAATCTCATGAAACTGGGAAGCCCAGACCATGAGAAAGTCAGGGAGGCGGCTTTGCACACCGGCAGGCTGTGGGGGCGGCCTGGGAACCATCCCTGCTGAGGATCTCTGCCCCACATAGCGGATCCCGCACACCCACGTGTGGTTCATCCCCTTCTGCAGCTCTTGTTCAGAGCCCGTCTACCCACCCCAAGCCATGCAGCAATGGTCTCAGGCAGCTCCTGACTTCCCATGAGTCCTGGGTCACCTGCAGGAGGTAAAGACTTAACAGCTGTCTCTAGGGTGGCTCTCGGGTCAAAGGGCCGCCCTACACCCTCATCTATCCCAGAAGCCCCCCAACACCTGCAGCCACCCACCCGCTCCTGGGGCCTCAGCTCGTCCCCTGCTGCCTCCCCCAGGCCTTGTTCCTCCCTCATCCTCCATCCCCCTCGGCCTCTGCATCCCATTATCTCAAGAACATCCTTCGGCACTGCTCAGCCCCAGACAACGCAGAGCAAAACCCAAAGCTGCCCTGAGACCCCCACCGTCTCCAGTCCAGCCTTGCTTCCTTGAGCACCGCCCCCGCCTGCCTGGTGTCACCTGCCTGGTGCCATCCCCACAGCCCCAGTGGCCCCTGAAGCTCCCTGGGTGGGGTCTGCAGCTGCCTCCCTGTCTTTGCTATGGGCCATCCTGTGACTTCATCCACCCCAAACGAGCCTGTTCCTTGGCAGCCACTTTATTTGTCATTTTCAGAGCAGGTGCTCTCCTCCCCCACGTCGGTCCTGTTCTCTGTGGCTCCCTCCAGGTCCCCAGCAGAGGGACCGTAGGGTTCATTGAGCAGGGCCTGTGGGTCCTGTCCCTGTCTCTGCCCCCAACACTGAGCTTTGCAGGACAAGAACACAGAGATTCACTTCGGGGAGACCCCGCCACGTTCAGTCCTCACAGCTGCCTGGGGGTGGGCGGGTCCCGCAGGGTTGGCCACAGCCCCCCATTCCCCCCGTGAGCCATCCTGACCACTAGAAGGCCCCCGGTGACCCCAGCACAATCTCTCCCTGGGGTCCCACACCCAGGCCACAGTGTGCTCAGGGGCAGGTGCGGGTGGAGGGGTTAGTCTGGTCCAGGAACTGGTACGGACTTTTCCTGGCTTCTAGAAGGTTCAGCTCTGGCTAGGGGTCAGGGGCAGAGCAAAACCCAAAGCCCCCTGAGACCCCCACCTTCTCCGGCGGGGCCTGGGGAACTCAGGGTATGGAACATGTGACCCTTACCTCTGCATCTTTTGAGCTGCAGTTTGGGGCAGGTGTGTACCTCCCCGCTCACCCCACCAAGAGGCTGGTCTAAGCCCCTGACCCCACCCATATCTCCATCCCGGCAGCATGGACCAGACGCAGTCCCAGCCGCTCCCAGCACCTCCTGTCTCGCAGCTGAGGGTAACCAGGGCGGTGTGGGGTTTGTCATGGGGCTGGTGGTTGCTGAGTGAGAAACGCAAACCTGGCTCCGATGGCGGCATGGGATTGGGGTTTCCATGTCATCATCATGAAGCCCCGAAGTGCTGCCTGAGCTTAGCAATTAAAATATTTACTTGGAGATGTTCAGTTTCACAGACAGCCAGGAAAGGCAGGGGTGGTGCAGAAGCCCTGCTCCCCAGAGCATTTAGGAGGGGAGGGGCTCAGCCCTCGGCCAGGACGTCTCCCCGCCTCACCCTCGCTGGGCCGTGGTCCAGGGACTCTGCCACTGGCCTCACACCCTGGAGCGTGGACGGGCCACTCTGGCCTCACACCCTGGAGCGTGGACGGGCCACTCTGGCCTGTCCGAACGGGAAACGGTTGTCACTTCCATCAGAGCTGACAGACGCAGCAGGGCCTGTCTGTGCCAAAACCAGAGTTGAGGCGCCTCCCGGCAGCCAGTGTGTGGGAAACCCATCAGCTTCTGTGCAGAGGGTCAGGGAGGCCCGATGGCCTTTCCTTCCATTCCTGAAGCCTTTCCCAAATGAACTTGTGACCAGGGGACTGGCCAGCAGGCATCCGGGGGTCAGCGGCTACCTGGAAGGCAATGGCGCAAGTGGACTGGTCACTGGGAGCGACAGGCGCGGCAGGACCCGCCGGCTGCTGCTGGAGCCACAGGCCCAGGCGTGGCCTCTCTGAGTCCTGTCCCTGGGCGGGCAGCTTCACCAACTCAACCTACTAGGCCTGGGCGTTTCTCCTCCTAAGTGCCTCCCTCATGGTGGTCTTAGGAGGCTGGCATGAGAACCCAGCTGGCTGCAGTCTCCAGGGAAAGAGGCATGCGGGGTACACGGAGGTCCTGCCTTTGTACCCAGCCCTGGGACACCCCACAATGAATGCCTCCACTGCACAGTCTCCGGTGTCCCTGAGCTCCTGCTCTGGCCCCAGAGCCGGCACTAGGGGTGGACGCAGCAGCTGGTGCACACGACAGGGATGGCGGAGCCCACTCTAGGAACACACCCCCTAGAAGCTACCTACACCAGCTCCGTCTGGTGTGTGCCATGGGCAAGGACATGCCGGAAGTGCAGGGGCATGTGGGAGGCCCAGGCCTTGAGCCATGTCCTGGTGTGCGTCGTGGGGACATGTCCTGTGAAGATGCCACGGCCACCTCACCTCTTTCATGTGCAGCAAGGGGTGGGCCGCGTCCTTGCCGTGGGTGTTCCCGGCAGAGGGAGGAGAGCGCCACCCTTGTGCCACCACTGCCACCAGCAGCGCCTGGACCGTGGAGCTGAGAGCCAGCATCTGCTTGGCTGGACCCAGGTCGGTGAGGGGCTGAGGGCGGCACCCGTCCAACAAATGTCAGCACCTGCTTATTAGTGATGGTTGACAATAGAAGTGTGGTCGCAGCAAATTCATCGCCCTTGGAATTTGAGGTGTGCTCTGTCCACCACAGTGTCAGGGCTGAGTGCGGCCCCCAAAATCCATATACTGGATCCCCAACTCCCAGGATCTTGGAGCAGGACTGGATTTGAAGATGGAGCCTTTAAGGAGGTGATTACAGTAAAGGAGGTCATGGGGCGGTCCTGGTCCAGTCTGACTTCCAAGGAGGAGACGAGGACGCTGAGTGCACAGAGGGGCCCTGGGAGGATGAAAGGGCCGTCTGACCCCCCAGGCCCCTTTGCCCTTCTGCCGTCTGCTGTGAGAGGACTCAGTAACGAGGGGCCGTCTTGGGAGCAGAGAGCAGTCCTTGCCAGACACCAAACCTGCTGGGACCCTGGTCCTGGACTTCCCGGCCTCCAGCACTGTGAGTGGTAGTTTCTACTCTTTATGAGTCACTCAGTCACAGAAACCTTCTTACAGCAGCCAGCACGAGGGGGCGGCAGCCTGGGCCCTCCCAGCCCCACCACGCGGCTTCCTGCAGATGTGAGCAGCTGGGGACACTGGCCGGGCTTCTGTCTTTTCATTTCACTTTCTATTTCCAAACAATTTCAAATACACCAAAAAGTTGCAACAACAGTACAAAGTGTCCATATTATTCACCTAGAGACTTACTCAGGTTTTACTAACCATCCCAATAATGTGTTTTTTTTTTTTCTTTTTTTGAGAAGCAATTTCGTTCTGTTGCCCAGGCTGGAGTGCAGTGGTGCAATCTTGGCTTACTGCAACCTCCTCGCCTCCCAGGTTCAAGCGATTCTCTTGCCTCAGCCATCTGAGTCGCTGGGATTATAGGTGCCTGCCACCACATTTAGCTAATTTTTGTATTTTTTAGTAGAGACAGCATTTCACTATGTTGGTTGGCCAGGCTGGTCTCAAACCCCTGACCTCAGGTGATTGACCCACTTTGGCCTCCCAAAGTGCTGGGATTACAGGCCTGAGCCACCTCACCCGGCCCCAACAATGTCTTTACAGCAAACAGATCCACTGTACGGCCACACCTGGTGCCCAGTCGCCATAACTTCATGCTCACCCTCAACTTGGAATGTTCCTCAGTCTTTCCTTGACTTCTAAGACCTTGACTTTGTTGAAAAGAGAAATACTCTCAGTTTGGGTTGATTTCGTGGTGAAACCTGGGCTGTTGGTGGAGGGAGCAGGTTCATCTGGGCTGGGAGGTGGGCGTACTGAGGCGTTCACGCCGGGGGCACTGACCTTGACCATCTGGTGGACATGGCGTCTGCAGTGGTCTCCAGTGGAAATTCCTCCCTTCCCTGTAATTAATACACATTTCGAGGGGACATTCAGATGTGACATAAACCCCATTCTTCCCTCCACTTTCACTGCCAGGTTTGGCATTGACGGATGTCTTTGTTGCCTGAATTAATTATTCCTGCAGTGGCTGCCAGGGGTGAATTCCTCACGTTATCACTTATCAGCTGGAATTCTACTGGGGTGGGTGAGCTTTCTTTTCCCCGCATTTATTACTTAAGTGTATTGACGTCTATGTAGAACCACAGAGTTTCATGTCATGCACCGCCAATCATCTGTTACTGTCCTTATTTATTTTATTTTGATGTGAAGTTTGTCTCAGTGAAGGGCCCTTCAGGCCGGCGTCTGTGTTCTTTTCATGTTTTCTGGCATGTTCTTATTCGCATGCACACGTGCACACGTTTCATTTGCAGCTTCTTCTACCTGTTTGTATTGAGAACTCTGCATTCTGGTGCCTCCAAGTTGAATCTATAACGTGAGTGCTGCTGTGGCTGCTGTTCTCTCTACGGGACGCCTCCTGTCAGCCCCGCCGACCTCCCTACATGCGATCCCATGCCCGGCTTCCCACGTGTAACCTGTCTCCTTACCCTCAGAGCTCAGCTTGGCCTGGAGGCCGCGTCCCCTACAGCTGCCCTCTGTCCAGCTTCAATGCTCCCTCCATGGAGCCCAGACCCCCACCCGGTCCCTCCTGGTCTGTGTAGGAAGGAGGACGTCTTTCCGAATTCAGCTTTATCCGAATCGAGGGTGGAGTCTCCCTCGGAAGGCAGGGGCCCTCACTCTGCAGCACCCTCTGTGGGAGGAAGTGGTGAGGGTCCAGGCTTTGCTGGTCCTAGGACAGCTGTGCTCAGGCCAGGCGATAGAGGACGGGCCCCTACAGAGGCTGCAGGGTCCCCCAGGCCCTCCTTGCTGCCCCTCCTCAAGTGTCACGGTGGGGACTCAGCAGGCAGGGAGCCCAGCTAGTCCTCTCACTCAGGCCCTGGGACTCTGCCCCAGCCAAAGCTGGTGTGGGCGATTCATGGCTCACTGCTGTGGCAGCTGAGCGCCATCAGAAGTGACCCCATTTGTGACCATCTCTCGGCCTGAGAGCCTGAGAATGTTCCTCGGGTGAGCACGTTCCCCTCCCTGCAGCCAGGGTCCCCGGGCGGGGCTGAGCTCAGGCACTGACGCGACGTGGAGGAGAGTGCTGGTCTCCAGGCGGCCCAGGCAGGCAGGCAGCCACACTCAGCCTCGCTGCTGCAGCCACAGCTGCCCGGGGCACACAAAGGGCCCTTGTTCCCACCCAGCATGTGCTCCCGCACTCCGCTCCCTGACCTCTCCCGGACATGATTAGGTGTGGGAACTATTTTCCCCAGGCTGCATTTGACATTTGCCATTCATTTGCGAGGAGGCGTCTGGACTGAAGGAGCCCTCCACAGGCTCCCCTCCTTGTCTCCATCTCACTGCAGAAGGTTTGGGAACAGTGACCCCAAAGCGCCTGTGACCCCAGACGGGCCTGTGTGTCAGCCACGCAGCCCCAGCCTTCCTTGCCTTCCACTTAGAAAGGCTGGCTCAGGAGGGTGGTGGGCAGAGGAGAGGAAGATGCCAGGGTGCCAAGGACACACAGGCATGCATGTATGTGCAAATACACACCGGGAACACACGTGCAAGACACCCTCCAGAAAAACACATGTGCAAGACACCCTCCAGAAAAACACATGCAGAGTATACCAGGAACACACATGCAAAGATACCCCCCAGGCAAACACATGCAGAGTACACCAGGAACACACATGCAAAGATACCCCCCAGGAAAACACATGCAGAGTACACCAGGAACACACATGCAAAGATACCCCCCAGGAAAACACATGCAGAGCACACCAGGAACACACGTGCAAGGCACACTCCAGGAAAACACATGCAGAGTACACCAGGAACACACTTGCAAGACACCCCCCAGGAAAACACATGCAGAGTACACCAGGACCACACATGCACAGACACACTCCAGGAAAACACATGTAGAGTAAACCAGGAACACACGTGTAAGACACCCTCCAGGAAAACACATGCAGAGTACACCAGGAACACACGTGCAAGACATCCTCCAGGAAAATGCATGCAGAGTACACCAGGAACACACGTGCACAGACACGCTCCAGGAAAACGCATGCAGAGTACACCAGGAACACATGTGCACAGACACGCTCCAGGAAAACGCATGCAGAGTACACCAGGAACACACGTGTAAGACACCCTCCAGGAAAACATGCAGAGTACACCAGGAACACACGTGCAAGACATCCTCCAGGAAAACACATGCAGAGTACACCGGGAACACGTGCACAGACACGCTCCAGGAAAACAGATGGCAGACGTGCAAATGCACACCAGGAATGCACAGGTAGAAATGCACAAAAAGACGGAGTGCTCTGTGTGGCTCGGTCAAGACATGCAGCCCATTCCCTAAGGATGTTTTCACGCATGTCCACGCCCACGGCCCCACTGGCCAGCCCTAGCAGAGCAGCAGCCTCAGGAAAGCAGGGGCTTGCTGTGCAGCGAGACTTCAGGGCCTGCCCCCACCTGCCCCACTCACGGGCTGCCCATGCCCTACTCTCATCCTTCTTTCTCATTGGGACCTGATACGCAGCTGGGCCCAGCAGGGGGAATGTCCTGGTGTGTGTGGAATGGTGGCTCTAGGAGCATTGTTGAAACTGCCCTTAAAACCACAGGTGGGAGCCAGGTGGCCCCAGGAGTTCACAGTGTGTCGAGCAGTAGGAAGAAGTTCTCATACACATTGGAAGAGATCGCAAAACTTTGAGTCCAAAATGTGGAGCTGGAGTTCAGCTGTGGGCTGGGGCCTCTGGTGGGGCTAGGGTGCCTGGGGCAGTGCCTGGCAGGCTGGGCTGGACCTGGCACTCTGTTCTCCCCAAACGCATGCTGCCATCTACAGACGACTGCTGCCTGCCCACCGTCTTGTTCCGCTGGGGGGCTGAAAGGATCTTGTGACACAGTGGACAGGGGGGTGGCTGATCCCCTCTTCCTGCCAGGGACCCTTTTCCTGAAGTCCATAGCGCTAGTGTCATCCGGCAGCCTTAGCCCTCCTCCAGCCTAGCCGTGCCTACATCCATGTTTGACCCTGGAGCCTGTGGATGGGACCCTGTTTGGGAGACAGTCTTATGAGTGTGGCTAGGTCCAGCTCTTGAGGTGAGGAGGTGGTCTGGTCTATGGGGTGGGGGAGCCTAGATGACATCGCAAGGGTCCTTAGGAGAGAGAAGAGAACAGGATGTGACCTGGCAAAGGGACTGTGGTGCCGCCCGGAGCTGGAGGAGGCAGGAAGAATCCGGGGGAGCCCCTGCAGCCCCTGGGGAGAGGCCGCCCGGTGACTCAGGCTGGCCTTCTGAACTGGAGAGCACGTTTCTGGTGCTGAAAGCGCCAAGCGCATGATGCTTGGTGACAGCCACCCCAGGACACATGCAGCCTCTCACCTATGCCAAAGGAGTGCATTTTATTAAAATCTCACACAACAGGATGAGGGGACATTCCAGCTCCCCACGGAAAAGCTCATCTGACTCATTTGTAGGAAGATGAGTTATCAGTAGTGAGTCATGGCTTTTAAAATTTCAAAAAATACCTGTTTTTTCCTGAACTTTTGGTTCTCTCTACCCTGATCAGAAAATTGAAAACAAAACAACAGCCAAGCTCTGTTTCCTCCAGCCCAGTGCTGAGCAGAGCCGAGGTTGGGAGACCCGGGGCACCAGGGCTGGCCCTGCTGCTGCTTCCTGGCTTTTGGACGGGGCTTCCTCTCGGCTCTGGGCTGGGGAAGCCTCTGTGCAAAGTCAGGGTCAATCTCTGCACCCCTGGCCTGGCCAGGCACCGCTTCTCACACAGGAAAGACCTATTTGTCCTTAATGGAGAGAGAAGACAGAATCCCAGTGACTCGACTAGGGTCAAAGGGCTGCCCCTGGGAAGCCGGCAGCTTCTCATCCCCGAGGCAGCCTGGCCGCCCTGGAGAGCCCAGGGCTCCCAGATACTTTCAGGGAAAGGGGCAGGGCCTCGGGCCCGGATGGCAAGGGGTGGCCCTGGGTAGAGATGGGACTGCACTCCCTGCCAGGGACGGTCCTGGATCATGGAGACACTCTAGGAACATGTATGTGGACATGTACACTTGCACACACACATCCACACACGTGCACACACACAATCACATATGCACACACAGCCACATACACATATACACACATGTGCACACACAAACACATTCATATGCACACACATTCACACATACATACACACACATACATGTGCACACACACGTATACACTCATACAAGGCCCCCACAATCAGCATGTCCACAGGTGGAGGTGGGTGGGGAAGATGCTCCTGGCCCTGAACAGGGGTATTCTGGGGGAGCTGGGCAGGTGGGGGCAGCTCCAGGATGGCAGTGCCCGAGCTCAGCCTGGCCTCTGACCTCCTGGGTGCCGCCCTAAGCACCAAATGCCCAGAGGCCGGGTGAGGACCTCTGAGAATCAAGCCCCTCCTAAGCAGACCCATGGACCCTAACACGTGGATCGGCCCCCTGGCCTTTCCCAGAGCCTGCGGAGAGACAGAAGCCTAAACACAGTCACCCACTTCTCCTGTCCCAGGATGGCTTTTGGCCCAGGTAATTCCGTGTCTGTCAGCTGCCCGATCTGCTCCAGGGGCGGACGCTTGCTGTTCCGGGAGGCAGGTCCCCCACCTGGCAGAGGTTGTGAGAAAGGCTTGTCGTGGTTGGTTGGCCCCCCAGCACCTGCCTGTCCTCCCAGGGAGCAGGGATGAGTGTACTCCCTGGCTCTTGTGCTTAGGATGGACGCGTAAGATGACTCTGAGGAGGCTCCTCCAGGGCTGCACAGGCACCCTCAGTGGCTTAGACTCTCCCGAAGACACGAGTGAGGCCTGTGCCCATCAGCCCATCACAGCCGCGGGGGAAGCTGGTGGCATAGTCCATGCTAAGCATGCCAGGCCTGGGCCTGCAGACCCAGAACTTGAGCAATTTACAAGAAGAAACCAAACAAACCCATTAAAAAGTGGGGAAAGGATATGAGTGGAGACTTCTCAAAAAAGACATACATGTAGCCAACAAACACATGAAAAAAAGTTCAACAGCACTAATGATGAGAGAAACGCAAATCAAACCACGGTGAGTTCTCATGCTGGTCAGAATGGCAATTATGAAAAAGCCAAGAGGCAACAGATGCTGGCGAGGTTGTGGAGAAATCGGAACACTTTCACTCTGCTGGTGGGAATGTCAATTAGTTAGACTATTGTGGAAGACAGTGTGGTGATTTCTCAAAGACTGAGAACCAGAAATACCATTTGACCCAGCAACCCCATTACTGGTTATATACCCAAAGGAATATAAATCAGTCTATTACAAAGATACATGCATGTGAATGTTCACTGCAGCATCACTCACAATAGCAAAGACATGGAATCAACCCAAATGCCCATCGGTGATTGACTGGAGAAAGACAATGTGGCACATATACACCATGGAGTATTATGCAGCCATAAAAAGGAACAAGATCATATCCTTTGCAGGGACATGGATGAAGCTGAAAGCCATTATCTCCAGCAAAGTAACACAAGAACAGAAAACCAAACACCTCATGTTCACTTTTAAGTGGGAGCTGAACAATGCGAACACATGGACACAGGGAGGGAACAATGCACACCAGGTCCCGTTGGGGCAGGAGGGGGATGGAGAACATTAGGGAAAAGAGGTGATGTGTGCCGGGCTTCATACCTGGGTGATGGCTTGATGGTGCAGGAAACCACCATGGCACACGTTTACCTCTGTAATAAACCTGCATATTCTGCACACATACACCAGAAATTAAGAAAAAACAATAAAACAAATGAAAAAGGAAAGATAGCAGAGGAGAACATGGACCTTAGCATAGCAACTCTCCCAAAGGAAGATGTGGCCACACATGGAGCAGAGGAGAAGGCAGAGTGCACTCTGCAACAGAAGCCAACACAACTTCATGACAAAAGACCCCGGAAACCAAGTCAGAAGGCCAGTGGCGGACGGCGAATAATAAACACCAAAGAATGCTCAGCTCACAGTAGCCAGAGGAAATACCGGCAAAAGTGGAAAGGGTGAGGGCGTCAAGCAACGAGGCACACAGGTGTGTTCTCCGGAGGCTGCTCTTAGGGGCCTCCTTTAACTTTCTCTGTTACTCAGAGCAGGGACCGGCCAGCTCCATCGAGGGCTGGAAAATCATGGACTTGCGCTCTGCGGCCACACGGTCCGTGCACCTGCTCTGCTCTGCCGATGTTTTCCTTTGGATTTTTCTCCAAACATGTAAACACATGAAAACCATCCTTAGCCCAAATGCAGCCAAAAACTCCTGTGGGTAGAGTTTGCCGTCTTATGCCCATGAGTGGCTCAAAGTGTGCCCGGCCAGCAGCCTGGGCACCCCTAGAACTGTACAAATGCAAGTTCTCCGGCCCACCCAGACCCGGGTATGGGGGTGGCCCACCCAGGCTCTCAGAAGCCGTCTAGGCGTCCTGCCCAGACCTTTGACAAAGGTGGCCTTGGCAGAATGGCCACACCTGTGCACGGTGGGGGTGGGCGCACGATTTCTTTAGTGCTGGGACCCATGGGAGCCTCCCAAGGGCCCCTCGACAGGGGCCTGGAACCTGGCTCTTGTTAAAATGCAGATTCTGAGTCAGAGGATCTGGGCTAGAGCCCAGGACTCTGCATGTCTACCTGGCAACCACGGGTGCCCAGGCTGCTCCAGGGACCTTACCTCCCAGCTGTGGCACCTTCAGAGCACCGGCTGCCAGCGTGGAACTCGCCCCGCAGCTCCCGAGTGCTGAGAAATGGACATGCGGGTGGGGTGGGGCCGGGACCTGGAGGTTGCCTGTCCCCTCCCTCTCTCACTGGGGCATTGAGGACACACATGAAGGAGGTGTGGGAAACAGTGTTGGCATCTCCATCCTGGGACGAGGCTGGCAAGAGTGACTCAGCCACAGGAAATAAACAACACCAGCTTTTGTCTGAGAAATTCACCGTTTGACTTCATGGATTCCTGTCAGTCTGTGACCTGGGTTAGCCTGGGATCCTCTTCTGTGGCCTTGCTGAGCGAATCCCCACTCCTCCTCCTCGTAGGGCGCCTGGTCCTACCGTGTGTGGTCCTGGAGGCCCAGGGTGACCTCGAGTGTCCCAGCCAGGCTGCCCACCCCGATCTCAAGAAAAAAGAGGGTAGGAGTGAAGCAGCGCAATCTCAGCACCCACGGCGGAGGAGGCCACAGTGGAGGAGGCCATAACAAAGGAGGCCATGGCAGAGGAGGCCACAATGGAGGATGCCATGCCTGGCTCAGCCTGAAGTTGGGGACCTGGGGAGGGGCTGAGATGATTGCCCCCAAGACCCCCACTTCAGGCTGGCTCAGAGGGTCCAGGGTGGGGCTCCCTGGCCTTCAGGGAAACTCACCCCATTTGGGTGTTACCTTCAGGCTGGTTCTGGAGGCTGGGCGCCCACAGGCCAGAGGTCAAGGAACCAGGAAGTACGCCCCAACACGTGCCTGGGTCGCCCCAAGCTCCTCCACTGGTGAAAAATCGAAACCCCAGTCACTGTCCCCAGGACGTGGGTGGCCACCCTCACTTCTCTGGCCCCCTCTGGCTGAGAAACTCCATGTGCACCACCCCAGGGGTTTCTGGCCCCTCTAGAGGGGCTCTGTCTCCTTCCTGCCCTGGCCCCTGACATTCCTTCCCCACGAAGCCCTGGGTCATTTTCCCACAGCCTGGGACCAACCTTCTGGTCATCTGCAGTGGCTGCCAGGCCAGGCCGTGGGCTGGGGTGGGGGCTATCCCTGGGTGCCCAGGCCTCTCGGGGACCCCGGCATGCAGGGGGCATGACTTGGAGGGTGCCTTTCCCCACCCAGGGCCCAACCAACCTTGAGGTCACAGCCCCCCAGCCTGCTGCAGGGTGAGGCCCCGCCCCTCTGAAGCCATGCTCTGGCCTCCTCTTCTGCCCCGACCCCCGTCCTGCCCCTCCCTGCCCCCACCCTGCATCTATCTGCTCTGCAGGCTGTGCTCTGGGAGCCTTGAGGACCTGCGTCTGCCCCCTGGCAGTTCTCCTTTGCTGGGCTCCAGGATGGGGCCCATTACCCAGAGTTGGACTGGCCGCCCTGCTGTTCAACAGGGCCACTGGGATGGGAGTGGCCACAACTCCTGCACACCCACGTCCGGGAGGGCAAGTACCTTCCTTCCGGGTGGCGAGGTTTTCCGTGACTCACTGCAGAGCTAGGCCAAGGTCGAAGGACACCAGACGCTGGTACCTCCTCAGTCACAAGGAAGACAGGAAGGGGCACCTGGGCCCTGAGGGGGAAGAGCTGCTGGAGTCGGGACAGGAAGCATGTGTGAGCCTGGGTGAGGGTGTGTCAGGAGGACAGGACATAGGAATGGCCCTGACTCCGCGGGGACCCTGCCAGACGGCCGATTGGCAATGCCCAGAGACGCCGTCTACTGGCTCTTCCTGCAGGGTCGTGGGGGAGTTCGGTGCATCTGTGAAGCTGGATGTGAGAGGACAGTGGCAGTGACCAGACTCAACTCACACATATTCCATCAACACGGTTAAAGTGTTTTATTACTCTATGGCAGTATGGTTGGGTGAGGGTCCTGTGTGTTTTCCATGACACATTTTTAAACGGCATTCTGTGAACACAGAGCCTTTGCCCACTGGCCAGCGAGACGCAGTAGAAAAGGTTAAGGGTCCTTGTCTGGCCCCATGTGGGGATGGCCTGACCAGGTGGGGTCAGCACCAGGATGAGAGCACCTGCCAGCCGTAGCGTGGGTCCTTCCTCCACTTCCCTTCCTGCAGCCCCAGAAAACCCCAGCCCAGCAGCTGGCAGGAAGGAGGCCTGTGTCCATGTGCCTAGCCAGCCCCTGGTTGGCTGCCCGGGTAGTCTCTGCAGGACCCTGGCGCCAGCCCATCGGAAGGCAAAGCCCGTCGGAGGCTATTCTTGGCGCGTGTGCCCTGGCCCCAGGAGCGCCTTATAAGGCTCTGTCCAGCCTCAAGGCCCTCTGAGTGCCGAGGTCTGTCCTGCTGCTGCCTGAGGCTGGACGCCGGGCCACACGGCCTCCTGGCTGCTCCCGGCCTGTTTCGCCCTGGGCTCCAGACTGCCTCCTATTTCCGGTGAATCTCCCCTTAGGTTTGAAGGAATTTGACCAAGACCTTGGCCTGGGGAGACCTGGGAGAGAAGAGGGGGTAGATCTCATAGCTGGCCCTTGGCAGCCTTACATGGTGAATTTCTGGTCCTGCTGAGCCGCCGTGGGAGCTGTGGCAAGGGCTTATTTTTAGAATCTCTTACCCCAACACCAGGGCTGGACCCAAATAACACATGTATTTTCATGGCTCAAAAATATAACTTGATGGTAAGTCATTTGATGCAGAGAAAATGCCACACAGGTGAGCACAGCCAGAGGCTTCCTGGGACCATGCGGCATCCTCCTGCAGCTGGCACAGGTGCACCTGACTAGCCGCAGCCCAGAGTGTGACCGTCCTGGCCCTAGGAGGGTAGGGCAGCCTCTGGTTTGCCATCGGAGCCTCGAGGCCGGCGTCCCCTGGCGCCCCCTGCCGCATTGGATCAGCAGCCAGCGGATGGGTGGGCCAGCGGGCCGTTTTCCCCAGGACTAGGTGAGGGAGGCCCTGCTGGGAAGCCCCCAGGTGCAGGAGGCACCAGAACAGCCCGTCCTCCCTGTCCCCTGGAGGCTGAGCCCTTACTCTGCCACCGTGGCCCCTGCTCTGAATCACGTCGCCATCACCAGCTGCTCGTTAGAGACACGGACTCTCAGTCCCCTCCCCCTGGTGGTTGATCTTGTAAAACCTCCCGGACTAGGCTTTGCGGTGGCAGGGCTCAGCCGGGCGGCTCTCACTCAGGGACTCCTGAAGAACACCCAGGTGGCTCGGCACAGGGAGGGCAGGAAGGGCAGGCAGTGCAGCTGGGGTGGGGTCCACCTAGGCTGTTGGAGGCTTCGCACAGCCGCTGGCCCCAGAGACCCAGGCAGGTGCTGCCAGGCCCCTTAACATGTAACCCTGGGAGCCTCAGAAAGTCTCTGCTTACTTCTGTTGGTTGAGCAAGTCAGATTTCAGGGGAGGGGACTTAGACCCTGGGGATGGGGTGTTCAGGGTTCCCTCATGTGCATTCTGGGGTCACACCTCCAGAACCCACATCTGCACTTAGTCAGATCCCAGCTTATCTGTGGCTCATTGAAGTGGAGAAGTAGGGGGCCAGTTGCGGGGGGAGCTCACGCCTCTGCGGAGCCCCAGGCAGTACCCCAGGTCCTGCCACAGACCATCCAAGGAGGGCACAGGTGGACCAGGGGTCAGCAAACTGCTCTGTTATGAGCCAGAGAATGAATAGTTTAGGCTTTTTTGGGCCAAACAACCACAACAACTCAACTCTGCCACTGTGGACTCTAACCTCATGGCATCTTGTTACACAAGGCAATGTTCTCGGATTCCTGAGATTAGGAAAGAGATACCCTAGGGGTCCTGGTTCAGCTGCCACGACCACCTCCAAATGATGCTGGGGTAGTGGAGGCTGGATGATGGAGCCTCCCATCCCCCTCCCGCCCCACAACGATATCACTGTCCCATCCCTCATCCCTGTGCCCTGACCACCCAGCACAATTAAGAATCAGAAAACAGGCTGGGCATGGTGGCTCACGCCTGTAATCCCAGCACTCTGGGAGGCCAAGGTGAGTGGATTACCTGAAGTCAGAGGTGTGGGTAACCCCCCATCTGGGCACTGAGGAAGGAGAGCTAAACAGATCCCTGGCACAATTAGTGCCTGAAGAATATCTTAGTTTATAGTGTTACTACTCAGATTTTTCTTTTATATACTCCTTTATATATAATCATGTATTAGTTTATAGTCGGAACAATTAGTGCCTGAAGGATATCTTATGACTCAGTTATTTCCATATATATATATATATATATATATATATACATAATTATACCTTAGTCATAGTCAGAGGAATGCCTAGAGCAGACATGGTACAGAGAAGGAAAAACCACTATAGATATATAATCATACCTTGTTTATACTTGGAGGAATGTCTAGAGCAGACACAGTGCAGAGCATGATTTAAGGGAAAAACAGTTATACCAGGACAAGAATTTATAGCCCAGGAAGCAGTGCTCAGTATCATAAAGATACTCACTGTATTGGCAGTCTTGCAGCATGAGTCACTCCTCCTGAAAAGGAGTTGCAGTACCTTGCATCCAGTTCTTATGGAAGGCTGCCCTCTGGCCGGCAATCCCGTGAGCGTCTGAGGGCTTAAAACCCCTCCGGTATAACCGCGCCTAGGTGGCTGTATACCTTGTCAACCTGTTGCTATGTACTGACTCAAAGCATCCTCCTATAGAAATCACTGGAAGCTGCCAGCAGGTGGCTGTAGACCTTGTCAGCCCTGTTGCTGCTTTGCTGACTCAAAGCATCCTCCTTTAGAATTCCTCAGAATTAGGCTGCCCCTAGATAAGAGATATTGCACACTGCACCCTCTTCACTGTGCACAGCCCGCCTCCTTGCCTAGGTGACCTAATGGGGGTGACCCTTTGCTGCACACGGCCCGCCTCCTTG
>NW_022436948.1:1367677-1378440 GCF_009761245.1 Sapajus apella | reverse complement strand
CCTCCTAGCCTAGGTGACCTAATGGGGGTGGACCCGTTGCATATTGCTCCGGTGAATGTCTTGACCCTATCACTATCCTTAAGATGACCTCACTCACTACCCTGCCCCTAACCTATACCCAATAAATACAGATGCTCCTGACGTTCGCAGCCTCACCTGTCTCCGCGTGTCAGTGGTGTGGGCCCCAAGAACAGCTGTCTTTTTCAGTCCTTTGGTGTCTTGTCTCTTTATTTCTAGGATCCTGCGCCTTAGCACAGCAATAGGGGACACTCCACGACCTTGTAGGGCTTGACCCTGCACAGGAGTTTGAGACCAGCCTGGCCAAATGGTGAAACCCCCGTCTCTACTAAAAAATACAAAAATTAGCCAAGCGTGGTGGCAGACATCTGTAATCCCAACTACTCGAGAGGCTGAGGCATGAGAATCGCTTGAAGCCAGGAGCCAGAGGTTGCAGTGAGCTGAGATTGCACCACTGCACTCCAGCCTGGGCGACACAAAGAGATGCTGTCTCCAAAAAAAAAAAAAAAAAAAAAAGGCATAAGGAAACAGAAGACTCTCTCTGTCCTTCCTTTCCCCTTCTCTGATACTCCTTGCTATGGACCTGAGTTTCTGACCGGTCCCACGCTGGAGGACCCCAGAAAGTGGCCGGACCTCAGCCCAGCCTGAGAGCCACACTTCCTAGGAGGCCAGGAGGGCTGTTGCCAGAGGCAAGCTGGCTCCCAGGACAGAGGGTCTCCTGGGACAGCCCCTCACGCACCTCCCGCCCCAACCTACACGCTACTCTGTGGCTTCTGAAGCTCAGGCCTCGGGTGTGTCTCATGTAAACAGCACAGAGTTGGGTTTTGCTGGGTGAGCCCAGAGGACCACTTTTGTCTTCGAGGGTGAGTGGAGGCGGCTGCAGCTCCCCGCGTGGCTGATGGGCAGCACCAGCTCTGCTGCGCTGTTCTGTTCCCCGTGTGTCTCTCCCTGAATGGTCACTTTTTTGGGCTTTTTGAACTCATTGATGCAAATTTGTGTTTTCCTCGTGGTTCATTTGTGCTCACATGTGCATGTGTGTGCGTACACAACACGTGCCTCCTCTTCCTCGTGTGGTTCTGCTGAGCCAGCCGCGTCCATCTCCCTCTGCTCCGTGTTTAGTCCTCAGGCCAAGGTCACGGCCGGGACTCTTCCCCCGGAGCCGCCCTCCCGTCAGGCGGGTGTTGGACCATTCAGATCTCTGTGCAGTGCCCTCTGCTCACAGCAGCCCCTCTGCAGCCACCTCCGAGCTGGCTGAGCCTCATGGCATCTGGCCGTTCCCCAGGATGGAGTTTGGGGCAGGGCCCTGAGTTCCCACACGCTGGGCTGTTTCCCGTAGCCCCCAAGGCATTCAGGGGTGGGGGGAAGCCACAGCCACTGTTTCGCCTTCACCAAGGTCCTATCCCGCACATGGCTCTCGGGAGGCCTCAATATTCTTCAAGATGCCCAAGCTTTACCACCCCTGTGCCCAACCCTGGCCCACACCCACGGAAGTAGGGAAATGGCCCCGTACCGGCCAGAGCAGGTGCTCCAGGCAGGCCCAGAACCCGGAGCCGGTGCAGCCAGCTCACATGCAGAGCCTGGGACCTGAGGACCTCTCTGTCCCCATCGTCCCTCGGAGCTCTGTGTTCCGGCATCCAGAGACCCACATTCTGGGGGGCTGACATCTGAACCCTGAGCCTCAGGGTCCCTTCCACTGCCTTTGCAGGGGTGGGGGGTAGCCGAGGCCCATGCTGCCACCCCTGGGGAAACCTCCTGTTTCGTGGGAGAAGCCCCCAGCCCCAGAGCTCTGCCGCTGCCCTGTGGGACCCACTGTTCCTCAGCCTTGGGCTGGACGGTGGGAGCAGCATCTGCCCATTTTGCCTCACTTCCCTGCAGGGATGGGGCTGGTGTTCTGGCTCGTCCCCACCCGTTTCCTGCCAGCCGGTCTGTTTGTAGGGGCTGTGCGGCCCTGGGGCTGCCTTCCTCCCACCCCGAACCTGGCAGCCCCCACAGCGGTGCTCATGGGTGCTCTCCTCTACGCGTTTGTGCTGTGGGTCGGCCTTCCTGGGAAGCACAGCACAGGTGAATCCTGACGCCATCAAAGAATCCCCAGCCTGGGTGCTCCCTCCCTCTGTGGGCTGGTCCCCAAGGAGGGGTCTGTGGACGAGCAGCTCTGTCTGGCCAGCCCCAGGGGCCCTCAGCTGAGAGTCAGTGCCAGGAGGGCAGGAGATGGATGACATGGGGCCCCCAGGGGATGGATGGTTGTGGAAGGGGGGCTGCAGGGGGCCTGTGTGGAGGGGCCTTCTTGGCCGGGGTGCAGGGAAGACCCCAAGGAGGAGCCATTCTGGGAGGAGTGGGTGCCCTGCAGGAGGGGGACTCCTGCTCACGGCAGGACAGCCCTGAGAAGCTGGTGCCCAGCGTGGCAGCCGGGCACATCCTTCCCACCCCAGCCTCCCCCATAGCCCAAAATACCCATCCACACCTGTGGCCCTGCCACCTACACCCCAGCAAGTCCCACTGGCCTGTTCAGGAGAGAAAACCTGCATGCCCCCTTCATCTGCAGGATGCTTGTGCCCAAGCTTGTGGGAGGCCTAAGCTGTGGGCAGAGTTGCCAGGGTGGGACCGGGAGGACGGTCAGGAGCTGTAGGGCTGATGGCCCCACAGGGTCGTGGGGTGAGCTTTATGCTGTGCTGAGGTGCAGGATCCGAGAAATAAAGAGACAGGACAGAGAAGTACAAAGAAAATGCAGCTGGGCTCGGGGGCCACGCCACCTATAAGCAGAGTCAGGCGAGGCGCAGATGTCCAGAAGCGTGAGTATTTATTGTGTACAGGTTAGGGGGCAGAGCAGTGAGTGAAATTATCTGTAAGAATAGCGATAGGGTGGTGAGCAATAAAACATAGGGTCCACCCCCATTAGGTCACCTAGGCCAGGAGGTGGACAGTGCGCAGCAAGGGGCCCGTTCCCATGAAGGCAAGGGCCGTGTGCAGTAAGGGGTCCACCCCCATTAGGTCACTGAGGCTTGAAGGTGGGCCGTGAGCAGTGAAGAGGGTGTGGTGTGCAATACTTGTATCTACGGGAAACTGCTTCTAAGAAGATTTATAGGAGGATGCTTTAAGTCACATAGCAGTGACAGAGCTGTCAGGGTTACCGCCACCTTCTGGCAGCTTCCAATGTGTTCTATGGGAAGATGCTTTTCAAGCAGCACAGTAGCAAGAGCTGATAAAGTTCACAGTCACCAAGGTGGATTGCCATTCTGAGGGCAGCCTTCCACAAGAACTGGAGCAAGGTCCTACAACTCCATTATCAGGAGGAGTGGCTCTCGCCCCAAGTCTGCCATACAGCTGGTATCCTTACGATACTGAACACTGCTACCTGGGCCATGGATTCTTGCCCTGGTATAACTGTTTTTCCCTTAAATCATGCTCTGCACTGTGTCTGCTCTAGGCATTCCTCCAATTATGAACTAAGACATAATTATATATATATATATACGCGTATGGAAATACTCTTTAGGCACTCATACTGTGAACTATTATATGATTATATGTAGAAAGGATTATATAAAAGGAAATAACTGAGTAGTAACACTATAAACTGAGACATTCTTCAGGCCTTAATTGTGCCAGGGTTCTGCTTAGTTCTCCTTCCTTGGTGCCTATGTGGGGGATTACCCACAAGGAGCCATTAGGCCCTGACAGGGCTTCCTTACCCCAACCCCTGCAAAAGGCGGCAATACCTGATCCCCAGGAGAAGGTGCTTCCCTCTGCTGCCCTAGCCTCACTTTCCTGCTCTGGGATTCCCGAGCAGCCTCAGCGAGCAGCAGACTCCAGGCTGGGCCCCCGTCAGGGGGCAGGACTGACTATGCCTGCATCTCAGAGCAAGGTGCATGGTGCACCTGGCGTGTTTCTGACCTGGTTCTACCTGGCTGCATGACACCAACCTCCCTCCACGGGCTGTGGTCCCTTTGAGCTGTGGTCCTTGTGGGCTATGGCCCATCTGTGGGCAGTGGTCCCTTCATGAGCTGTAGCCCCACTGTGGGCTGTGGTCTCCATGGGCTCTGGTCCCTCTATGGGTTGTGGTCCCCTTGGATTGTGGTCCCTCTGTGGGCTGTGGTCCCTCCTTGGGCTGTGGTCCCCGTGGACTGTGGTCCCTCCATGGGCTGTGGTTCCCGTGGGCTCTGGTCCCTCTGTGGGCTGTGCTGTGGCCCTCATCTGCCCTCTGAGGGGCCTGGCTGGAATGCCGTGTCTGGCCCTGTGCTTCTCGGCCTTGGCTGCAGCTCCCCTGCCATGCAGGCTTGTCCTGGGTGATCCCTGCCTTGAAGACATCTTCACATGGAGTTGGTAAAGCCTTGCTTTTGGGGGTTGGGGGGGTTGACCAGCCCCCTGGGAGGCTCTGGCCCCACTGTGTTTCTGACTTAGTCAGAGCCAAGATTAGAAAAGGCCGAAACCACCCCCACAAGCCAGGGCCCTGGTGCCCTCGCCAGCTGTGTCTAATCACTCCATGGGGTCAACCACATGGTGTTGTTCCAGCATCCCCGAAGCCATGTCAGCCTTCACTGTGGGGAGCAGGGCGGCCTTGAAAGGAGCTCTGTCCTCTGTGGGGCCTCAGCCAGGAAGGCACAAAGGGGCTTTGTCCCCAGCCCAAGCCCGGACGACCCTCCTCCAGCTGTGGCCCTCGGGGCCGTCTAGCCTGCTCGCCCATGGGGTTGCATGTCCCCAGCCTTCAGCGAGGGCCCCAGTCAGCCGCTGTGGTGCAGAGGATGAGAAATTCCACAGAAAAACATGCACAGACACCTCAGGGAAGCTTCTGGAAGAATGCCCGCAGAAGGCTCACCACAATGCCCAGGGTGGGACTAGGACCCTTTCCCTGCCCCTGTTCCCAGCTTGTCCTCCAACTGTTAGCATTCTCCCATGTTCCCCAAAGCCCTGAAAAATGAGCGCACAGGCCTTGAGGACGCATCATCCGAGGTCACCGCCCACCCAATGTCTGCTCTGTCCCACACGGTCCCATCGATCTGCCCCAGACATGCTGTAGCTGCGTGCTCAGAGCCCCGGGTCACCTTAACTCCCAGACTTGGGCTTCCCCTGATACCACCCACGATGGTCATCTCTTAGTCACCCTGACAATGTCCACTTCTCAAGGGACAGCCCACACTCTGTGGCTGGGTGTGGAGGTCCTTGCTGGCCCTTCCTGATACCTGTGCCCCCTCTTTTCACCTGTGTCCCTCCTGCCCCACCCTTGGATGGAGTTGGCCAACATTCCACCTGCGTCCACCCAGCACAGCTGACAGGCTGCATTGCCAACTTTGGGCTTTGCTGCATGGTGAGATGTAGGCATCCTTCAAAGCCCAGTTCCCTGATCACCTCTTCCAGGAAGTCTCCCCTGACTGCCTGGGTGACAATGACTCCCCCTTTCTCTGTGCCATGGAAAGAGGTGGACTGAGACGTTAAGCAGTATGACCCCTGCTCCACTCTGTGAAGGAAGTACCTGCTGTGTGGCAGGCTCTGTGCTTGGTGCTGAGGATAGACCTTAGGAAAGAAACACATGGAGCCTCCCCTGCTCTCAAGGAAACTGCCCTGGGGGCAGCCAGAGGCAGATACCCAAGTGAGAGACCCACACAATGTCATAACAACTGTGGTGATGGTGGGGACATGGCTGGATGGCAGGTCAGCAAGGGGATGTTCAGGTGAGACGGGGGTACGGAGGCCAGGGGAGAGTCGGGGGACAGAGGTGACACTGGGCAAATGACCCGAGGCAGACGAGGAGCTATGGGAAGGCGGGGGCTGCCAGGCAGAGACGCAGAGAGCTTGCGGGTGCCACAGAGACCAGCAGGCCCAGCGCAGGCCTGGGGTATGTCCTCAGCAGGGAGGGCCAGAAGGATCTGGGCCTGCAGGTGCTCCTGCAGACTGGAGGCCTGGGGTGTGAGAGTCCAGGCGGGGCTGCTGCCAACACCCAGGTGAGTGGGCTGGGGCCAGGTAGGCCAGAGGCAGGTACAGGGTCAGGTGCTTGGAGTCTGAGTGCCATGCTTGGGACCTGGAGGTGTGTGGGGAGGTATCTGGTGAGCCTGGGGCTGCCACCTGCAGCGCTGGGCTCCAGCGGTGCAGGACAATGAGGTGGGCAGGTTCTGGGGCGGTGGGCAGGATCTAGGGCGGCGGGCGTGGTCTTGGACAGTGGGCGGGGGGGTCTTGGACAGTGGGCGGGGCCTGGATGGTGGGCGGGATCTAGGATGGTGGGTGGGGTCTGGGCGCGTGGGTGGGGTGTTGGACAGTGGGAGGAGTCTGGGGTGATGGGCGGGGTCTGGTGTAGTGGGCGGGGGTCTGGGATGGTGGGCGGGATCTGAGGCGGTGGGCGGGGTTTGGGGAGGTGGGCGGGGTCTGGGATGGCGGCCTTTCCCTTTGTGCAGTCAGGGGAGGTGTAGGTGCCAAGCTGCCGTTTTAGTCTGGCTCTAGGAGGGTCTGGGCTGGGGACACATAGGGAAACCCTTGACCCATAGAATGGGGTGAGGTCCCAGGGACACAGGTGGCTTGGCCTGAAAACAGCTTCCACCCGCAGACGTGCGGGAAGCCCTCGGCAATGAGCCTCAGCCTCTCCATCTGTGAAATGGTGACAATGTTGCTGGATTTCGGGCTCTCCATGAGGGTGACGTGATCGGACAGGTTGGAGTTCCTGAACACCCTGGGGTTCTCACAGCAGGAGCTTAGCTGGTGTCAGCATCTCCTGGACCAGAGCGCCTGGCCCTGCCCCCCACGTCCAAGTCTGCACTGTTCCCACGAGGCCCTCCAGGCTGCAGACAGCTGCACGCATCTCGGCGGCCGCCCCAGCACAGTCCTCCTGCGAGGTGGGCGATCCTTCTAGGGAAGGAGTAGTAACTCTTCGGTGGTTGCCATGGAAAGGGGCAGGAACACCCAGGTGTTACCGTGGCAACAGTAAGCCGACCTGGCCCACTGGAGGGCATGTCTGGTGAAAAGCTGCCTCAGCCCCTCATCCCCCTTTGTTAGCTAGTCCTCAATGGGGTCCAGGGTCTGAGTCCTGCCTCCTACCTCAGATGTTCCATCTGTCACCCCGTTACCAGGGAGGCACTGCCAGTCATGTCCCTTCCACCCATCACTGTACTGACATCGCTGCAGTGGACGCTGCCACACAGGCTTGTGTGCTCATGGGTACCCAGGTCCTCACCTCTCTGGGACAAACGGCCCCATATGTGGTCACCAGGCACGTGGCGGCCACCCCATCTTCTGTCCCCAGCAGTGGAGGAGTTGCCCCGTCTTGCAGGAAAATGTTTCTCACACCTGCAGCAAAGCATCCTGTTCAAGTTTTCTGGGGGCTACCAGCACAAATGCCACACGCCTGGCGGCTTCAACAGCAGACCCTGGTTTCTGTCCGTGCTGGAGGCTGGATGTCCGAGGTTTCTCCCGAGGCTTCTCATTGGCTGTGGCAGCGTCTCCTCCCTGGGTCCTGGCAGGGCTGTCCTTTGTGCGTCTGTGTCCTCCCCTCCTCTTATAAGGACCCCAGGCCGACTGGATCGGGGCCTGTCCTAAGGACTGACTTTCACCTTAATCACCTCTTCAAAAGCTATCTCCAAATACAGTCACTTTCTGGGGTCCCGGTCATTAGGGCGTTGATGCATGGATTTGGGGGACACTGCTCAGCCTGTAACAGCCTCCATCCTCTGCCTGCCTTTACCGTGGGGCGGTGCTCAGCCCAGCCGGAGTCTCCTGGCTTGATGTCTGCTGTAGCCATAGCGACTCTCAGGCTGCTTCAGCCACACCTGTGCCTTGTCTCTGCCTGGCCCTGGGGCTTCACCTCCCAAGGGGATGGAGAGAGAGACCTGTCCCTCCCAACTCTCCTGGCCTTGCCCACTGCAAAGCCCCGAGGGACATCCTCCACTGTGAGCCTGGGCTCAGGTGCGCCCTACATTCTCCAGCCCCTCCGGGTACACTGCTCACGTCCCAGCCCCCCAGGCTTCCTGGGCTCCGTGGCCCCCGAGGGTGCCCCTCCCTCAGCCAGCACTGTGTGAAAAGCTTGGGAGATTCCTGATCGCCACCCTGCCCAGCAGCCACCCTGGCCCACAATCTGCTGACCATCTCCAGCTCACTCTTCTCACCAACCTACATGTATCCTGGCTGGGCGCCTGTCCAGGATCCCACCTGCAGAGACCCGCCCGCCTCTTCCAGTTGGTTCTGGGCTCCCGGCTGATCACAGGCTGCTGACCTGCAGTGGTTGCAGCTGTCTTTTTTCTTGTGGGTGGGAGCGATCTCTTCCCAGCTCCCCTCTTTCAGCTCCACCTGGAATTCTGCCAGGGAAGGGTGCAGCCAGCTAACGCTGCCTTCCCGTGGAGAACTTGTCTGCCCCAGATGGACAGACACCGGGCCAGGATGTCAAAGGCACATCTGTCATGGACCGGGGCCCCCGGGGGAGACATCTTCTTGCCATTTTGTTTTCTGACAGGAGGGTTTTTGGAAGTTGCCCTCCCACCCACCGGGTTGCTGGCAGCCCAGCCTGAGCTGTTTTCAGTGGATGCTTTCACAAATGTCTTCACAGGCTCCTGGGAAGCTGAGCTGAACAGTGACCTCAGCCTTGAGCAATCCTGAGGATGTGTTTGCTGAGAAAATCATTAAATGGGGAGACATGAGCATTAAAACCCCCCACCCCATGCCAGGCTCTGCGGGGGCCGCTTGTCCCTGTGGCCTGGGGCCAGGTGCCCCAGCGTTTGCTGCCTTGGTAGACACTTATCTGACCTGAGCCCTCAGGCACCGTACACTGACCTGGTTAGGGCAGCCGGTGCCAGCTCAGGCCCCCGGGAGCGTAGAGTGGAAGGGCCGTTGGCCAAGCGCAGCTGGGGCAGGGTGTCCAGGACCAGGCGTCACCTATGGTCACCTGGGGGACCTGCTGACTCCGCCCTCCTGCCCTGCTCACTGCTGGGGGCCCAGCCAGGCTGGCTACCAGGGCCTCAGGGTAGAGGGGGTCAGGGTCTCAGGGTGGAGGGAGCTCAGGGGCTGAGGGTGGAGGGGGATCAGGGGCTCAGGGTGGAGGGGTCAGGGCTCAGGGGCTGAGGGTGGAGGGGTCAGGGCTCAGGGTGGAGGGGAGCCAGTGTCTCAGGATGGAGGGGATCAGGGCTCAGGGTCTCAAGGTGGAGGGGTCAGGGTCTCAGGGTGGAGAGGGATCAGGGTCTCAGGGTGGAGGGGGATCAGGGTCTCAGGGTGGAGGGGTCAGAGTCTCAGGGTGGAGAGGGATCAGGGTCTCAGGGTGGAGAGGGATCAGGGTCTCAGGGTGGAGGGGGTCAGGGTCTCAGGGTGGAGGGGTCAGGGTCTCAGGGTGGAGGGGTCAAGGCTCAGGGTCTCAGGGTGGAGGGGTCAGGGCTCAGGGTGGTGAGCAGTTATGGCCCAGGCACTGGACAGCTGACTGGCTTCTTCACAAGCATTTTCTTTCTTTTCACCCAATGTAAGGTCTCCGCAGAAGGAGGCTCCTCAAATACTGCCTGGTGTCCCCCTTCCCAGCCGCAGAAGGGACCCTCACGGGGCTGAGCAGGACTTTGGGTGAAACAAGGGGCCCCCTGCTGGCTGAGGCACAGGAGGGGTGGTCTCCCATCCGATAGGGAGCCCTGAGGTGGGGCCTCTGCTCGGGTGGAGGGTCTCAAAATGGGGAGGGAGAGGTTGCGGGGAGGGGGGTGGAGCTGCTCCAGGAGCCTGAGAGGCCTTCCAGTGGGGCTGCCAGTGTGGCGAGAGGCTTCCCTCCACAGGGCAGCCCCTCACAGGGGCACAGGATGGGAGGGGAGCCACGGCAGCCACATGCCACCTCAGACTTCTGAAGAAACAAGACTTCTTGAAATGAAGAATGTCTTTTTATTTTGATTTTTTGTCATGGATATCTTTTGCATTACTCTTGATTTTGAAAACTGTTGAATGAAAATATTGCTTTTCTGATGAGTGAGATTTTGGAACCCTGCCCTGCTCCCGGCTCTAATCTTGCCCTAGATGGGGCACCTCATTCTCATCTGCACTGTGCATCTTTGGACGGTGCTGAGACCCCTAGTGTCCTCTGTCTCCATGGGCCATACCCTGTGAGCCAGCGGGAACCAGCCGGGAAGGCAAGAGAAGGTCAGCTGGGGGGCAGCTCCAGCGGGCAGGGAGGGGGGACAGCCGCTTAGCATGGGGGTGGCCCGGGGAGGCCAGGCTGGCCAAGGGCAGTGCCAGGACCACCCAGGCTGGGAGGTCCACAGCCCACCAAGGGGTGTCCCCATGGGGAGACACTGGGGATGGGCCCGGCCCTCTCAGCTCGCTGTGGAGTGTGGTAGAAGGTGGGAGGACACGCCCTGGAAGGAGGAGGCTGAGCCTCCTGAGAGCTGAGTTGAGCCAGAAGATTCAGGGAACACTGTGTATATAGGGCCCAGCCGAGGCAAGCAGCAACTGTGGTTTTAGCCAAGAGTGGGCAGTGAGGGAGGGGATGAGTGTGGGGGGGTAGGATGGGGGTGGCCCCCGTAGGACATCGAGAGGGACCTCAGCAGGGGAGGGCAGGGGGCAGGGGATGGCAGGGGACAGGGGACAGCAGGGGACAGGGAATGGCAGGGGACAGGGGAGGGCAGGGGACAGGGGAGGGCAAGGGAGGGCAGGGGACAGGGGATGGCAGGGGACAGGGGACAGCAGGGGGCAGGGAATGGCAGGGGACAGGGGAGGGCAGGGGACAGGAGAGGGCAGAGGACAAGGGAGGGCAGGGGGCAGGGGACGGCGGTGGGGGCAGGGGACAGGGGAGGGCAGGGGGCAGGGGA